>NC_140592.1:941745242-942280303 GCF_964204655.1 Triturus cristatus | reverse complement strand
CTATCTTCTTATGAATGTGCCAGCTTTGTCACCACTCCCATTCCCCCTGACTCTCTCGGTAGTGAGCTGTATGTTGTGAGAGCGGCAGCTGAGAGCCTGTAATGCTAGTTACGGATTCCGCTGGCTAATTGGCTGCCCCACTCTCAGCATTGCAATGAATGCGCTAATGGCTATTAGCACCTTGTATGGAATGCAGAGTTTTATTTTTAAGCTGCTTTTTGAAACAGAACAATGTTGGAATTTAACTCATTGCAGGCAGCCGCTGGGAGAAGGTAGGTGCTAAAGAGCCGGCACCCGATGCAACCCCAATAGGGTGCGGGCATCCAGCGGATACTAGCCTTGGGAGACTGCTCCCGTTTACGTGAGGGTACCTCCTTTGCTTGGGCATATCTACAAGTCTAGATTTTACACCACACAATAGGGACATTACCCCTGTGGTTAACCCCAAGCCACCTCCCACCTATGTGGGTTACCATCCCTACTCCGGAACCCAATTTTTAAGTGCACGTTTACCACATCAGTTAGGTCCTGAAGAAATGCCATTGATCGTTCAGACAACTAAGGCGTGAAACTTTTCGACCTTTTGCTAAGTTACACAGGCACATTAGGCCTTATAGTAACTCACCAACCTTCTGTTTTTTTTAATCTACCAGGGGCACCACACTATTAAAGGGCTTCCCTGTGGATACCCCTAGGTAGTTTTATTTATCTACTCCTGCACGCACCTCACCACTTTTTCCACTGGATCCACCCCACACACCCGCACTCACCAAACGGCTTTTCTCTTAAAAGATCTCCGTAAAAGTGACCCTTCGGGGGACCGTCGGGCATTCCAGCACTGGCCCGACGAGGAGCTAAAACCCAATGATGAAGCATGACATCTTTCAGGGTGTGTGAGGGCAACTAAGAGGCAAGACTTGGCCCTCCCCTTCGGGATTGGATCCTTGATACTGGGGATGAACCTCTGCCTCTCTCTTTTCCTCTTCCTCTCATTTTCTATTCTACTCTCAATTTTTCTATGTATTGACTGGGTGACACATTGCACCCTCAACTTGGAACAGTGTCCCCTATGATTTAACGGTCATTTGTGGAGCACGGACACTGGACCTCAACAGGCTCCTGGTCCCCCCTCTTTTTTGTTTACCTGGAATTTAACACATCACATGTTTTAATTTAATGCACAACAGTTACCACTTTACAGCTGAAATCCATAAAATAAAACCACAGTGACCGCTCCTTTGTCTCCTAGAACTATACACTGATATCCTTCTATAGAGTCAAAAATTGCTCTGATGGGACATCTCTTCACTAACATGCCCCATTGCCCACAGTGTCAGGACTATTGGATGGATCCACAGCGTGCTCGCAAAACAGCTGTGTTGTTACTCACAATATGTGCTAGAATCCTGGGATCTCTCAGTATTGAGGCACTTGCAGCACTATCATAAGCTTCTGTGGTTCAAATGATTTAGTGGTTGGTTAAGAAAAGGCTGTCTATCTGATAAAATAATATAAGCGTTATTAAAACAAGTGCCTCGTTCCCGCAGGATAGGACAGGATATCAACATTCCTACTACAGAGATATGTTAAACGTCTAAGTTCATTGTGGCAAATTTTGGAAAGGTGAACTCAAATTTTTATCATTTCACATATAATAAAATAAGTACCACTAAAGTTATTAATACAATTTGTTAATAACTGCAGGGAAATAATTCACTTTAAATATGCTGTCCAACTATTGACAATCATAAGTAGCAGCATTGCTGTTATATACCACTGGATAGAACGTGTTAAATGAAGATCGGACTCCAAGCATTCTGTGTAAAAACCTTCTGAAAGGTAGGAAGAATGATCAATGAGTCAAGGGCAAGCCAAGGAAACAATTGAGACTTTCTATTCTAAAAGAAATAGTTCAGCAGATTGAACCTCTGCTGGTCTGATCTGTGTTTTAACTGCATGATACAGGTTCTAATGCCAATATTATAGTTTGTTGGATTAATACCCTGCTGCAGAGACATGCAAATAACCCAGACATTATTTTTAATTTATGTTAGTTATGTGATTTAGCTTGAACATATCACTAATAAGAAGTGGAGATTATTTTAATTTTAGTGGTAGTATCTCAAACATATGGTGCTGTACGTAGAATAGTGCTGTGTAAATAGAGAATCAGTGTCAATTTGAGTATAAAACCCAGAATGAGATTGGGTAGGGTTAGGGTACAGCAGTAAGTAGTAATCCCACCAGATGTCTTCAGAAACAACGTATCCTCATGGGTCCCCACCCTAACGACTGGATTTAATGCCATCTGGACCCACCAGGTAACACAATCCGCCTGCAGGATTGGGTTGAAGAAAATGGGCTCCTGTCTGATCTTCAAGACAGATTTTGGCAGTCGATGAGGTCATGAGGATTTACTTTATTTGCTCCAAGTACACATCAAGCAAGAGGTCCAACTTATTTATGGCCTTCATTGACCTAAAGTCAGCATTCGACTCAGTGGATAGGTCCCTTTTATCAACCACCTTGAGAGCAAGAGTTCTTTGGAAATTAATATCTGCTGTACGAAATTTATACCAGAGGAATACAACTAGGTTTTGCTAACACAAGAGGCGAGTGTACTCCGGAGATGAACTGACCAAGGAGTGAATCAGGGCTGTGTGCTTGCGCTCCTGCTTTTTAACCTCTTTAAAAACGATATGGACAAAGCACTGCTTTACTTGGACCTCGACGTTCCAATTTTTATTTATAAAGTAGGAGGAGTAAGTTCCCCCTGCTATTTTTCGCTGATGATAAACCCATCTTGTCCCAGACTGAACGATTGTTGCAGCAGCTTCTCCGGGGCTTTGAGAAACCTTGTACCAACAAAAAACTAATCATCAACATTAATAAAACTAAATGTGTGATATTAAGACTGCCAAGAAAACTAAAATAGACTTTCAAAATCTATGAAGAGAACTTGGAAAGTCACAAACTTTGATTACCTGCCAGATTTGATGGCAGACTCTCTTGGTCTTCTCAATTATCCTAAAGTGAGGCCGTAATGAGCTAAAGGACAGGCTCAATTATACGGATTGCTAACAATTTCTGCGGAAGATCCCTTACATCTGATATCAACACCTCTACTGCTAGAGCAATGATGTGTGGGTCCTACAAGGCTGAACTATGGGGCCACAGTCCCGCCAACAACATGCAAGTAATTGAGAACAAATATATCCGATGGCTGATACTTCTTGGCCCTGGCACCCTGATGGTGGCACTCAAGACAGAGCTGGGGCTCCTGGGCATAAAAGTGTCAATAGCCATCACGCCCACCCTTTACTGTGTCAAGATGATACTGTGTCATGATGAGAACAAGTGACTGACATGTCACAAAGAAGTCCTCTTGGACATCCTCATAAATCAAGGCACGGCTAGGATTCCCTGGCTGAACTATGTTGCCACAACCTTTAAAAACATAGGATGCACTGATTCTAGGATAATCCTAGCTCAATGTCTCGGCACATTTATTGCATGAGAGCTCAGCGGGCATTCCTGGGCAGTCAACTCCTTCGGTCATTTCTGGACACCAAATAGTCAATTGCCTATGAACCATACCTAAGCATGTTATTTGGGTAGAGAAGAGGTTTCTATATTTAAAAATTAGACTTGCAATCCCACCAAAGCAAAAATGGTCAAATAGCACAGCCAGCAGTGATCAATGCACCTGCAAATTTGGAGGCCAAGAGTCTGTACTGCACTTTATGCTTTTATGTTCTCACACCTGGGGGTGAGAAGGCAGATCCTTTGTCCACTGTTCTTGGCCCACAACATAATGAGGTGCAATGAGGATTTATTGATACATCACCAGACTGACTCAGAACCCCTGTTCATAAAGGTGGCTTTTTATATTTTCGTGGTTGTAAAGTGACTAAACGCAATTGCCACTCTCAAATAGTTGCTAACATTAGTACCTTGGAGAATCAGTAGAGGCCAATTGAAAACAGTGAGTCAATTATTTCTGAGTTTTATCTCTGTATATTTGCACTAGTGTATGGTAATGTTTTAAATTTTGCTTGATTTGCACTCTATGGGCCTGATTACAATGGCGGTTGGACCAATGGAACCGCCCGACATGTAATCGGCAGTTCCACCTGCCTAATTACGCTGTAACTGCTGTGTAGGTGATTGGAAAATGACTTTTTCCATTGCGGCTTGTGCTGCGGCTCGAAAAAGGATCTCAGCACAAGCTGCAATGGAAAAAGGCATTTTGCAAACATCCATCTGGTGCCTGGCACACGATGCATGGATGTTTGAGGGGGCACCACATGTGCCCCCCTGGCCCCATAGTGGAGGCCAACGGGGGACGGGGGCCCTGCTAGGGGCCAACCAAAGTCCCTTTGTGTCTGCCTTTACAAAGGCAGAGGGAAAGGGACATAGTAATCCTTACTGCAGTGCCTCCGCACGTCCTGCCCCCATTGTAGGGATTACAGTCGGAGCAACACCCCGACGGGCTTCTTGAGCCTGTAAGAGACATTGGTCGGTCCCTCAGACTAGTACGTTCTGACCGCCTGCATCATAAGGCGGCAGCCGGACCGCTATCTTGGCTGTGTGGGAGACCGCCACCGATAGCCTTTTGGTTGGTAGTCCGCCCGACATCCTAATCAGGCTTTAGCCTCTTTCTCATGTCCACGTTGATGAATGATGTTATGTATCAGCTTGTTTTATGTATTGAAATTCAGCTGGGTTAGATTTTATACTTCATGTCCAAGAGAGTTGAATTGTTTAACTCCGATATTTTCATATTATGATGGCAAGCACCTGTATTTTGCCTGTCTGTTTTTCTGATTGCTTATCTTGCTAGCTTTGAAGACCAATAAATTCGTAGAAATACAAAAAAAAAAGACATGCAAATTTGCCAAATATAGGTGTGAAAATCAGAACTGTATTGCCTACGAGGGACATTTGGGAAGTATGAATGGATCTGAAGACGTTCCCTACTATATACAAATACGAGTAACATTATGTATTTTCTACTATTCTTCAGCTTCAAGCAACACCTTTCCAAAAAATACCTAATAACTGTGTATATACAAAGAATATCATTGGAAGTTCCCCTGCTATCCCCATCACAGCAACGGTATTTTGGCATTGTGTACATGTGAATCATAGGCAGGTGTTCACAACCCAAGATAAGTTAATAATGGAAAGCACGTTTTAAAACCTGTTTTTTTCACTGTTTGCCAAGCTCTTGTTATTAATAAGGCATTTCGCTGATAAGCACTTATTAAAAGGAATAGTTTTGTACAACTGTAGTCTAAGTGGGATGGTATTCCCAGACGTGGGACCCGTGCTCACTACGCCACTGGAGTCAAGCTATCCTGGCTGATGACGGCTGATAGCCAGAAACTGGTCCTAGGATGCTTGATTCCGGTCCAGGGAAGACATGGCTTGGCAGTTCGGGCTGGACTGTTCCCATGAGGCACAGGGTCAAGACTGATTTGCATATGGCCATGTCTAAACTGGGGTGGCGTAGTGGGCAAAAGAATGATGGATTTAACCCAGATCTCTTGACTGGGGGAGAATGTATGCATTGTCAGCATTCCGTCCATCATTTGTTTGTTGTAACTGTAGTCTGAACTCACATATTTGAAATTGCTATCACACTGGTATAATGAAGAAAAAAGAGTTTTGGTGAAGTAAAATATTTGCCCAAGATCACACAATTTAAGTGGGGAAGCCGTGATTTTTCCGGTTTCACTTTGTACAAATCAGTCAGGAAATAGGTATTAATTTGTCTTTCCATATGAGAAGGCTTTGTTTTTATCTCTTAGTTCTTTTTTCCAGCCGTTTTTAAATGCAGCACGAACTCGGTGGCTTACAAACCTCTAGCATTGATATGACAGCTCATTCTTGCCAGCTCAATGAAGCAAGGGGCCTATATGTCAGGGCCCTACTGATGCTGTGTGTGCTGCCATGCCATAGCACAGTGCAGGGGGAGACAAACAAGACAAGAGCTCCATCAGTTGTTCAGGGATTTAGCTGCAGCGCGCGGGTGTGACACGATCATCCGAGCAGCACGGTACCCGGCCTCCACCGTGCAACTGGAGGGGAAGGAAGCAAACAGGGCCGTGGATGCACGGCCTACCGCAGGCTTCGTGTCTCAACAACCACGAGGCCGGTCACCCTTCTTAGACTGTACAGTGTAAGGGAATTCTTCTCCATAATGTGGCATATGCAGGGTTGACCATTATATGTGAGATGTTTAATCTGAAAACGCAACGGGAAATTGTAGCAAGCGCCTTTCTGGTTTTATTTATTTTATACATAAAAGCTACGGGCAAAGTCGCTGAGATAATGGAACGTGCCCGTCTTTATAAATGGTTATTTATCATGCTTGAAGAATATCGAATAGTGGGAGAGGGTGCAAACCCGCAGTAAAAATGAAGCCAGGGAAAATGTGGGATACATGATTTTGTAAGGGAGATCTGTTTTTGTGCAAAGCTGGGTGTTTTTTTTTCTGTCAGCAAAATCTACATAATTTATGTTAAAGGAATTCCGAATGTCAGAGGCACAAACTTTTGCTCCAAGACTGGTTTGAAAGAAAATGCTTCGCCTGAGCCTTCTGAACAGTCACCAGCCAGTGTTTAGTGTGACTTTCGAATTTGGGAGGCCAATTTCATAGGCAGAAGGCACTACAAAAATTAGCTTCTCGTATAGAATGTTAGTTGTAATTAATTAATTAATTGATTGATTGATGAGAGGGTTGGTGCTATAGATCACTCTGTAGTCGTGATTTAGTCAGGACTTTTACCTTTACCCCGATACCGCCGTGGATGCAGTGTCGGCTCCTCCGATAAGGCGGAGGAGCGTTGCCCCACTACTGAAAGGAAAACTAAAATAATAATGTATCATTATTATCATTTTAGTTTTCAGGGGCGAAGCTGGGCGGGATGGGGCAGGCCATAGCAGGGCGAGGAGTGGTTTGCACTCCTTAAGTGCGGGACTGCTTGGCCGGCTCTCTTGGGTTGGCCAAACAGTCCTGTGCACTTTAGATCTTCTCCACCAGGCTGCATTACACAGCCTGGTGAGGAACATGCACAGGCTCCCTGTCGCCAGCTGAGCACCGATCCGCGGACCTCAGACAATCACAGCACTGCACTGCAGCATTGTGATGGGCTGAAGGGAGCATGGGTGATTCCTCCTGCTTCTTGCTGCCGGATGGAGAAGAGGACAGAGGGGAGGCGGTGGCATCACAGGTAAGTGTTTTTTAAAAAAAATTTTCGCCCTCTCACCCCACCACCCGGGTCCAGTAGCAGACGATACTGCGTGGATGAAGATGGTGGCAAACGTCCGGGCTAGTAACTTTCAGTAAGCCTCTCTATCAGGCCTCGACATTTACTTCCTCGGTCGCATCAAGAGCAATGCGCTGGATATGAAGAGGAATACATTAAAGACTACAGCAAAGCACAGAAGATGGCCAAAAACTGCATGGCTTCAGATAAAGCCATACAGTGATTGGCCACATTGTGTGAATGCAAATGTCCCACCCCCATGCTTTCAAGAGACTATTAAAACTAGGCCTACTCGCGTCCTTGAGCCAATCCAGAGGCTGCTTCCTTGCCATTTATATTAACAAACAGCATGAAAGCAGCACCTGGATTGGCTGGAGCAGCATCAACTAGTGCTCCTTAGGAGACCGGGGAAGTTGCAACTCTGATCCCTGTCTCACCAAGTTGTGCAAACAGGAGAAGCCTCAATTGCGCATGTTGGGTTGGTCATGGACCTACACCCGCCCAAGCTGACATGTGCACTTCACTTAAGTGCACAGTAGAGTCAGCCTGCTCTGCTGTCAGTAGTTAAGCCCCACTCCCGCTGGCACATAATTATTCTGCACACCGTGACTCAATCTAAAAAAAGAAGAAAAACGTTGCTTATCGTCACGTCTCTCCTCCGTCTCTCCTCCATCTCTCGTCCGCGTCGGGCAGGCACAGGAAGCACATTTTCATAACTTTGGAGGCCTGAAAGAGTCCGAATCGTCACACTTGTAGGAGTGTGATGGCTAGTAGTTGTGTTACAATCACTGGCAGCATGGCAGGGGCAATGTGTGGTGCAAGCTGCAGTGGCCTCCTTACGAGAGCCCTGGCACTTATTTTTTTTTTTATACAAATCCAGCACTGTCGACTGCCATCCTATCAAAAGGCCGACTCTTAGCGAGTCCTGTGTGTTTTTTAGCCACCAGCTATAAGCATGCTGGGAACAGAAGTTTCACTTTCTCATTACAAGTATGAGCCTACAATCCCCAGCTTGCTGAAGGCTCTCAGCTGAAAAGCGCAAACTGGCTGAGGGCTCGAGGCCAGGCGAAGCTATGTTAGGGAATTGAGTAGAATTCCCAACAGGCTGGAGTTGCCTCTGGCGCCCGACGATCGGTATCAAGACGGCTTTTGTCTGTGGTGCCACCTACTGGGGGTGCCACTCATGGACCCAATGAACAAGTGTGTAACCTACATGAGCGCCAACAGGAACCATTGCTAAACTAGACACTGAACGGATTTCTAATAACCAAATACAACCCAACTGCTAATTGAGCGATAAAACAGACCTGTGACAAATGCGGGTTCAGATTAGGAAAGCGCTTTTGTGCCATAATAATGGCGCTAATTAAACACTGAAAAGATAACATTTGGGGCTTTAAGTGGGCCGGGTCCTCCCCGGGTCTCAGACCAGTTAGTAATTTAAAACGGACATGAAACGGGCCCCTATCGGGCCCTATGTTCATGTCCTCAACTGTACTGGCAAATAACACTGCTGGATGTCTGATAAATTACTGGCGAAAAACGTCAGTGGCTTGGTTCAAGTTTATATTTCACGTTTTACCTATTATTTAATCAAATTAGCCTTTGTGTGGCACTTTAGAGGGAACAATAAAAGGGTAGTTTACTTTTCTAAAGCCATGGACTTAATTACATACGTCACGCCCTTTTACAGACCCCTGCGTTTTTGCATCCCACTTAAAGCTATGAGGACATTTATTTCTGTTAAGTCTGCATAGCCTGCGCTCAGAAATTCATATTTAAAGGTGCGATATTCACGACCAGGATGTGGCTGATCTGCACATAGCGAGCAGATGGCAGGCTTCCCTTCCAAGAGTCCAAATTCTAATGAAAACAAAGACGCCATATAATCCAACGATGCGAGGAGAGATAAAAACGTGCACGACTTTTGCATGTGTATCTGACAAGAGTATCACAATGGGAAAAAACAGCGGCGGGTCCACCATACGGTTAATGAATTACCGCCGCCAGACAAATATAATTAACATGTTCATAAAGCTACTCGTGCGAGCAGTACTTATCATGAACATGGAGACGCATTACCAGGCTGACTGCGCGCTGTTCCTTTTAGCTGATGCTGTGCTGCCACCTAGAGGCAAAACATGCAAAGTGACTTTTCTAAACTTTCTGCTCCTTTTCAGATCAAGTCTCCAAAACTATAGTGCTCAGCATTTGCGAAGGTACACAGAACGAAAAAAGAGGTTAGCTAGACTGTACTCGGACGTAGCATGGTCAATGAGTATCGGGGTAGGAGAGGGTCGTGGCTGAGATTTTCCATGCAGCATATCCCATGTTAGGCCCTGGTTTACTATTATTTTGCACAATGCTAAGGAGCATGTTGCAATGCAAGAAACAGCATTGCCCATAATATATTTTGGGCTGACAACGTGACGCGGGCACAGCGCAGAATGACTTTGCAGCATGGAGTGCCAGCCCTCCTGTTAATTATACAGAGAGGGCACAATTGGGTAAGAATAGCTCAAACACTCATACAGTTTTACTGTTAGACCTGGCATCTTTCGGAGTGGTTTCCACATGCCTTTTTGCTGATGACCTCCTTTTTTGACTGTGTGCTGAACTCGGTTTTTGCTGGTTTTAAGACTTTGGGCACTTTACCACTGCTGACCAGTGCTAAAGTGCATGTGCTCTGTGTCTAACATATGATGACATTTGGTTTCTCCACAATTGGCGTATCTGATTTACTAATAAGTCCCCAGTACAGTGCACTACATGTGTGTGTACTTATGTATGTAGGTGATTTATAGAGCGTGACTGTTACTCTGAGGAGTGTCCTGGCGCTATAGCGAAGGTGCTGTCTGCAGGCAGGAAAGGAGAAAGAGCCTAAATTGAGGAGAAAAGCCAGGTCTTAAGTTTTTTCCACAAGATCGGTGTTTCCTTTATGGCCCTGAGAGTCAGTGGCAGCTCATTCCAGAGAGTAGGGCTTAGAAATTAGAAGGCTCTGCCCCCGCCCTCATCTTCTTAATCTGAGAGACAAAGGCCAGACAGAGATTTCCGGAGCGAAGGTTTCTCTGGGGAGTGTAGGGCTTGATTTTTTCTTGAAGATAGCTTGGACCAGTCCCATAAAGTGCTTTTTGAGTTAGAAGCAATATTTTAAAAGTAATCCTCTTCCTAACTGGAAGCCATTGTAGGCTGTGATGCAGGCCGGAGGCATGAGAGTGACATGGGAGCCCAAAGATGGTACGTGCTGCTGCATTCTGAACTAACTGCAACCTGTCTATCAGGTATTTGGGTAACCCAGCGTACAGTCTATTTCCATAGTTCAGCCTTGGGGTAATCAAAGCCTGGAGCACCTGTTGTCTGTTGACTGGCCTGAAAGGAAAGGAGAGGGAAGAATTTCCTAAGGTCACAGAGGAGGGCAGAGCCCGTGCCCACCACAGAGTTGATTTGAATATGAAATGATAGTTGCTCATCGAATTTAAAGCCCAGGTTTTTTTTACCACTTGTTTATAGAGGAGAGGGGGGGGCATCGTTCGGGCAGAAAGTTTCCCAAGTTGTCTTGGCCTCCGGGCCAAAGAAAAGAACCCTCGTTACATTTGAGTTGGTTATTCGATAACCATCTAAGTGTTGCATTCAGGCACTCTACATGTGTGCAGGGCCTGTAAATCAAATGATACAAGTGGGTCTGCAGCAGTGATTCCTCCACCCACCTAGTTGTTTGGTATCTCTGGTCTCACAATTTTAAAACACAACATTTAGTGAAGTTGGTTTTTAAATTGCAGGTCTGAAAACAACACTTTTAGAAAGTTGGCATTTTCTTTAACCGTTCTGTGCCTCTTCCCACCCCTAGAATACATGTCTGGGTTGGATAACAGTTGGGATTTGTGAATTCACTCTAGACAGTCACTCACAAATGGAGCTAAGGTGTGCCCTGCATATCCTGATGGTCCATTATCAGGCTGACGGGTCATCCTGAGCTAGAGTCGTGGAGGAGTTGACACTTGCACCTGAATAGGGCTCTGCCTGTCCCCACACAAAGAGCTGCATACCCCTCTGTTGTGTGTCTGGAGCCAGGGCCAGGAAGGGCAGTGTCTTGTGCACTACAAAGACATTTATTTGAAGTCTCCCTACTTCAAAGGCTAAAATGGGTATAAGTACTGGACCTCTGACAACATATACTCAGAACACTTCTGGCCTGAGGACATTCTGCCAGGAAGAAGAGCTGTTGTGCGGCCAGGAGGAAAGGCCAAATTGCTGTTTACTTTGCTGTGTTGGCCTGCTGCTTGCTTCTTCTTGCTTGGGAGTGAGAGGGCTGGACTTTACTCTCTGCATCCTGCTTTCTAAAGGTTCTCCAAGGTCTTGACTGAACTTGCCTCCTGTTGCTGAAGTCTCAGGGACATCAAAGACTTCACCTGCATCTTGTAACCAGCAACCGGGCTCTGCTCCTCTGCTGTGAATCCTGACCTGCCTAGTGGTGCCCAACCCAGTCCTGGGCCACCGGACGTGAATTTGGGGCTGCAAACCAAGAAAATCGACACGAACATCAGCTGGAACCGGCACCTCTTGTAAAATTGCCGTTGTCTGCGCAGAACCCATGGACACCGCTCGCCGGATGTGTGACCTCACAACCTCAACTTCAGTGCAGCCCGACCTTGCCCCAGTACCTTCTAAGAGCCACAGCAGCATGAGTCTCGACACCGCGCCACCGTCATCCATGGTGCCCTGTCCCGAGTCTGCTGCATCCCTGACTCTGCGTGATTCCCGATGGGCGCAGTGCTTTGGTCCCAGTGGTTCTACTTAGATGCAGAGGAATGGATGCACCGCATTCTTGACATCGCCGCTGCCTCGATGCCTGTAATACGGAGCTCTCACTAGCTTGGAACTCCAAGATGGCCCCCAATGTTCGCTCACCAACGGAAGAGGTCGGTGAACTAGATCCGCATGCATCAATGACGTCAGACGTGGAACCGCTGGAGGCAGAAAAGGCAGTGCCAGGAGAGGGGAGCATCGGAGCAAGAGACCGGAGAGAGACCCAAGTGACAGGCGAGGAGGAGGAGACGGTGTCGGCAGTGCGGAGCAACAGCGGGAAACAAGATTACCGGGGAGGAGGCACGACCGACCCCAACGAATGTGCTGAAGTATCCGTACGTCCCAGGGAAGCACATGACGCCGTGATACCCCTTGCTACGGTCCCGGAGGACCTTAACGCAAAGCAAGTGCCTTGGATACAATATTTTAAAAGGTTGGCAGGGAGGAGGGATAGGGGAGGCACAGTGGGACCGGGGAGAGCACGGGTAACCGAAGTGCAAAATTCCTCACTCCTTTTCCCCTCACACGGGGTGTCACCTGTGGCATGTTGGTGGCGGTTAGCACCCAGAAAGGAAAAGTCTAAAACTTACTCCGTTTTTGTTCTATCTTTCTTTTCCCCTTTTTTTCTGGGACGGCTGGAGAACCCCTATAACTTGGGAGAACACCAGGAGGAAGGAATCCCTGACGTGAAGGTCCCTCGCCTGGAACCCCAGAGACTTTTCCTATGAACCCCTTGTCCCTTCATCGATATTGACAGCCCCAGGGACTATTTCATTTACTTTTAGTCACCTATTTCTTTATTTCTGACTTTGTGACTCCAGAACGGTCTTTTCTACCATCTTCCACACCAATAAACTAGATAGGCTTGGGGAAGCCTCAACCACCTGACCTTCGGCTGCCTGGTGTCTTCCTTCAGTAACCTATACAGCCCCTCCCTCAACCCCTCCTGAGGCTGGCCGCCTCACAATGCCCCACTGCCTTATGGAACAGAGGTTGCACCCGCAACCAACGCCTCCTCTGTGCAGCGCAGTGTCCCGGAGCAGCAAAATCTTTAATGACCCTGCACGGCCTTAAGGAACCGACCCGTCACCTCCACTGCACAACGCCGCATCGTAGTGTCCGACGCTGTATCCTTGGTCTGGCTCCTTGTTTTTGGTTTTCTATACCGCCAAAGTACTGAAGCGTGACCAGAAAGCCCCAGTTGGAGCTATAGACTTCTAAGCATCTCAATTTTGATTTAATCTTTAAAAAATCCTATCTTGACTTCTGGATGTATGTTGTTTTGGTCTGGTTTTACTCAGATTAATATTGGCTATTTTTCTAAACTGGTGTGTATTACTTTTGTGGTGTTTTCACTGTGTTACCGTGTGTGTCTGTGTGTGCGCACAAATACTTTATACATTGTCTCTTTAGTTTAGCCTGACTACTCTGTGCCAAGCTACCATAGGGTGAGCACAGGTAAACTTTGAGTGTGTACTACACTTACCCTGACTAGAGCTTGGGTCCCTACTTGGACACAGTGCATACCTCTGCCCACTAGAAAGCCTCGTTTCTAACATTCACAATAAACCATAGCTACTAAAGTAGCATAATATCGCTTTACATGGAACCTTAGTGGCAAATGAAACCAGTCACGTGCAAGGTCAAGTTGAATACTGAATGTTATTCCCAGCTCTAACATGTTTAATTTTCACCAGATTGCACATTTTTTGCAAATTCCTTTTAAGTGGTTATCATCGTGTAGAATGTTTTTCGAGAAGGTGTACCTAAAGTACAAATTCCAAGTAAAAAACAATGACTGCCTTGGTGCCAAAACTCAGCATTGCACAATTTCTTTTAAGTGTAGCTCGTGACTCTTTGTAAATATGGCACTGCTTTATTTTTCCATGTGTACAATGAAGTGCTGCAGATATCAGCTCAGTGCCACACTGCATGAAGTTCAGTCTATCTGAGCCTTCAAATGATGCAGTGAACAGGAGGCCGTGTACCTGTGAAGTTGGGAGGGTAGAATGTTGAGATTTAGGGGAGAAAAGTGATATTTTGAAATGTAAACCAAAGTCTTTCAATCTATCCAAGCATTTGGGTATCTGTATGTCATACAAAAAACAGCTACGTCTGCACCAATTACAAAGCAGAGGCGAGGATAGGGGTGATCAGACAGTGGCATCCATGACTTCAGTACCGCATCGATACTACAGAACGGTCTGAGGTTTACTGCTTGATTTTTTTTATGTATTTAAATGATACCACAGCTATTTGCACATTGCGTATTTGCACTTTATGCGACCTCCAGCCCTGACACTATAACTTTTAAATTATCTGCTTGGTTGCCGGGTGGTCTGCACTTCACACGCAGACCTCCCCTCTTCCAGCACGCCGCTCTCGGGTCCACCATGGCATTTTGCAGCGCCGATTGAGTGGAGAGAGTCTGGCAATAGTCTGCATCGATTAGAGAGTTTAAACTGCTGCTATCCTGAGCGGTTAGCGTTCTAGTCGACAGACTTTACAAGGGAAGGGCTACATAAACCACCACTGACGCGCACCCATAAGACAGCAATACTACAGAACGCTCTGAGGTGCACTGCTTGATTTTGTATGTATTTTAATGATACCACAGCTATTTGCACATTGCGTATTTGCACTTTATGCGACCTCAAGCCCTGACTAGTCGACAGATTTCACGAGGGAAGGGCTACATAAAGCACCCCTGAAGCGGACGCGCCTAAGGCAAGCCCATCTGCGCTCAGACCGCGCTCAATGCCAGACACGCTCACAGTTTTTGGATCCATCCCGGTGGTCATGATTACATACTGTAGAAGTACGCTTTTGGAGGCATTGTCTGCAAAACCAATTTGCCCGGGTACAATCTTAAAGTGCAGCAATGACATCAGTACACAGGTATGTCCTAGCTGTAAACTGAGGCTAATAGACACAAAAGTAAGCTGCATATAAAAGATGACCTCAGTGGGGACCCCATAGGAACAAGGTGGGACCTATCCGGTCCCCAGAGTATTAGTCCCACTCAAGGGATGGCCTGCACATTGTTAAATGCAAGCTCACTAATTAAACACAGCCATGAATTTGCAAACTTTGTAGATTCACATGCCCTCGACCTAATTTTTGTTGTGGAAACCTGGGCCGATGAGACCTCAGGCCCCAGCTTAGTAATAGCCATCCCACCTGGGTTTTTAATTGCCATGAAAGACCGAATGGAGAGAAAAGGAGGTGGGCTGGGAGTCATCTATCGAGATCACCTGAAAGCATCATTTAAAGGCGTCCCTACAGATTCGGACTGTGAGGTGTTCTCCTTCAAGTTAGCCCTCAATCCTGTATATTCTTTTTATAGGCTTCTAGTGTATCGCCCACCAGGACCCAGAACTAGTTTTATTCATACCATGGGTCAGTCACTTGAACACAAAGTCAACTTACAAGATTGCACTTTCCTAGGGGATTTTAATTTTCATCTGTATAACATCTCAGATAAAGATTCCTCTGCCCTAATGGACCTGGTGACAAGTGCAGGCCTAGAGCAGATTATGGAAGGGCCCACTCACAGAGCTGGACACCTTTTGGACGCTGTCTTTACAGACTGTCCTTTTCTGAAATTTAACAACTAATTGCAACTTCACTGGTCTGACCACCTAGCAGTGATGCTAACTCTAACCCTGCCCTCCTCAATGGGCACTAAGCTTTGTCCAGTTAAAAGCCCAAAAAGATATCTGCGGCATTGCATGGATAGAACAAATCTCATCACTCACTTGGGTCAAAACAGACCCTGTCTTTCCCAAGACCCTGAGACAGCATCACTAGAATACCACAATTGGATGGCCACAGCGGTTCATGCCACAATACCCCAGAGAACAGGGAAAATAAGTATGACAGCACCCACTGAACCCTGGTTCTCAGAGCAACTAAGGCTTCTGAAGAGGCACAGTCGCAGAAAAGAGAGGCATTCGCGCCAGCGATATGATCCCAGGGAGAAAGAAATATAAAAGATAAAACTTGCACAATATAAAGAACTGATTCACAAAACTAAAATTATCTACTTTTCGGAGAAAATAGGAGGTGCGAAGAATAATTCTAAAGAACTATTTGCGATGGTTCAGAAACTTAGCCATTTACTGGAGACTCAACAATATACAATAGATCAAGCCTTCTGAAATAGTTTAGCATCCTCTTTTAGCAAAAAAGTATCTACCATTTATGATACTTTTGCTTCACGATCTGCAAATATTCCGAGTATCCAGGCCACAGTGTCTGATGTTGCAAGCACACTTTCAACAGCCGCCAACCCTCACCTGGATCCTGGTCTACCCCAATTCTTAGACTTTAATACGATATCCTATGAACAAATCATGAAACTTCTCTTGGCTACTAAATCGGGATCACCGTTGGATCCTTGTCACCCCAAGGTAATCCACACTGTTGTGGAGACAGTCGCTTATCCACTCATGGAGCTACTCAACATTGTCATTAAAACAGGGATATTTCCAGAAATGTGGAAAAAAACTTCTATCCTTCCACTCTTAAAGAAATCAAACTTAGACAAAACAGACAAGGGAAATTACTGACCTATCTCTCACCTGCCTCTTCCAGCAAAGGTCCTTGAGAAACATATGAATCAAGAGCTGGCCACTTTTATTGACAACATTTGCATCTTGGACTCAAGTTATGTTATGTTATAGTTTTGGTAGAGCGCAAACAGCTGCCCCAGCGAAGAGGCGTCCCGGCACTAAAGAGCCACAGAACCAACCTGAGAGTGAAAGGAATGGGGGTAGGAATGGCTTAAAGAGAGGGGAACAGGTGAGTCTTAATGGCCTTTCGGAAGGTGGACAGGCTTTCCATGGAGCGGATGTTTAACGGCAGGGCTTTCCAAAGCTTGGCTCCCAGAGCCCTAAAGGAGCGGCCACCAATGCGGCACAGCCTTGTGCGTGGTATACTCAGTAGGTGCTGGTTTGAGGAGCGCAAATCGCGCTGAGGGACATAAGGAGTGACAAGGGGTCGTAATAGTTTAGGGCTTCCGAGTTTAAGGATTTTGAAGGTCATGAGGAGGGTTTTGAACTGGATTCTGGAGTCGATGGGTAGCCAGTGCAGTTTACGGATAGTGGCTCTGGCCGAACATCTGCGGGGAAGGCCAACCAAGGCTCTTGCCGCAGAGTTCTGTACGCGTTGCAGTCGTGCTATCTCTCCTTTGTTGGCACCAAGGAGAAGAACATTGGCGTAGTCCAAGCGGGATAGAATAGTGGCTTGGATAATAAGTTGGCGGGTCTTAGCGTCAAAAAAGCCAAGTATGGGGCTGAGACTTCTCAGCAAGCCAACACAAGTGGCAGCCACTCTTTTGGTGTGGGTCTGGTAAGTAAGAGAGGAGTCCATCCAGACTCCTAGATTTTTGACCAAAGATTTGGGAGGTGGAATGGCGCCTAGTGATGAGGGCCACCAGTGCTCGTTCCAGTGGCTGATGTTTTTACCAAGGAGCAGCACCTCCGTCTTGCCCGCATTAAGCTGCAGGCAGTTGTCCGTCATCCATTGGGCTACTGCAGCAAGGCCGTCCCTGAATTTTAAGGCCGGGCTGGAAGGGCCTTCCGTGAGAGTGATGGCCAGCTGTGTGTCGTCAGCATACGACACCAGCGTAAGGTCCCACTCTTTAGCCACTCCTGCAAGTGGCTGCACGTAAAGATTAAAAAGGGATGGACTTAGTGCAGAGCCCTGCGGAACTCCCTGTCCAATGGGATGGGGCTTAGATAAAAAAGGGGGGGCTGACACTCGGAAGGATCTGTCCTTCAAGAAGGAACAGAATCATTGCAGGGCAAGACCGGAGACCCCTATTGACTCTAGGCGATTGAGGAGGATATTGTGGGATACCGTGTCAAAGGCTGCGCTGAGGTCAAGAAGAATCAGCGCAGCACTCTCACCGGCATCGAGAATCGACCGGAGATATTCAGTGGTAGCCAGTAGGGCAGACTCCGTACTGTGGCCCGGTCTGAACCCGTTTTGGGATGGATCTAGGATGTTGTTTTGGTCCATATGTTGGGACAGGACGTTGTTTGCATGGGCCTCTGCAAGTTTGGACAACCATGGGAGCAATGAAATGGGTCGGAAGTTTTCCGGTTTGGATGGATCTAGAGTGGGTTTCTTGATAATAGGGGCAACCCATGCTTGTTTCCAGGCTGTCGGAACACTGGCTGATGAAAAAGAAAGATTTATTGTAGAGGCCAGAGAAGGCAGAAAAAAGTCGAGTGATTCCATAAATTGGGTAGGCCTCATGGGGTCTGCAGGGGAACCCGATTTAACCTTCCTGCATAGTTTGGTGAGGTCATCATAAGCAATTTCTGGGATGTGTGACATGATGGTGCCATTGATTATGGGATTGGTAGGGTTGGTTGGATTGGAGGAATGCTGAGGGAAGGTTCTGTAAATTCTTTGGACTTTCTCTACAAAGAACGTAGCGAGGTCTTCACATTGCAGTGCAGAAGAGATGCAGGAAGAAGGAGATCTACTACACTGCAGTTCTTGTACCAGTTTGAAGACAGTTTTGGCAGGGTTAGAGCTCGAGTTGATTGCTTCTGCATAGAAGGCGGCGCGAGCGGCGCAGATGGCTTTGTGGTAAAGCTTTTGTTTAGATAGATAGTTGATTTTGTCCCCATTCTTATATTCCCTTCTCCACAGACGCTCGGCCTTTTTGCAGTCTTTACGCATGGATTTAAGGGTGTCGTTGTACCATGGGTTTGAGGGCGAGCTGCGCCCTTTAGTCCATTTGGCTGGGATGAGAGCATCTAGTCCTCTGGTGATCCAATTATGGAAAGCGTCATAGGTCATATTAATGTCATGGTTAGCTTCATGGTGGAATTCTCCGAGGGTGACGTGGAGGTCATTAGTGGAGAGTTTGTGCCATGGTCTCTTTAGACGGCGGGTTGGTTCGGTTTTGTAAGATGCTTCATTGACTAGCATGGACACTTTAATAAGATAGTGATCTGTCCATCCCATCGGTTTGGGCACCTCTGTCTTAACCTCCAGGATGTTGGTAAAAACCGGATCTAGGATATGAGTGCGTGGGGGCTTGGATTAGAGAATTAAGCTGTAGGGCAGCAAAGTCGGCCAGGAGGTTTCTGATAGTAGGGTCATTAAACAGATCGAAATGGAGATTGAGGTCGCCCAAAATGGTGAAGTTGGCAGACTTAGTCACTAAAGAGCTAGCTACCTCAAGGAGAGCTTCGATAAATTTGGAAGCAGGGCCAGGTGGAGTGAGCACAGTACTGAACTGGCCTTGATTACAGCAACAGAAGAGATCAGACTTGATGAAGGTGGCTCCGCAGCCCTGATCCTGCTGGATCTGTCGGCTGCCTTCGATACGGTAGATCATTGTATCCTAACAAATCGCCTTGAGGAAATAGGGATAGCAGGCACAGCCCTTGCACTGCTCAGGTCCTTTTTGTCTAATCTGGAACAATTTGTGGAAGTGGAGGCTCTCAAGTCACACTGCTTCAGGCTCCCTTGTGGGTGCCACAGGGCTCATCCTTGAGCCCTACCCTATTTAATGTATATGTCACACCTCTGGCCCGATTGATCAAAACTCATGGCTTTGAGATGGTGTCATACGCAGATGACACGCAGATCATTGTGTCTATCTCGAGTAAAAATTGCGACACGGCTCACGACTTTAACAAGTGTATGAGACATGTATGCAGCTGGATGGCGGAGAACTGCCTCGAATTAAATTCAAACAAAACTGAAGTCCTACTTTTTGGCAGAGATGCATCCTTCTGGTCCATAGAATGGTGGCAAGCAGAGCTGGGCTTTTTTCCTATACCAGCCACCAAAGTAAAAAATCTTGGGGTCATTTTTGACACTACTGTCCTGTTCCTATCATGTGAAGATGCTCACCTCATCTAACTTCTTCACTCTGAAAATTCTGAGGAAAATCTTTCTATTTATACCACCAGAACTACAGAAGACAGTGGTGGCAGCATTGGTACTGTCTAAGATCAATTATTGTAACGGGCTTCTGGTTGGGGCAAACAAGGCAGTACTGGTTAAACTGCAAGTACTCCAAAACTCTGCAGCTCGGTTTCTCTTTGTCATATCCAAATATTCATCAGCCAAACATGCCCTCAGGCACTCTTCACTGGTTACCTATGGAGAAGCGAATTAAGTTTAAGGCACTCTGTATCGCCTTCAAAGCGCTACATAACCTAGGTCCCGTCTATCTGACAAATGCTTCCAATGGTATATTTCACCACGCACCCTTTGGACCGCCTCTCTGAAGCTGGTGAAAGTACTGAATTTCCGACTCCAGAGATGGGGCAGAAAAAGCTTTATAACCATCAAAATAGATGGTGGAATGAGTTACCAAAAAAACTAAAAAAATTCACCAGACCTGTTCTCCTTCAGAAAGGGCCTAAAGACTTGGCTATATACCTTATAGCCTACTTTCAGTCCTAGAGCCCTCAGTCAAACCTTGGTGCGTTCTTGTGTTTAGCTGCCAAGCGCCTAGATGCCCTAGGGTAGTAGTACGCTATATAAATATATAATATAAATAAATAGCGCTCCTGTCACATGCCCACAAAATCCCCAACTTGTAAGAATTGGATGGTGGTATTCTCCACACAATTTGTACATGGCTTGAAGGCAAATAGGTACTAAGGCCTTCCACCTGAGAGCTGGTGAAAATTCCCCAATATGTCCTTTGCCAAGGATCAAGCAATCCTCCAAAATTCTCCCAGCCCGCTGTACACAGCTGATGCACCTGGGGGAGTCTCCATGGATTTCCTCAGCCCCAGGGAGTAGGAGAGAAGGCTATTGTCACTCCTGCAACCCAAGGCATTATGGCAATTCTTAGGATTACCTTCCCGAGGTGTGTACAAGTCCAGTCACTAAGAGGAATCCTGTAACACAGTGCGCATGTCCAGTGCTTGCAAAGCAACCCACTGGATTCACATTTTATCTAGTAAAGAAGATGTGCTTGTACACCCCAGAGATGGTAATTCTAAGGATTACCAAGGTTCCTTGGATCCATGCATAGAGTAAAACCTATATCAACAAAAGAAGGGGGGGGACCAGGAGCTAGTTATGGTCCAATGTCCGTGCTCCAGTATTAATTGTTACATCAATAAGGACATTGTTCCAAGTTGGAGGTGAAACAATATTAGTGACCACCTACTCAACGGGGAAAGTAGAGGAATAATAGAGAGGGGGAAAGAGAGAGGAAGAAAGAGAGAAAGTGTAGAAGGGAGGAAGAAGTGGAGGGGAGGGAGAGGTGAAGGTGAAAAGAGGCAGAGAGAACTATCCCCAGTATCAAGGATCCAATCCCGAAGGGGAGGACTCAGTATAGCTTCTTGTTTGCCCTCACACACCCCGAAGGATGTCTTGCTTCATCATCGGGCTTTTTATTGCTCCTCATCGGGCCGGCGCTGCAATGCCCGACGGTCCCCCGAAGGGTCTCTTTTGCGGAGATCTTTTAAAGAGAAAAAGCCGATAGGTGAGTGCGAGTGTGTGGGATAAAACAGGGGTAAGAAGGAAAGGATCCAAGAAACAGGTGGTTACGTGCGTGCAAAGTTAGTGAATAAAAATACCTAGGGGTGTCCAAATACGCTTTTTTAATGTTGCGGGACCCCTGGAAAAATAAAAAGACCAGAAGGTCAGGGAGTCACTAGTGGGCGCAAGGTGCTTATGTGACTCAGAAAAAGGTCGACATGTTTCACGCCTGTCTCGCCTATAAAGGTCAGTGGCGTTTCTTCAGGACCTAACTATGTGAAAGGATGTGCACGGTATATACGGGGGTTCCAGGGATTGGGAAGGTAACCCGCGTCAGTGAGAGGGTGTGTTTGGTTCAAAACTGCGGGGTGCAATGACCTAGTCAGAAGTGTAAGTCTAAGAGTAATTTCCTCAGAGCATTCCAAGACTTGTGTTACCCTCGTGTGTATGAGTGAGGGCTTCCTAGGCTTGGCCGTTGGCTGCCCGCGCCCTATTTGGGTTGCGCCGGGGGCCGGCTCATTCAGCACCTACCCTCTGCCAGCGGCTGCCTGTTGGTCACCTGACGCGGGTTACCTTCCCAATCCCTGGAACCCCCGTATATACCGTGCACATCCTTTCACATAGTCATTCCTTTGCTCCCCGTGCTACCCCCCCACCATACTGCCATCACAACCTACTCACCGTTATAATAGAGAGCAGTTACATAGAATAACCAGGGCAAGGGAGGGGTGGAATGGTGGCTGAGTTTAAAGCAGGGCAGAGAAGAGAAGGTGACTCTGGCCAGGTGTATATGAAAGTTCTTTGTCATCAGCGGGTCACTCTTTCCAAGCCCAATGAGATAGCCCAATTGAGATATACTGTACACGGGCTCCATTTCTAGTAAAAAGGAAAATGTGTGTCTGAGTGTGTGCTTGCTTGTTTCTGTTTGTATATTTGTTTTTGTAAGAAGGAGCATCTCACACTACAAGTTAGGCACATACTATTGTATTGAATGCATGTGATCTAGGTGAAAGGTGCATGTAGTCTGGTTGAAAGCAGGTTTACAAAAACAGAATGGACCGTATTATCAGATTTATTCATGCATTACAGTCAGATTTACACACTGAAATAGCTCTATTTATGAGTGAAAATCTACTTATTTACATTCAGAGCTGTTATTTTTGCACACATATAATTTTATTCATACAAAGATTATTGAATCAGAAAATCTTCAACCAGATTTGTAGAGTGGGCGAGAAATGTGTGTTACAGGGTGCAAATGCTCCGTGAGTTAGTAAACAACCACAAACTTAAATGTTTGTCATTGTTCACAAACTCCTCTCCGAATTCTCCTCCAATCCGGAAAAAGGTTGGAGATTTCCGTCTGTCAATGGCAAGAGTAGGTGCCTGATTTATAATTTGTAGAATGTCCCATCTTCCGCCAAGTCGATGGAGTAAATTACTCTGTTGCCCTGACGGAGGTGCAGCCCGCCACATTATGAAATGTCCGCCGGCCCAGTGTACATATCAAGCATTTAGAGCAACTCCCATCACAGCGGTCCCTGCCAATGACTTTTTCTTGACTGGTCTGTCAAACATGACGGAGCCGTTCATCAAGGTTGCATTTTTTTTATTTACAAAAAGAAAATCCCAAGAGAGACAACAATGCCCCCATCATATCCCAAGGTGAAGGAAGCATTGAGCACTTTTCAGTACAACTTACCGACAGGTTTTTCCTAGCGGTGATTGGCATTGAAAAACGGCGATATGTCTGCCCCTCTAAATGAGATGGACCTTTGGACGAGTTGGACCACGGAGGAGACAGAATAGTCTTCGCCATTGTCAGGTCACGGTCTGCCCGAATTGGAATTGGGTGGGCGGACCGCAGTCTTGGTGAGTGAGGGAACTCTGTTGCTGTTGTGAAGGAGTTCCCTCTCTCCGCAAAGATATAAATCAGACCCTAACTCCCTTTGCTTGTTGGGAGGGGTAAGGGAACAGCCACAAAACTGGCGGGGATTTAGGAAAAGGGATCAAAATAATCCTGATCACCAATATTCAAATCATACATTTCCATGATAAGCTGTTATAGATATTTTCTTCTATATTTTTTGCTCTTTATCTGCATCAAAGACATTAAAATGTGATATTTAGCCAACACGTGTTCGTCTATGGTAGGAATACTAACGATTTCATCAGGGCTAATGGTTCATTTATAGACGTAAAGTTGTTGCGTGTACATATGATCGTATAATGCATCTCAAAATCCCTATTGGTTAATGTGGCTGCCAACTCATATAATAATAAGTATCCTTCAGTCAGTCATCCACATATACTATCCGCAATGTTGCGTTACTCAACAGAGAGTACTCCACAGAAAATAACCGGCGTGCGGATTTTGAGACGCATTATACGACCCACCCTGATGAAGTGACATTGTAATGCATTTTGGCCTGATTCCAACACAGGAAGTGACATTACGTGACCATTGGACCCCATGAAATCAAAGGAAGCAACATTGCATGACCTTTGGCTTGGTGCTATCAGAGGAAGTGGTGCATCTAACTTTTGGTTTCTTACATCACACACACAGGCTGGAACATCTCTATAGATACAAAAGAAGTACCCTATAAACAGACATACATCAAATCCTATTGATAATGCAGCTACATACATTGTTTCAGGTAGTATCTTCAGATATACAATTAAGACAATGTAGCATTGATTAAGAACCTATCAAATAGTGTACAACAATGGAAAATACGCTAGTCAAGTTGAAATCAGTCATTATCAAATCAAATAACTTATAAAATGGGAAGACTGATAGGCCTATAATGTTCAAATCAAATTTACTTTATCATTTGTTTTAGAAACTAAGAGTACCATGTAATTAAATCTCAGTCTTGGACCGTAGATAACAGCGCTATTTAATGCAGGTCAACTTCTTCCAGCAACCTTCCTTTCCAGGACATGGTATACATACTTCTAAACCTCTAGAGCCTGGAACCTTTCCAGGTTTACTATCATTAATTTCTTCTACAGAAAACCTATGCATCACTGTTACAGTACTTTATTTATTTAGACGGTTTTATATAGCGCGAACATGACCCTTGCAGGCATCATAGCGATTTACAGGGGTAGAAATAAGAAACAAAAGAACACAAGTATGTCATAATTATGTCTTGTTATACCAACAGCCATTATGAGAATTATATACATTGTTCATGTGAATTTCCTCAAGAGTAGAGATTTTACTTCTTTCTTAAAAGTGGTAGAAGAGGGATTCGGTCTGGTTTCAGTGGGCAGTGCGTTCCATATCCTGGGAGCGATTCCAGAGAAGGCACAGTTGTGTGTTTTCTTTTTGGCAAAACATTGTGGTTTCAGAAGAAGATTGCTGGAACATTTGGAGGATCTGTTGCCACATGAGAGCACCAGTTTCTGGGCCAAATAGCTTGGAGTATTGTGATGTAGGGCTTTGGGAGTCATGCAGGCGATTTTTAGTTGAATTCTTGCTTCGAATGGTAGCCAGTTAGGAGCTCTAAGGTCGGGGTGATGTGGCAGTTCCTTTTTGAGCCCATGATGAGCCTGGCCGCTGAACTGAATGAGGCTCTTAGAGGGGCCGATGTAGATTCGGGAAGACCGCAAAGCGTTGCACTCCCATAGTCTTCTCTTGGCATTACTAGTGCTTGAACTGCCAGTTTGAAATCACTTGCGAGAAGCAAGGGTTTTAATTTTCTCAAAGTGTTCATCTGAACGTTTGCTCCTTTTGTTGCGGCACTGATATGTTTCTGCATGTTTAGATTTCTGTCAAGTATTAATCCCAGGAATTTCGCTGAGTCAATAATATGAGGTTGGCAGTTGAGCGCTGTTAGTTGTTTAAGTCATTCTTTAATGATGGTTGTTTGGTTGGGTGAAGCGATTGGGAGGAATTCAGTCTTGAGGGTTTTAGTTTCAGGTGGTTTACCGCCAGCCAAGTCTGAGTTTTTTGTAGAGTTAAGTTGATAGATTTGATGTCCACCAGAGAAGTGACCTTTAAGTATTGTTGTGTATCTTCTGCGTACATGTGATAGTGGATGTTTGAGGAGCTGAGAATTTCAGTGAGTGGTTCCATGAATGGGTTGAAAAGTGTAGGTGAGAGGGAGGAGCCCTGCGTGACCCCTGTGATTGAGACGGCCATAGATAAGGATCAATTGACCTTGAATCTTTGGGATCTATTTTGGAGGAAAGAGGTGAACCAATTCAGTACTGATCCTGATAAGCCCATTCTATATTTCAGAAGTTCCAGAAGATTGTCATTTTTGACGATGTGAAATGCTGAAGATAGATCAAGCAGGATTAGCAGACAGGCTTCGTTTTGGTATAGGATTTTTAGTGCCTCATCTACTATGTGGTTCATGGCTGACTCAGTACTGTGCCCTGCACGAAAGCCGGATTAGTATTGGTTGAGCAGGTTGGAATGGTCGCTGTGGTTGCCCAGCTGGATGTGTACACATTTTTCTAGGAGTTCAGCCAGAGGTGGGATGTTAGAGATTGGGCGGTAATTATTTAATTACTTGTGTTGCTCAATAATATGCTTGTTCTGCATTTGCATATTTTACCAGCAACAAACATCTTAGCTAACAGCCAGAATGCCCAAAGGCATGAATGCTTACTTTACAAATGCAGATGTCACAGTCCGCATTTAAAAATGACTCCATTAATCACTGCTCCTAAAGCTAAACTTTTCACGTTTCCAAAATCCATCACACACACGTTCAGAGACAATAACTCATACGTGCATAAATCAGTGTTTAGAAAATGTTACATAAGGCAAAGGAGACTACAAGGTGTAGGATCTACATGTCATCGATACTAGTAGGCACTTTTTAAGATTCCTTGGTCTGGGGAAGCACAAACTCAGGATTCAGACCATAACACAGTGGTTAGGGTTGACTTTGATAAAAAGAATTTACTTCTACCCAAACAAACCTTTCTTAGCAACATCAGGATAGAAAGACTGGGAAAGCGACAAAACTTTCTAACTAGTTCCTTGCAGCTTGCATCGAGCTATTAGATGGAAGTTCATACATAGCTCACTGTGCTAGATTATGAATGTAACTTAAGTATCAACAGAATCTCTGTGAGAAAAGCAGTAACCCACTGAACTATCCACATAAAATATTGTTCTTTTATATGCATGGTACACATTCTTTGCAGCAGCATATTAACTCTCTGCGCTGCCTTAGATAAGTGAAAACTTTTCTAGACAAAACTCCCATCTCTCTCCAGCAGGTACATTACTAAATTACCAGAGTTTATTGTTGCCTGAAAACTGCTGAGTATACAAGGAACTTTGCAGTGCTTTTAAAACTGCTGCACTGCTACAAAACTGGCCCCAATTAACAAAAACTGCCCCCCACTCTTCCAGCCTCCCGGATAACTGCCCGCCCGTCACTCGATGCCCAGTATGGCTATATTGGCCTTGGTGGTGTTCAAAACAGGCAATGTCTTGGTGGCCAGGCCACCAGCATTCAATGACCGGCGTGTGTATGCTGTGGCTACACGGATACTGTGTTCAACATAATCAATGGCAATTAATGTGTCATTCACATTACCTAAACGATGGCTAAAGCACTAGAAGGGTTAAACGTTAAATGTGTGCTCTTTAACAATCATTTATGAAGTCTTGCAGGGCATTCGAAAATCTTGTGTCAACTCCAAAAAATCTCATCTTACTTTACTTGTTGCTTCTCTTAGAGGTTTGCTCAGGGCTTATCGGCACCACTACAAGGAGAGTCAAGACTCTAGTCAAGTTGATGTGATGACTCAGTCAGTCCCACTCTCACACGACCTCACCTGGCCTGCGACCCGCCCGAGGTTCGACAGTCCACCTCACGTCAGAGAGTGACAATTAAGTGAAGCAAGTCATTCACGGCCCGGTCGCGAACTTGTGTTGATTCTAATTAGTCACTCTAGAGTCATGACACCCAGCACCCAAGCAGCAAGTACGAGCCCGACTTGACTCTGACTCCCAGGCTGTGGCACGTCAGCGCAGGTTTTACTGCCGCATGGGGGCTGGCCAATATCGCGCTGCCAGATTGACACCCCTGGCACCAGGTACTTGACCCAAACATGGTACACATACTGCACCAGGTACCACGGTCTCAGCTAGGGTAGGGTGCAGCAGGTGCGCACTTACACACATGTGCGTGTGCTGCTAGCTGCAGAGCGTCTAGTTAGTCACTGTCCAATAATGCCAAGCCATGCTACGTGCGCTTCATGCTCATTCGTTCAGATTCTAGGCCCACAGCAGATGCATGCAATGTATCAAATCAAGAACTTCGATTGCTGGCCCAACCTGGGGTTCCCATAGCAACAAGTAAGACAAGTTATTTTCCCCACCCAAGCCCAGCTTGCAGTCCATCATGATGTCTCTGCAGACAGAGCTTCAGCACAGCAGTGCAATTAAACGCTGCTCACACTGTGGCTGATTTTATGACTCCAGAGTGCTTGCAAAGGTCGACAAACAGCCAGGGGTTGCAAGCAAGGTGGCAGAGGTCACAACTGGTGCATAGGGGGTCACAGTTGCGACCTCTGGTGACCCCTAATTGACGTCCATGCAAGAAACATGATGTTTTGATGACATGGAGCTGAAGGGCAACCCACAAGGAAAGACAGTCCGTTTTACTAACCTGGTTCCAGCTGAAGTTGTGATCTTAGAGAATGGATGTCCCATTCAATATATGAACATAACATCTCCACAAAACAGTTAGCAACATAGGACCTCATTTAAAGTTTGGAGGGCACTCAAAACCCTCACATTTTTAAGGAAGCTCTCACTACAGAGAGCCCTTCAAACCACTCACAGAGGAGGACATCTCCATGGTGATTGCCAAATCCAAGCCCTCCTCCCACTATGCAGACCCACTCCCTGCCTCTCTGGCAAAAAGCTTCAACCACACCCTGCCCAACCCTATGAACCAAGCTCCCTGAATAACGGGATTATGCCTGACTGCCTAAAACAGGGCCAAATAAACCTGTTTTAAGAACAACGAAGCAGACCCGAATGATCCCAAGAATTTCAGACCCATCACCAACCTTCCCTTCCTGGCAAAAATTCTTGAGAAATGTTTTCTCTCCCAACTCAACCAACACTTGGACTCCAATAACCTACTCGACTCACACCAGTCAGGTTTCAGAAAGGGATACAGCACTGAAACAGATATACTGAATATAACAGATGACATTCATAAATCCCTAGACTCAAACAGATGTTGCCTGCTCATCCTCATTCACCTATCAGTGGCCCTCGACAAGGTAGACCATAAGTTACTTCTAGACACCCTCCAACTTATTCAGAGCGGACGGCACTGTTCTGCAATGGATCACCTAATTTCTGAAAATCCAATCCCAACTAATAAAAATCAACAGCATGTTGTCTGATATTTCGCCCATCACCTGGGGTGCCCCACAAGGATCAGTGCTCTCTCCTACACTCTTCAGCATTTACATGGAGCCCCTCACCCCAATTCCGAGACAAGCAAATATTGCCCATCACCTCTATGCCGACACCCAGCTCTACCTAGAAATATCCTTTCTGAATGACTCGAGCCAACCAAGAAAAAACTGAAATTCTTGTCTTCTCCAACCACGGCCACTCGCCACAGGTCAAACAATGGATAATGAATTTGGATGCACTGAACTGCAAGGTTACTCTGGCGAATTCCGCCAAATCTCTGGGGAGTTCTCGGGACTCAAGATTAAACATGGCTCACACATAAGGTCCACTGCAAAGGTTGCCTTTTGTAGCTTATAACTCTTCAACAAAATCAAGCTCTTCTTCCCTCCTAATGACCTAAAAACCGCAACACAAGCTCTTGTTCTATCCAGACTAGACTAGGGCAATGCCACACTCACAGTAGCAGCTAAAGCTCACGTTGCTGCCATGAGAGCCACCATCAATGCAGCAGCAAGAATGGTTACCAGAGCAAAGAAGCATGATGATATCTCCCCGCACTCCAAAATCTAAAGTGGCTACCAATCAAAGCATGCTGCTGTTTCAAACCTGCCTCTCTCACTTTCAAAGCCCTACACCCAGGCAACCCAGATTACCTTGCAGCCAAACTCACAAAAGCAGGCCAATTGAGAAACCTAAGAAGTTCCAACACAGTTCTTTTCATCCCCCACAAAATACATATTCAAAAAGCCCTCTCATGCTCTTTCTCTGGCAATACCCCCAAAATCTGGAACTCTCTTCCAGTACACATCAGGCCCAATCCCTCCTTCACGAGCTTCAAGAGACAACTAAAAGAATTTCTCCTAAACCAACATCTTTAGTCCTCCAGGAAATAATCTATTCCACTGCACCATGAAAACTCCAACTAGCTACATGTAACCCCTCCCGCAAGCTCTACACAACAACTTGACACTCAACTCCACAATCAGAATACACGATTACTGAATGAGAAGGACTAAGTTCTCAAACCTGTTATCTTTTTATTGCTCTGAGATTGACTGAAAATTTGTCTAGACTCTCAAAATTTTATTTTTGTTTGTACTGTTTGTCTGAAAATTGTCGCAACATTGCTGTAAAGTACTCTGATACTCCTCGGGTTTTGCCAGCTCTATATAAAACTCCTAAAATAAATAAAACTAAAAGGGAAAATATTGTGGAGGAAAATCAGCTCATGTATTGTACTCAATGTTTATAGTTTTCTCCAGAAATTGGGGAATTATCAATTCCCTCCAAAGTCTAAATGAGGTTCGTAGCCTATTTCATATCCCAACTGATACTAATCAACATTTACATAATACAAGTCTAAAGTTACTCCCATATTCTGTTGTAAGTTCACACTTAGTCATGTGGGTTGTGGGGCTGAGGTAATACGAGGACACATAGCGGTATAGTCTAAATCTGCCTTTGGCTTTCAGTCTCAGGGGAAGGAAGGTGACTGATCGTTCTCTTCAGTATTCCTTCTGGCTCTGGGAAACACAGTGGTTGACTTTCGTGAATAGATTGTTCAATAGACAGTGCTGGGGAAACCAAATGTTCCCCGACTGTTTCCCCTGGGTTGTCAGTGAAGCATTCTCCCAGAACCTGAGGGGTATTGGAGCATTTTAAAAACACACATGAAGTACTTCAGGGTAAAGTCCGATCCCCATATTGCCTGAGGTAACTATTTTTACCATTGTTGAATCTCCCACTTCACCACCATTGGACATGTGATGATCTTTTTCTTCTTCTTGAGTGTTTGATCCCGCTCTTGTGATGGGGCTGGTTCCATCCTAGAGCTTAAGGTTTTGTTATTTTACGATTCCCTCCCAAACTGAAGAGATGATGTGAGTATCTGATAGATGAAATGAGTGAGACTTGTTTGTACCCCTGCAGAAATTGAAAAATGATCATCTCCCAGTGCATTATTCTGAGGACTTTGACTGTCTTGTTAAATCGCTCTAACTCCCTGTTAGTCTGAGGCCAGTAGGGGTTCCCTTCGATGGAGCATTCTTACCTGAGTGAAGTAAGCTCAAAATTGTTGCTCTGAAATAGACACCTCCTGCATGATTGGCCTTTTGTGAGTACCTCATGGACCAAAAACATATTTTCCAACATGAGCAGGCCTGCTTCTTCTGCTGTGGAGGACATTTGTTCCACCTCTGGCTGTTACAGGTACTTGTCCACAGGTTGCGACTACCTAGAAGGCAGCAGAAATGTGGTGAAGGGAGCACCCATATGGGGTGCCATGGGTGGGGTCCTGTGGATAGGACTGAATTGGAATTGGCCGGTCTGATGAGTCTGACTGTGGGACATCTGCCCACATGCACCTCAACCATACTAACTAAACTGAATGTATGAAGCGATTTCGACCTAAGATTGTCTCAAGGATATTGGTGCTTTTGCTGCAGTAACATTGGTGACTTTGCCTCAGTTGTGCTTTGGCTGTCCTGTGGCTCTTTCGGCACAGGAATCACTACACTGTCCCAGTAGGGAGTATGTCACCAGAGACCATCAATTCAACTTGGACGTTAGCCAAGGCTGCAAGGTGCTAGGATGCTGTAGTTGTTCAGTGTTGATTTGGCACCATCAGTCTTTTTCCCAAGTAAGTGGTCACTGTGGCCATCTGTTGACATTTATCCTCTGCCTTGGGTTCCACATTGCTTCAATGACAGGGCCTTTGGCACAGATTCATCAGTTATCACCCAGCCTGCAACTTTCTTCTAGGTGATGTGAATCTGCACGTTTGGCCATCCCCAGCTTGTATACATTGTTAAAATTCAGTCTCTTTCGATGCAGCATCTATTTCTCTACCTACCCTTATGGGAAAGACAAGGACAGACTAATTGAGGCCAGAGATAAGGGGCTTGTGGTCAGGTATGTCAGTGATTATATCACATACATGTACACGTGCAAATGTCTACATCCACATAAAATAGCAATTGCTTCCTTCTTAGTCTATGAGTACCTCTGCTCAGAAACACGACTGCCATACTCTACGAGATGTACCATCCCATCTGTTGACCTTTGCACCAGCACTGCACCCAGACCTACAGGCTAGCATCAACTGCTGTGTGGGCCTGTTTAGACTGCTCTCAATTTCACATTTTTGCACCTCTGCTGATGCTTTTTACTTTGTTGAACGATAGTTTTTGATACTTAACCCACTCCTGTTTTCAATAACTTCCTCAGCTGATGGATAAGCGTGGCCAGGTTTCTGATAAACATTCGGTTTCCACTCACAAGAGACTCCTTAGGTCAAAGGTGGCAGTGAGAGTGGCGAGAGCGTTGATGCCTCTGAGTGTTTGTGATCTGCAGAGATACTTCTGGTTCTAAGTGTGTATCCATGCATTGGGATATCTCAGACCATGGAGCCCGATTGGCAGCGGGTGATGAGGGGGTTGCTGCGGGCACACTGACTTGGGTAGAGAGGGCGGTGGGTGGGGAATATAAGGTGGGAACATAGCAGAGTGGATTTCTCCTAATGTGTATTTTGCCTTTTATGATGCTAATGTGTGTAATGTTAGTCCTCGGGACTCTGGGTGTGAAAAACTCAATAAAAATCTTAAAAAAAAAAAGTGTGTATCCATACAAGTGAAACGATAGTTTTATGTATTTACCTGTAGAGGTCTGAAATGTCAGACCAGTGTCATGTAGCCTTTGAAAAACTCCTTGCAGTCTCTCGTGTTGTTCCTTTTTATTTTTTGTATGCATACCATCTCTCGTGGTTAACACAAAACACACATATCACCTCTATGGCCTAGAACACTTTGGCTACTGACAATACAAAAAATCTGAATTTGCACCTCTTTAGAGTCACAACTTGGAGTAAATGTAGTGACCAATTAGGTCAGTCACAATAACATCAAAGGTGGAGGTGGGGAGTTGTTCCCTCTAAATGACTATATTTCAGTCTCCAAAATGAATCACAGTCCAGAATGATATCCTTGCCCAACATGGAGGCATACCCCCCGCATTGCAGACCTTCAACTCGATGTCACACCATAGATGGTCCCCTGATTTTCCTGTGGCCTTTAGTACATCACGAATCTAGAATGCCTCATCTTATTCAGTCAACTCCCAATTGGTGCCAGTGAAAGATGACTGACATAGAAGTGTGAAATTCATATGCACTGCTCCTGCCTCGCTTATGCAGTGACTGACTAGAGGACATACATTGAGCGACAACATCTTGATGCGAGTACAGGTTTTTCTCCACTGGTTTTCTGATGATTGTACCCCCATATTTTGCCCCCACTTTTGCATATCCTGGGTGTTTTTACTCAATAGTAGTATTCTGAGATAACAGAGAAGTGTTAGTGATAAGGTTCCTGTCTGTCAAGAGGAAAGGCAGTACAGCAGGTTCCTTGTGTTCTTATGCCATGATATACTGCCTTGCTCCAAATGCCGCAGTGACCTTGCCTATGCATAAGCTTGCATGAGAGCACTGTAGCCTCCTGTGATCAATTCCAGTTCAATAGGGGAGTTAGTTAATTATCGGCCACAATATTTAAAATACTGCCTTTCCCATATGAGTCCGCCACTGTATGCCATATGTCAGTACCGGGCTAGATGGGTTTCGCATCTTTGGAGCACAGGGCATCCTCTCTCAGACGTCTATAGTACATGCCATGGGTTTATCCCCTTGAATAAGTCAGGAAATATGAACGTGTTTGCTACTGATGTCTGCTGAAATTGAGCTCTTTCTGTTATTACATAGTGGTTGGCCATATTAACTTTGCTCCACTGTGCTGTAGCTGAGCTGCTTGGAAATAGAAAAACTAATTCGGTACACTCAAGCCCCCTGCATCTAGGGGCCTGCTAGGAATGCTCATATTGACTCTTGGATGCTTGCCTTCCCCATACCAACTTTGACATCATACCCCTGCATAGAAACGTCACTTGGAGGAAGTTATTTTCACCTTTCACTGGTCCTGTGCTTCCGGGGTTTCTTTTCAAACGCTGCCCTTGCCTCGAAGGAAGCACGACCAACACTCTCCTACCTGCCACATCGCCCCCGGGTTCCTGACGCTGTGTGTCTCCCCTGCAGCCTGACATTGCACGGCCATCGCAGGGGGAGACTACAGCTCCCAGAGGGCTTAGCGCTCCACAGCTGATCGCAATCTTCGCGCCCGGAGGTGCTTAAGTGAAGGAGTCTCCCTCGGTGGAGCGGGTTTCTTTTCAAACGCTGCCCTTGCCTCGAAGGAAGCACGACCAACACTCTCCTACCTGCCACATCGCCCCTGGGTTCCTGATGCTGTGTGTCGCCCCTGCAGCCGCTGCCTGACATCGCGCGGCCATCGCAGGGGGAGACTACAGCTCCCAGAGGGCTTAGCGCTCCACAGCTGATCGCAATCTTCGCGCCCGGAGGCGCTTAAGTGAAGGAGTCTCCCTCGGTGGAGCGGGTTTCTTTTCAAACGCTGCCCTTGCCTCGAAGGAAGCACGACCAACACTCTCCTACCTGCCACATCACCCCTGGGTTCCTGACGCTGTGTGTCGCCCCTGAAGCCGCTGCCTGACATCGCGCGGCCATCGCAGTGGGAGACTACAGCTCCCAGAGGGCTTAGCGCTCCACAGCTGATCGCAATCTTCGCGCCCGGAGGCGCTTAAGTGAAGGAGGCTCCCTCGGTGGAGCGGGTTTCTTTTCAAACGCTGCCCTTGCCTCGAAGGAAGCACGACCAACACTCTCCTACCTGCCACATCGCCCCTGGGTTCCTGACGCTGTGTGTCTCCCCTGCAGCCGCTGCCTGACATCGCACCGCCATCGCAGGGGGAGACTACAGCTCCCAGAGGGCTTAGCGCTCCACAGCTGATCGCAATCTTCGCGCCCGGAGGCGCTTAAGTGAAGGAGGCTCCCTCCGCGTCGCGGGACGCGCGCGGGCGGCGCCGGGCTAAGCCCGGGCAAAGGGCGGGCCGTCTGTGGCCGTCAGGGGCCGGAGGAGGCCGGGCTGGGCCATTCCCCTAACGACCAGAGACACAGTAAGACGTGACTGTACTGTATGCTACTCGCCTTCGGCTCTGTGAATTATCCCTATCTGCTCTTATTGTGTTAATCTGTGTATGTGATAAATGGCAGGGAAAGGGAAGCGAATTGGGGGTTCTGCTTCCGTCTCTGGCACTTTGGACTCATTCATCACCAGAGCCGTCTCTGTACTTGAGCATGAGATAGCCATCACCGAGAGGCGCCTCTCTACAGAACCAATGTACGCTAGACGTTCATCTATTGGCCCATTGGCTCTGGCGAAATCTCCAAACATGTCAGGGGGGCACGCCTGTGGGGATTTGCCTTCGGTTGGTGGTATTGAAGTGAACCCCATTACTTCTCCAGCTAAGGAGGTTAGTGGTGCCATTACTAGTGCTCCTAGCGTGGTAGATGTGGTTCCATCAAATCTTAGAGCTGCCTGCCCTCTAACTAGGGCTGGTAGTAAATTATCTAGAACTGTCATCCCAAAGAGGAAACGTGGGGGGGCTGCAGAAGGTGCTAGACAGGCAAAAATGGCTAAAACAGCAAAAAACTCAGCTAAGCCAGACGCTGTACCTTCTGACGATTGCCTGACTACGGGCAACGCCAGTATTATTGCTCCTGCTCTGCCTGTGAGCGGCGATACCTTTTCCCAGATTGAACAGATGGTCCGATCCTTAATTCTCCCTCTTTTAGAAAGGGTTAAGTTAGTCACTGACAAAATTGATCGTTTGGAACAAACGATTCTCGATAATTTTTGTTCATTAAAAAACGTGGTCAAATTGTCTACAAAAGATATCGCAAAACCCATATGCCCACACCTTGAAAAGCCCAAGACCTCTGGATCGGTACCTAATGTTACACCCTCTGCCAAGACAAACACAGGTTCAGGTCCCGGCTCTTCTAGATCCATAGCGATCACTCGGCAGCCTTTGGGGAGGGTGGGAGGGACAAGTAATGAACCCAGGGGGATTTACAATAAGGAAGTAACGGGTGATAGGGAAATGGTTAATTTAGATATCCCCGCAAATCCCCCTAGATCTCCACTGGCCCACATCCATCTTCCACCCGAATCCCTCCCCTATGTAGTGGTACTAACTGGTGTCCCTGAACTATTAGGTGACAAGTCTGAATCCTTCCAGGAATTAAAAAACAAAGTGTGTCATTGGTTAAACAAGAACAGACCAATTCCTGCTAATATGAATGGGAGGATCTTATTTGTCAGAAGAGTCAACTGGGTGGGATCTAGACCCAAGGATGCACCGGGCGATTCTATCATTGTCAACTTTATGGATTGGTGTATTCCGAGGTTCATTTGTGACCATGCATTCCTTGGGCCCAGGTCAGGGATCGAGGTGCATGACCTGCACTACTTTTACAATCTGTCCTCTAACTATGAGGGTACTACTAGACAGGACTGGGCGAAGAGTGGTTTGCATCCTGGCCCTACCCATTTTTCTTATACTAACGGTGCTCGCTGTAATGGTCCAAGCAACCTTGATGCCCAGTATTGACCAGCAAAGAATGAGCGGAACCCACTATCCTTTAATAATGTCACGGTGTCCGTGAGCAAGCTCCCAGACGGCCCCGATGTTGCTCCCCTGGCATTTCCCGGAACGCCCACTTTGCACAGGGATGCATCACCGGACTTGTACAGGGTGAGCGTGAGGCCATGTGAGGAAAGTTCGATCACCGCCCACCGCGATCTGAGTGCGGGCTATGGGCCAGGTACTCTGATATCCTGGAATGTGGCTGGACTAAAGGCTAAGTTGGATTCCCCAGAATGGGTGGAATTCATTAATAATTATGATGTTTGCCTTTTCCAGGAAACTTGGTCTAGTGACCCTCAATTTCTACCGGGATATTTAAATTTTCACGTCCCAGCTATTAAGGGCCCCAAAGGCCGCCCCTATGGGCGGTTTAACCATCTGGGCCCGACAGGATTTATTCTCCAAGGCTAGTGTGATACCCACGGGGTCTCCTGACATACAACTAGTCAGGTTATCCATTGGTCCCATGGGCAAAATAGATATCTACAATTTATACCTTAGAGCAGAGGTCTTCAAACTTTTGGATGCCGAGACCCCCCTGTCAACATTTTGAGGCGTAAGGACCCCCTCTTGACAAAAATGTCTAAACCTGTTGACTAAATTGCGTGGGATGAAAATGTAAATAAGGTTATGTGATGCCGCGTATTTTGGGATAGCATTGCTTCATTATTTTGATATTTGTTACACACAGTAACGCTGAGGAAAGATTTCACCCAATCAGTACCCATTTATAACCAAAATACAGCAATTATCATCAGAAAGATTTCAAGTCAACCTTTGTGAAGGGCCTTCCACTCTGCAGCAATACGTGCTGCCACATTAGAAGCTCACCTGGCCCTGACCGGAAGAAGCAGGGGTCCCTTAAAACCCTGGCGGTTTTGTGTAGAGTTAAGCCTTTTACCCATGCAGCTTTCCTCTCACCCCCTCCCTTCCATCCCTCTCTCCTCTCCTAACCCCGGATCCCTCTCTCACTTTGCAGGTCATTTTCTTTCACCCCTTTTTACAACTTATGAACTCTCCCCATTCAACCTCTCACTTCACCTTTAATCACCTCTTGCCATTCTGTCCTTTCACTGCCCTCATCTCTAACAGTCTCTCACATTTATCTCATGGCCTCTCTGGCCCTGTCACCTCCCGTGCCCCTCAGCACTTCTCATTCACCTCGTCTCTTCATTCAAATTTTTGTCTATTTGTATCTTACACCTCTCCAGTCCCCCCATTCCTCTTTCACATCTCCCCTTTGTTCTAACAGAAGCCCTCACCTTTGGATCACACTCACTTCTTGCGTGTCCACACTTCTCTTCGGCAATTCACATTTCTCCTCATCCCTGACCTCTTCAATTAAATTCTCTCACTCCCTTGCTGTCCTCTCTCATTTTGGGTGCGGATGCAAGTTCAGAATGGGATGAATGAATGTATGATTACTGATGGGCTTGTTTGAGTGAGTTGCATATTGAGTAGTGAGCAGGACAGGTGAGTGAAGTGTCACATGAGTGCAGGATGAGTAGTGTACTCGTGTGACTGCAGGTTGAGGTATAGTGTGAGCAGGACAAGTGCATTTTGAGAGCAGAGTGATCACTGTGAGTGCAGGGTGAGCGGGTGAATGGTGCAAGTGCATGGTGATCAGTGTGAGTGCATTGTGATCACTGTGAGTGCAGGGTGAGCGGGTGAATGGTGCAAGTGCATGGTGATCAGTGTGAGTGCATTGTGATCACTGTGAGTGCAGGGTGAGCGGGTGAATGGTGCAAGTGCATGGTGATCAGTGTGAGTGCATTGTGATCACTGTGAGTGCAGGGTGAGCGGGTGAATGGTGCAAGTGCATGGGGATCAGTGTGAGTGCATTGTGATCACTGTGAGTGCAAGGTGAGCGGGTGAATGGTGCAAGTGCATGGTGATCAGTGTGAGTGCATTGTGATCGCTGTGAGTGCAGGGTGAGCGGGTGAATGGTGCAAGTGCATGGTGATCAGTGTGAGTGCATTGTGATCACTGTGAGTGCAAGGTGAGCGGGTGAATGGTGCAAGTGCATGGTGATCAGTGTGAGTGCATTGTGATCGTTGTGAGTGCAAGGTGAGCGGGTGAATGGTGCAAGTGCATGGTGATCAGTGTGAGTGCATTGTGATCGCTGTGAGTGCAGGGTGAGCGGGTGAATGGTGCAAGTGCATGGTGATCAGTGTGAGTGCATTGTGATCAGTGTGAGTGCAGGGTGAGCGGGTGAATGGTGCAAGTGCATGGTGATCAGTGTGAGTGCAGAGTGATCACTGTGAGTGCAAGGTGAGCGGGTGAATGGTGCAAGTGCATGGGGATCAGTGTGAGTGCATTGTGATCACTGTGAGTGCAGGGTGAGCGGGTGAATGGTGCAAGTGCATGGTGATCAGTGTGAGTGCATTGTGATCACTGTGAGTGCAAGGTGAGCGGGTGAATGGTGCAAGTGCATGGGGATCAGTGTGAGTGCATTGTGATCACTGTGAGTGCAGGGTGAGCGGGTGAATGGTGCAAGTGCATGGTGATCAGTGTGAGTGCATTGTGATCACTGTGAGTGCAGGGTGAGCGGGTGAATGGTGCAAGTGCATGGTGATCAGTGTGAGTGCATTGTGATCACTGTGAGTGCAAGGTGAGCGGGTGAATGGTGCAAGTGCATGGTGATCAGTGTGAGTGCATTGTGATCACTGTGAGTGCAAGGTGAGCGGGTGAATGGTGCAAGTGCATGGTGATCAGTGTGAGTGCATTGTGATCACTGTGAGTGCAGGGTGAGCGGGTGAATGGTGCAAGTGCATGGGGATCAGTGTGAGTGCATTGTGATCACTGTGAGTGCAAGGTGAGCATGACAATAAAGGGCGAGAATGAGGAATGAGTTGTCTGAATGCAGGGTGCATTCCCAGACCCATGAAGTAACTCAGCATGTTATTGACGGGGCGTAGACTTTAAGATCTAAGTTAAACTATTGCGGCATTAATCGGGGATCGAGGGTGAAGGAAATAAATAATGTGCTGATCCTGCAACAAACTTCCAGTCCTATGGTTAGGGTTGCCAGCAGATTATTTTGGTGGCCCAGTCGGTACAAAAAAAAACAGTCACCTAAAGCGGTATTTTCAGTGCTTATCTGTGCATACTTCCCAGGGCCGGCTTTAGTGCTGGTGGTGCCCTGTGCGACCATGTTTGTTGGTGCCCCCCACAATGGCCACCCCCACCACGGATTCTCTCACTAGCACCCTTTAACAGTGACCAAGTCTCCATAACCCCACACTCTCAGATGCATTGAATTAGTTAGATAGTGCCACTCATACCAGTGTAGGGTGTCCGAGCACTTTACATCACACACACATTACACAGAGACAATCAATCATAAGTGTGTAAATCAGTGTATAGGAAATGTTACATAAGCCAAAGGACTAAAAGTATAGGAGTCACATGTCATCCATACTGGTAGGCAGCATAGTTCAAGAGTGCTTGGTGTGGAGAAGCACAAACTCAGAGTCGAAAAAGAAACAGCATAGTTGGGAGTTTCCTTTACTAATAGGAATTGATTTCTAGCCAAATTAACCCTTTTTGCAACATTAATCAATGGTCTAATAATGTACTCTTTGTAGTGTGCATGCTGTTCTAGGATGAAAGTTAATAGCTCAATATTCTCTATTAGGACTTTAAGTTATAAATTGCAAGTAACAAAAGGATGTCTCTTTTGAAAGCAGTAACCTGCTGATCTCTTCACATCATACGCACTCTGTAATCTACTTGGTACACGTTCTTTGCAGCAGGCATATTAACCCTCTGCACTAACATCACCCAAGTCAAAACCTCAACTTTACAAAACGCTGATCTCTCTCCAGGAAGATAATTAATCACACAAGTTATCTTGACATTTATGTGAGGCCTGGCAATTGCCGGGGAAAGAAACGCTGCAGCAGGTGCTTCAAAAGCACAATAAACTTTCACTCACGGCGCCCCCAGGAAGCCAACTTTGTATTCCTTTCCATGAAATGCATTCTCACACTACGGCAGTGAATGTAAAATCCAAATGTAAGGAATAGGCACAGTGGGGACCCAGGGGGTACTGGAACCAGCAAAAAAACCTAAGCCTCTGTAAGCAGTTTACAAAGGCATGTTAAATGGTCTTTAAAGACCTGTGAAAAAACACGGGGGTGCCCGAGATAGGAATCCAGACACTGCCCAGCTGAGCCCCCAGCAGCTCAAGTTTCACTGCAGCAGCCCGGGCTGAGACACAGGACGGGGGAAGGGGGGGGCTGAAGCCCTTGGGCCTGGGCAGAAGTGTGACTGGGAAGGCGCGACCCCCTTTGCATCACTCCACGGCCCCCCTGGGGGTCGCGCCCCACAGTTTGAAGACCCCTGCCTTAGAGGGACCCAGGGGAAAAGGTCAAGGGTATTGGATATTTTGGTTAGTCTCATAGAAGCAAACTCGTGTGACAGGGATCTGATCATAGCGGGCGACTTTAACGTTACGTTTGAACCCCTTCTTGATCCGGACTCCGATTGGGGCCTTGATCCCGAGGAGGACCGGCTTTGGGGCGTATCGTGCCTCTCGCTCGCCCCAATCAAAAGATGGCCTGAGGTGATAGTGCAGGTAAATGCACTTTGCTATGAGAAAGGACTAAGGGCCTTGAATGGTAGGACCACAGGGGATAAGTTGGGTGCCTACACTTTCGATAATGGCCGCTCGAAAAGCAGGATTGACTATGTACTTTGCTGTATGAGGCTATGGCAGTACATTTATGACATGGTGGTCGAACCAAGAGCCGAGGGCGACCATAACCCTATCTGTGTAACCCACCGCTAGTGGGGGGATACTCGCAAGACAGGAGAGGCACCGATACTGCTGCCCCCTGATAGTGTCCCCACTAATGACATGCGAAGACTCAAGTGGTGCCAGGTCAAGACCAATGCCAAGGTTATTGCTGGCATTGATGTTGAGCTTGCCCAAACCATGCTGAGACTAGAGGATGCATTGCCCACTAAAGAAGGTAGAGACCAAGTCTCTAGATTACACGAGTCCTTTTTCCAGGGACTACGCGGGTACTTCCTCAAGCCAACAAGCAAGGGTAACAAGCCACCACCCAAGCGCTTGCGCTGGTACGACGGGGAGTGTAGACGTGCCAGAGGTAATCTGGCGCAAGCCCTTTCTAGTGGGAACAAGACATGTATTCAAAAGGCCAGACACTCTTATAAGAAATGTCTTGCCCGGGCAAAAAAGAACTGGGACGATCAATACTGGCTAGATCTGAAGGAAGCATGCTACGCCAGGGACTCTAGACTGTTCTGGAATGTGATTAAATCGAACAGAGGTAGCCTTCCGGACAGACCAACAAATCATGTTACGCAAGAGGAGTGGTTAAGGTATTTTAAACCCCAATACACTTGTAACTCTTCATTTAACCACCTGGGGGTGATACCCCAAGTTTTTTACCCGCAAGGTCCTTTTAGCCCCAAGGATGTCCTAGCTGTATTAGGTTCTGTAGCCGCAGGGCGGGCCCCAGGTCTAGATGGGGTCCCATCTGACCTCTTTCTCTACAATAAAACCTGTTGGAGCAAGTACATCGCACTGGTGGCTAATGCTGTGGCTGAAGGCGCCCCAGTGCCTAAATCATGGGGGGGTGCAGTTATAGTCCCCATTTTTAAAAAGGGAGATAAGTCACTCCCAGGGAATTACAGACCCATTAGCTTAATAGACACAATCCAGAAGATCATCGGGAGGTTGGTGTTGAATGCGATAATGGACTGGATCGAAGACAATAGGATTTTGTCTTCTTTCCAGGCTGGCTTCCGTAAATTTACCAGCACTGTGGACCAGGTTTTTCGCTTTGTCCAATTATACTGGAAGGTAGTAACCTTGGGCAAGGGCAGTCTCTATGTCGCTTTTGTGGACCTTAGAGCTGCCTTTGACCTCGTGCCCCGTCCGCGGTTGTGGTATGTTCTTGAAAAGTTGGGCCTTCCCCTGGAACTTTTGACCCTGGTTATGCGGCTCCATGAGTCTAATTTTGCTAAAATTCAATGGGGAGGACCCGGGGAAGTCACCTCTGAGTTTCCAGTAGAGCGCGGTGTGCGTCAAGGTTGCACCATGGCCCCCACGCTCTTCTCCCTGTATATTAACGAAGTAGTAGATCGAATGCTAGGTGTCAACACCGATGCCCCAAAGCTGGCTGGGGTTCTCACCCCAATATTAATGTTTGCGGACGATACTCTTATCGTATCTAAAACTCCAAGTGGTCTGCAAAGGGCTTTGACAGTGTTTGACGATTTTTGCCACGACTATGGTCTTGAAGTAAATGTGGCCAAGACCAAACTTATGGTTTTTAATCCTCACTCTAACTACAAAGCGGGAAAGTTTTTTATGAATGGGCAGTCGCTTGAAGAGGTTAACAGCTTTGTCTATTTGGGGATTCACGTGACTAATGACATCAAGTGGAGGAGGCATATAGATAGGTCCACAATGAAATTTAGACAGATATCGGGAGCCCTGACCAGCGAGCACAAAAAATCTTTTAGTAAACCTATTAAACCTGTGCTCCAAGTTTATGAGGCCAAGGCTTTAAATGCTGTGCTATATGGGGCTGAGCTATGGGGTTTCGACGCGTTAACTTCTTTGACAGTTGTCGAAAATAAATTTTTTCGTAGTAAAATTGGCCTTCCCCAGAGCACGCCCTTGGTACCACTGCGGTATGATCTAGGTAGGAAGGCTATTAAGGACTTAGCCAGACTTCGTCCGGTTTTATACTGGCGGAGGCTTTGGACCACCCCGGAGCTTTCCTCTTATGCCACGGGTCTTATGGACGTAATTAAATCTGACACGTTCCATAAGATCGGGTGGCTGAGGAACCTCCGTGTGTCTTTGATAGATTTAGGATTAGAGGGGCTGTGGAGTGATCCGGTGGCTGCCTTGTTCCCCCCTAAGAATCTTCTGAAATCGCTTTATTGGGAAAAGGTTGACCACCGTGTCTGGGTTGACACCAATTCTTCCAAGCTGACCAGCCGGTAATTGGAGGCCAAGGTTACACCTGCTCTTGAACCTTATTGGGATTTGATTACTCACCCGAGAGATAGGAAACTCTACTTTCAACTCAGAGCAGGTTCTCTTCCACTTAGGTCTTTCACTAAAGGGTGGTCTGGTACAAGCACAGATATATGTCCTGTTTGTGGTTCCTACGTTGAAACAACCGCCCACTTCTTGTTTGTCTGCCCTGCATATGCTATTCCCAGACGAGTGTGGTTATCCCCTATGTGTAAATCTTTGGCCACAAGGAGCTGTGCTGTTGCTTTAAGAATCATATGTACAAGCACTTCTCCGATTGTTTCAATTGCTATAGCTAAATATTTGGGGTGGGCCTGGACTTTGAGGCATAAGGCTCTCGTGAAAATTTTGGGAGCACCTTCGTGAGGGTTCATGCTGATGGGAAGCTGGTTGACTCTATCCTTGTCCTAACGGATATATTACTTCTTTGTATAGTACTTTTATTCATTTTTACACATTGTAATTCATCCTTAGTCTACTGAAATGTTTAATGTTTTTTTAACTAGGCTATTTTTAAGTATTTATTGAATGACTGTATGTATTGTACAGGGGATTTTTACTGTTGTCTATTGTTGTATATGTTTGTGTCTTATATGGATTTTTTTAAATTCGAATAAAGACTATGATGGCTTCCGGTGCCAGAGTATCCTAGCTGCACCTCGGTGGTGAGACCTGGCAATGCTGAAGTCATTCGAGGGTTGTGTGTGTTGCCATTTAAAGGGCTCATGGCCCGGAAGTGGGGCTTGACTGTTCTATAGGAGCAGGAGCAAGACTGATTTGCCTATAGTTCCTCGTTGTCTTAGTGGTCAAACGATAGACTGGAATGCAGCTTGGGCGATTGTTATTGGCTGAGACCTTTGCTAGCATTCCACCTGCCACTCTTTTTCAAATGTAATGCTAGGGTCAAGGTGCCCGGCCCCCTACAATACAAATCTGTCACAGATTTCTGCTTTTGACAGTCTCGGTCAGAGTTGTGTTCCGGGCAATACCTCACGTGTTCACTGATAGTTCTGCCTCTAATATTACATAGCTCTTGGCAGGACTTGATTCCAGGCTCGGCTCAGTTCTGAGCTGGGCTTTCGGCTGGATTCTGTGTTGCGCCTGAGTTGAGTTAGGCCTAGGCTCAAGTCCAAGGTTTGGTTTAGCTTGAGTTGGGATTTTGAAAAGACCCCTGAACTGGGCTGACTTCTAGACCAGGCAGTGGATTATGGGCTGGGCTGAGATGAGCTGGGGTCTCTAGCGGGCCTAGTTCCAGGTAGAGCTGGCCCCTGTGTTGGACTAGTCCAGGATCTGTCCTTATACAACATGGGTGAATGGGTAGGTGTTGGAAGGCTAGCCTCAGGACTGAGCTTCAGGCTGGTCTGGTCGTGGGCTAGGTTTTGGGAAGGGCAGATATCCAGCACGGCCGACTCTCAGTAGGGCTTTGCTCATAACAGCACTCAACTCAATGCAAGCTTGCACTTCAAGAGAGAATGGGGGGGGGCAGTGTTGAGCTATAAAATTAGCTCTGTCCTGGATAATGCTTGGAAGTTGGGCTAAGTCTTGTCAGTTCTAGGCTTCCGGCTGGGTTCCCAGCAGAGCTTAGCTGGTGGCAGTGCTGGTCCATGAAAAAGACATGGCCCTGGCCTGGGAAGGGCTAGGCTCGTTTTACCTCTGGCTGGGCACTTGCATCCCTTCTCAATTTAGTTCTGGGCAAGGCAGAGCTTCTGGCTACGTTCGGGGCCATGCTGGGCTTTGAGCAGAGAAGAGCTGTGTGTAAGGCACGACTCAGCAAATGACTGTGCTCCAGGAACTACTGAATTCTGCACAGAGATTTGTTCAGAGCAGCACTTCTAGCAGTGCTGGGTTAAAGGTCAACCTCTTTAAAGTAGACGAATCACGTATACAAATCGGTGTTTCGCTAAACTGGTTCCCTCGTAGATTCGGCCTGAACATGGTTACTCCATTCTGAGTTTGGACTGGATTATCACATTGATTACCTTGTCCACGTGATCTGACGGCCTGATGTGCATGTCTGCCTTTTGCAAAGGGCTCTCTACAAAAAGCCAAACACTAAACAAAACTTTACAGGACATGTTAAGTGAACGTTCTTTCCCACCTACTCCAACGTTGCTCGTGTATAAAATCAGATAAGAAACGCAAAAAGGCTTTGGAGTGACAACCATAGCAGCCTCCTCTGACATTTAGGGGAAAAAAACTTCACTCACGGTCAAGGCAGCCGTTTCTTGACCTTCACCCAGGGGGGCGCTGTGCGCTTTGGCTCCATCGTGCACCCCTGACGTCTTGTGGGTTGCTCCTCCAGCACCCTCCTTGTGTGCGGCGGTAGAGCCGACACCCAGGTGAGCTGATGTCCTTGCAGATTCTCCCACTGTACTTCTCTTCTCAGTGACTGATGTTCTTGCACTGGGTGAAACTGATCCCTTCCCAGTCTCTCCTACACTTCTCTTCTCAGTGACTGATGTTCTTGCACTGGGTGAAGCTGATCCCTTCCCAGTCTCTCCTACACTTTTCTTCTCTGTGACGTGGGCTGTTGTGCTGGTTTGAGTTAGCGACTTTCCTAGTTCTCCTTCTGTAGTTTTCTTCTCCGCAGCTGGAAGGCTGGGTCGATGATGAGGTGGTTCCTTCTCTGTCGGTTGATGTGGTGCATTTTTAGCCTCCCCAGCCACAGCTTTGTTCTCTGTGGCGTGAGGGCCGGCGCCCGTTTGAAGTGAATCCTTCCTGGCCTCTGTGGTTTTTGGATCTGCGGCTGGAGGGTTAGCACTCGGTTTTGCTGGTTCCTTCCCAGGCTTTCCTCCAGCAGCTTTCTTCTCCATCACTTGATCTATGGAGGCATGCCACAGGATTCCCAGTTGTTTCCCATCTCCCCCCTCCCTCTCCCTCTTCCTCTCCCTCCCCCTTCTCCATCTTCATCTGCTAGGCTACTTCAGAAAAGTCAGGTATCATCCCACCTTTGTGATGTCATCTGTGACTTCAAGCTGCCTGGCAGGTGGCAACTCTTTTTGATGAATACATCGCATGCCATATTTTAAAAGACATTATACTACAAAATACACTGAATAATATTTAGAGAAAAACATATAATAAGTAGGGCTTCCGGTTTTATGGTATATATATATTTTTTTAACATTTCCACCTGTATTTATCCATATATCTTTGTTGGTCGTCTCATTGGTATTGATCAATTTTTATTTTAGGTTTTGAGAATAAATTAACCTGTAAAACGGTATATTTCCACGTTTATTTAATGCTTGACTGTGCACTCATACATGGATGCCTGTCACGATTTAACAAATTAAGCAGCCACGTATAACTAAACACTACGCTCACAGGTACATATTAGTGTTATACTGCAAATATATGTTAACATATGCCTGTATTTAAGGAAATCTCAGCCTGGGTTTTAACTCTCCACGCTGTCTTTCTGCACAGTTGTTGCCTGGAATTCATGAAAGACAGCATTAAGAGACTCTCACAACAAGTACCATTTTCAGTATTTTTCCACTTATAAAAATAAATAAGGCAGGGAACACATTGTTTTCTGTCTGTATTTATCTGTAATAATCAGTTAAGACAGAAAAACTGTAGCCTAATAATAAGGGATGTTTTATAGGAATGGTAATAAAAAGTAAAATATTGAACCAGAACCAACATTTACTTTTTATGTAGCTAACAGCGTTTGCAATATGAAAACGTTTCTGATATACAAAATCATTTGCATTTGGAAAGCGGGACTAGCGTCTGACCTGGTCGTGCGGCGCTCCTCCGCTGCCGCTGCCCAGATTCTTGTTACTGCAGCCTTGGCTCTGCCTTGAGGCTGCCAGTTCAAACCCGCAGTCCGCCAGGACCCCTGGTATTTGTAATTTTATTTTAGTCTGCTTCCTGTATTACTATTGTTCCCTTTTGCTGTGTCTCCTGTTATTACCCCAGCCCCTCTGTTGTGCCCATGGCCTGCTCCTGCCATTTTTCACACCCAAGCCTTTTCCAGCGTGCCACCCTTCCTGCCAGTCCTCTCCACCTCCCGGGTCTACTTATGGAGGCCGCTGGCACCCCGATCGCGTTCCAAAGTCAAGCCTGTCTGCACCTGGACCACGCCTAGCTCCAGGAACCCTGGCCCCCTGCATTCCTACAGATACTCTGCCACAGATCTCCGTGCCCTGGAAGCAACATCAACTGCTGCCTGGCATCACTTCGCTTCACAGAGAGACCTTTCACTTGCATCTGCTGCCGGTTCACCTCCACCCCAGCACCGACCACCACTGCGGTAACCACAAACATGCTAGCCCTGTCGGCCGAGACCTTCCTGGAAAAACGTCACTGCCTCCCGATCAATGCCAGATCACTCTGCAAACACGCTAACGAATTCTGGGAGACCATCTCCTACCTTGCGCCTGATGTGCCCTTCATTATAGAGACCTGGCTCACCCCCTCACCACCCATCAGCTACAAGATGAAACACCACAACTGCGCCAACAGACACGGAGGTGGCATTTTTATCATACACAAGGAATCAATCACCTGCACCATCACTGATGACGAAACCACGCGATCATGGAACAAATGAACTTAAAGCTCCGCACCAACGTCAAAACCACCATCAAAGGCACCCATTGCTTACAGACCACCAGAACTACGAACCATCCTTTGCGATGCCATTGCTGAATTTATCACCCCGTTCGCCATTAAATCCAAACACTAAGTCTTCCTGGTAGAGCTCATTGTCCACCTGGACGACCCTTCTGATACCAACTCCACTGACCTACTGGAAAGACTGGACAACATCGGCCTCATGCAACTGGTCACAGACCCCACACACAAAGCAGGACACACGCTGGACCTCATCTTCACATCCAGCAACAGAATCAGATGCAGCCACACCGCGGAACTCACCTGGTCGGACCACTCCATCGTACACTTCACCCTCACTACCACCCCCAACTGCCCTACCGCCCCACTCCACAGCTGGGCCAAGGTCAGACAGCACCTTTGGATCAACACCCTCTGCATCACACAGCCCAACGCCACCACCAACTTGAACCAAGCAGTAGCTTCAACAACTGGATCCCCACCGCCACTGACTGAGTCACCCCCACTAGAACAGCCAAAACGCACAAACCCACCAAACGAGACAATTGGTACACTCCAGAGCTTAGCACCTGGAAGTGCAGATGCAAACAAGAGAGAAAATGGTAAAACTCACTGGATAGAGACAAGTTCCAACTAAACCAAGGCACACTTCACCATCGTCAGAGAGTTCACCTGCCCGTTAGGCACCAAAAACTCAATCCCCTCCTCACTGCAACTATGTAACACCCTCTCCGACCACTTCCACAACAAGATAGCAACTATCTACAAAAAGTTCAGTCCCCAACCTACCGACCTCCTCAACATCCCATTCGCCAATACTGACGACCACCTGCTCACCGCATGGGAACTACTCAGCACACCGAACACAACTACTCCAATGAACTCCATCCACTCTGGAGCACCTACCGACCCATGCTCCCACTGACTTTTTAACCTCGGAAGAGACAAGAGCTGCCAGCTCACTACTATCCTCAACGCCTCCATCACCACAGCCACCTTTTCCGGTGTCTGGAAACACGCAGATGTTAGGCCCTTCCTCAAGAAAGCCTTGGCAGAACCCAGTGAGCTCCAGAACTACCATCCCATCTGACTGCTCCCATTTCCCGCCAAAGCCTGGAGAAGGCCATAAACCTCCAGCTCACCGAACACCTGGAAAGAAACAACCTGCCGGACCCCTCTCAGTCAAGTTTCAGAGCCAGTGACAGCTACCAAGATAGCCCTCATTGCCGCAATAGACGACATCTGCATTCTACTGTACGGAGGCGAATCTGCCGCCCTGATCCTGCTCGACCTCTCCGCAGCCTTTGACACCCTCTCCCCCCATACACTCATCAATCAAATGCGCCAGATCGGAATCACCGACAACTTGCTCAGACGGATGGCATCCTTTCTCACAGGTTGCACCCAGAGAACCCGTCCCCCCCTTCACCTTACAACCCAAACACACCATCTGCGGCTTCCCTCAAGGATCATCACTCAGCCCAACCCTATTCAACATCTACATGACACCACTCACAGACATCGTCAGATGCCACATCATCAACATGATCTCCTACGCCGTCAATACCCTCCTCGGCCTCTCGCTCTCAGTGGATCCCACTTCGACGAAGACAAACTTCCACAACTGTATGAAGAACGTTTAAGCCTGGATGAAGGACAACTGCCTGAAGCTCAACACGGATAACATCGAAGTCCTGACTTTCGGCAGACACATCACACTCTGGAACAGCTCCTGGTGACCATCAGAACTTGGACTTACCCCACTCCAAAATACAACACCCACAACCTCAGCATCATCCTGTACAGCGAACTCTCCATGAAATATCAGGTCAACGGTGTCTCCTCAGCCTGTTTCTACACTCTCTGTATTCTCTGAAAAGTCTTCAAGTGGCTCCCCTTCAGCACCGGAAAAACAGTGATGCATGCCCTCATCTCTAGCCGGTTGAACTACGGCAACACACTGTACGCAGGCACCACCACCAAACTCATAAAAGAACTCCAGACTATCCAGAACGCATCAGCCAGACTGATCTTCAACTTACCTAAGATGACCCACATCACTCAGAACCTCAAGGACCTCCTGTAGTGTAGTTCCTATATTCCTGATGACTCTGCGCATTGGAATAATATACACTATAGTTTTGACATAGGACTGAGGTCAGTATGTCTCTATCGAGTACATTAAACTTAATTACTTGTGTGTGTCAGCTAACTCAGAGGTCACTAGAAACTTCTCGAATAAACAAGAAGGAATTAGTTTCTGACAACCCCATAAACATGACAACTTTGTTTACCTTGGAATCGGAACAATCTCAGAATCGTGGAAAAAATAGATAATAGTTTCACTCAGTCAATCGTGCATGCTTTGTTTCTACAGAGTTACACAGAAATAAATAGACGGGCGTTTCAATAAAAAGGGTTTATTGAATAGTCTTATTTCTCGTGCAAGAGATATGAACTGCTACAATCGTAAGACAGAATGCGAAGTATAATACGTACAGTGTTAGCAGTAAGATAAAATAATACTGCAATAGCATGGTTTATAGCTATGACAGATATTCATAAAAATACATACATAAATAACACAGGCTAAAATTTTAATACTTATCTGATGCTTCTAGCTAGTTCTACCCCAGTGTACCTAACCTAAGTGTAGTACGAGGTAAGAAGTAGGTGCTGTTTGTCTATAGTCTAGTTTAGTTTAGTTTATCTATAGTTGCCAAGATTTGCCAAAAGTCCCTCTAGGTTCTAGTCTGCTCCATACCTTAGAATGAGTGAGGTTGGAATCTCTTTCCGAGTCTCGATCTCTAACACCCTGCAAGGGGAGTCAGAAACACTGGAGCTGGATTCTCTGCGAGGAGGATGACGGCGTCTGGTCAGTGCATCAGGCGGGGACTTGACTTCCTTCCGAACTTGCCGTGGCGAGCCGCGTCGTGCAAGTAGGCAGCCGAACCGTGGTTTGCCATGGTAAGTGAAGGTATATTTATACCTTGAAGGTGTTTAGAAATGCCAGTATTGACGTAAAAGTCAGGCAGAAGAACGTCATGAATGAACCCCTAAGGAATAGATGTTCATGCATAATAAATGAGTTCTTGGAGAAATCAATATCCAAGCAAGGGGAAGTCCTAAAGGCTTAAGAGTCTGGTTTTCCAAGAACTCGTTGTGACGTAGATGAACGGATGTAGGTGGCCATGCCTGTATTTGGTTAGCATGGATAATGCCTGAATAAGGGTAGGATTTCTATGCCTAAATATGGGCAATGCGAATTGTGCCTATATAAGGACATAAATCGGGAAACCTATATACGGTATCTAAATCGACACACAACACTCCACTGGCTCCACTATCCAGAAGAGATGCAATTCAAGCTTCTGACCCAAGCCTACAAAGCCCTCTATGACCAAGGACCCACCTACATGAACCACTACCTTAGTTTCCACTGACCTCCCAGGAACCTCTGCCCACTTTGCCCTCGCACAGATACCACAAATCCTCCATTGCCGCTCCCGGAGCATGCTCCTTCTCCAACCTCACCACCAAAGCCTGGAACACCCTCCCCCTCCACACTTCGCCCACACTGACCCAATTCAGGAAGGGTCTCAAGACCTGGCTCTTCAACTAAGACTGTCAGAACAGCGCCTGAATACCCTCTCGGGTGACAAGCTGCGCTATATAAATACTGCTTGATTGATTGACTGATTACGGATGCAAAAAGTAGGATTTAATATCAAAACCAACCATTTCATTACCTCAGCGTTTTCCGTTTCAAAACAAAACATTGCTTCAAGAGTCTTCAATTGATTTTAGATACATTTTCTGATGTCATAGGATGGTGGACAAACAAAAAGCATATGGAGTAGGGGAATCACTGCCCCACCTTTGACAATTTCATTTCTTACTCTGGCTTTTTGATTCAATACCAATCTAGACCCATTTGGTTGGCAGGTTGTTCAATGCCCCCATTTTCATATTCATTTGATCTTCATTTCACTTATTGTTTTACAGTGCACATTTAGATCTAGGGTTTGTGATTCTTTGCTGACAAGCAATTTTTAATAAAATTTTCTTTGAGTTTTTAGTAACATTTCAGAAAACTTTAGAAGCCAAAGTATCACAATATCACTACAGAACTCTAAAGCAGGTACACAAAAGTGTAAACCCTAAGGATAGAAATTATACAGCGATGTCTCCGCAGTATTAAGTTCCTAATGAACAAATCGAAGGTGGAGGGAGGAAAGAGTGACTGAATTTCCAGGGACAGGAGGGGTAGATGGGGGAGGGTGGTGGTGGGAGCAAAGGAAGCAAAAATAATATCTATCATAGATAGAGTCTAAAAATTCATAGATAGTTTTTTTATGTTATATTCATTTTTATTTTGCTTTGCAAACAACACTATTCAGTGCTCCTGAAAGATTATGCTATTCCTAGTTGCAACCATCGTTTACAATCCCTTACTCTCCACCAATTTCTAAAAGACACAGCAGGGTGTGGTAGAGAATGGGTAATACCGGTAGGAAGGGGAGAAGCATATATTCCACTTGTAGACGACGCAATCCACGGCATGATTCAGAGCTGCCTCCATCCCAGACACCTGCCAGGGATGCGAGGGACATTGAGATCCTACTCATTGTCAAGGTAATCTCCAAGCCCATCCAACTAACCCGGCTAACCAACACCCTCTAGAAAAAAAGCAAAGAAAAAAGAGAAACCACTCATTGCTTATTTATTTTCTTTCAGCTTGGTGGGGTGCCCAAAAGGCGCCTCCTGGCCCAATTTAAACAGACCTCTCTCCTTGTAGCCTCTGATCATGGACCCTGTGGGTGCAGGGTACCACAGCATTTTAGATACCCTACAATTCACCTCAGTCAGAATGCCCACTTTTACTGGATAGAAGACAGTGTTAAACCTCAATTTCATGAGGCAACATGTCCCTGCGTTAAGGAACCTTTCAATGCATCAAAATATCAATGAAAAAATGAATTAGGTAAATGGTTGACCCACTCACTGAGTCCTGTATCAATGAAGTAGTTAAATGGTTTTATTACAAAATTCAAAATTAAAGTGGTACAGAGTCAACGCCAAAAAGCATCTTAATGAAAAGGGTAATACAGAGATATGCAAAATGAGAAATTATTCTAAATCCCAAGTGGGCAGCAAAATCAGGAGAGTAAGGGACAGCATTCTTAGTAGAACAGGAAAGTCTTTTGGCTCAACCCCAAAATTGAGGTTTTTATACAGTATGTTCGCATATAAGATGTACAGAACTGCAGAATCATTGTGGTGCCAGCATATGTATCATTTCATCAGCAAATAAGAGCTCAATTAAATTAAACATCACAACACCTTAACACTGTCCCACTACATGAATAATTATTCTGCACCCCTCTATCCTAAAGTCATGACGAAATGCCAGACTGAGCTAGATACATGAACAAAAGTGTGTTGTATGAATGATGAAGAAACCAGGGTTCTCAGCAAAGGTCTCTCCTTTGTGCCCACAGCCCACCCTAATCACATTGCCATCAAAAAGATCCGTCTAAGGTATTTCTTTAAACAATCTCCAACGTCCCCCATATCCTCACAGACAGGATTGAGGATTGCATCTAAATTCGTCCCACCAGCCCACACTATGACAAATAAAATCTTAGCATATGAGAGTATTGTCCTTAGAGATGTGTCTAAAGTACTCAAGAATCACAAGCATACCAATCACAACATCACTAAGATGGAGAATGAAGCGCTTCTGGCATTGAAAAACAATGTGATTAAGCCCTCAGACAAATGTGGTGCCATCGTGGTACAGGACATAACCAAGTACAAGACAGAGATCCTAAACCAACTACAGGATGGAGTGAGCTACAGGAGATTAAGATCAGACCCTTCCAAATACCTTGCCCAGGAAATACTGACTCTTACAAAGGATGGTCTTGAGCAGGGTTTTTTTAACTAACCTTGAATTCCAATATCTTAACCAAAAACAACCTCGGCTCCCCACTATATACACCTTGCCAAAGATCCACAAGGATATGCAGAACCCACCAGGACGTCCCATTGTTTCGGGGTGTGGATCTAGGCTTGAACCATTATGCAGATGTATAGACTTTTTTCTGAAACCTATAGCAGAGACCACACAGACCTACTTGAGAGATACTATGCAAACTATTAACCTTGTGGGCCAACGTCCTTTTGACCCAAGTAACCAACTCTTGGTGACCTGTAACATTGTGTCACTGTATACCAGCATACCCCAACAATCTGCTCTTGAAGTATTGGGGCAAGTATTGGACCAACGACCAGCACCCACAGCGGTCCCTATAGAGTTTATCATTGTACTACTGCTCATAGCTATGATGAAGAATCTTTTCTTTTTTCAGGGTCACTACTATTTACAAACGAAAGGAGCGGCGATGGGGACTGCCTTCGCTCTGGACCTGGCCATTATTTTCATGGACCATTTTGAGAAATCTTTCATTTTTAGTGACTCAAACCCCTATACCAACAAGGTGACTTTGTGGAGGAAGTATATCAATGATATACTTATGATCTGGACTGGACTCAAAGTCTGTTATGGTCACTCGTGGCTTAAAAGAGGCCATAGTGACCTCCATCAGGGTCATCATCTCCTTGATGTTGGTGCTCTGTTGACCTCTTAAGGGCACCAGAATTAATGTCTCTCACTGGGATGAGTGTAACAAGAGACTGGGAGGCAGAATGATAAGATGACAATAGGTTTATTTGAAGTACAAAACCTCCGTTATAAGAAAATGCTTCTGCTTGTTTGACACTAACTGCTCTGCCCTTTGGATGCTACAGTGCTCCTTTCTTATGTTCTATGAATCTGCGTTTCAAGAAATTCTCCATTAAGTTTGATACAAACCGAACATCTTTTTATGGTAATAGTGTGCCGGGGTAAACTTTTCTTCTAAAATCCAACAATGTATGGCACCTTGAGTTTCAATGCTATTTAGTATGGCTATTGCAGGCCACCTAGAATAAATCACAATAGGCACCAAAGCACACTTCACCACAGTAAATGACCTTATTGACCCAATAATATCTAATGCCTGTCTAGGGCTTTCACAGGAGACTCTTCACTACCACCTCACATTTGAGAATCATGTAGGTATTTCTCAAGCACTTTCAGATTCCCAAATGACTTTCATGGGTGCAACTCACCAGACAGTTTCTTAGACTTTGTGCAGGGACCAATCTTGTACCATGTAAACTCAATCTATCCTTTTCTGAGAGTGCTTCTTTAACCGCCAGAATGTTTTCCATTCCTCATTGCATGTCTTCTTCTATTGCTATCTGCCACCTTTCACCTCCTGCAGCACTTGATATTTTTCTGTTTCCTCTTTCCACTCCTCTTCTTGTATCACACTCTCTGTGATTTAACATGCTTTGTAATCACCCTCCAGTTCATTTTCTCTATTCTTCTATATGTTCCACTTCCTAGCCTTTTTCATTCCCTGGCAACCTTGAAAAACAGCCTAATATCCAATTCTTCAGCCCTGAAACACACATCATCTCAGATTAAAATCTTGAGGAGCCACCAGCCACTTACAAATTGTACTTTTTTTTATTTTTTATTTTATTTATTGAAATTTTCTCAATCAAGAACAGACAATTAAGCTTCAATATCTGTAAAGGAGACTGAGTTGAGGAAAATGGGAGTGCATAGCAAAAAATATATCGGGATACAGAAATGCAATTTGACATGTACATAGATTAGCAGTGTGGACTGTTATACACCACCAAAGAGTTGTAAAAGTTCAAGCAACAATCGGGACATCATGCATTGGCCATTACAGACTACAATAGAATGAGTACGCCAGGGGTTCCGACAGTATATAAATAAGAGAATCAGTGTCCGGCAAGGGCAGCAGTAGGAAGGGACAGAGCAGTCCATGTGGGGTAGGTGCTTAGGGAATGCATGTTGACTCTGAAGACTGGGCCCCGTCTGTGTGGGGATATTCCAATAGATAGGTCTGCAGGGCGCCTCAAATGTCCCACGGCCGAGAGGAGCAGGGGAGTAGTTCAGCGTAAGTGCAAAGTTGGTCTTGCCAGAGGATCATGTCCGATAGCCAATCTTTAAATTTGGGTGCCCGACCCCTACCCCAGCGGCAGGCTATGCGCCGTTTAGCCAGAGCAAGGCAGAACGAAACAAATTTCCAGTGCTTGACAGGGAGCTGCTCGGTATACCCTAAGAGAGCTAACAGTGGAGATCTCGAGAGAGTCAATTAGACCATAGAGTCCAAGGCCGCAAGGACATCACTCCATTAGGTATGGATATCCGGACAATCCCAGGCAAGGTGCAGAAAGTCAGCGTGTTCCATTTTGCATCTATCACACCTGTGTGTATCTCTCAGGCCAAATTTGTGTTGCGTAACTGGGGTGTAGTAGCTGCGATGTAGGAATCTGTAATGTATAACCTGGAGCCTGCTATTGGCCGAAATCTGTTCCGTCTGTTTACAGCAATAGAGCCATTGTTCATCAGTGAGTTCCTGGCCTAGTTCAGCCGACCATTTAGCTCGTGTCAGGCATGGAGGGTATTCAGTGTCGCCATATAAACTGTGGTAGAGTAGGGACACCAAGTGTGAAGTAGTGGGGGCTCTCAATACAGTGTGTAGAGGGGCAAATGTTGCAGGTTTGGAAGGGAAAGCATCGCTGCTAGCTTGAATGCCATGGCGAAGACGAGCGTATAAAAACGTTTCCATAGTGAATGGTGGTGGACCAGGGCATAGTTGTTGAAGGGTACGGAACTTGCTATTACTATATAGGTCTCCCCAGCAGCGGATATTACGTTTACGCGCAGTATTTTTGAAGATCCCTTCTTGTAGTAGCGATATTTCCGGATGATATGTGAGGGGGAGGAGAGGGGAGTAGATAATGGGTGCGTGCATGCGATCCAGGATGCGAGACCAGGCCATGAGTGTACAACCCACAGAAGTCGGTCTACGGTCGCGGGGCGTGGTGGAGGAAAGAATGACCCCATCCAACGGGATGGGGTCTGCAAGCCAGTGTTCGGTGGCTACGTGAGGTGTATATCGAGGTGGGTGGAACCAGTAATGGTCGTAGTGCGCTTGGGACATAGGTAATAGAGCTCGAAATTAGGAATATCAAGGCCTCCCTGGAAATAGGGCTGCATTAACCTGTTCCATTGTATGCAAGGCTGTTTTCCGCCCCACACTTGTCGAATCAGTTCTGAAAGCAAGGTGACAAAAATGCCTCCCAGGGTCATAGGAAATGTTTAAAAAAAGGTATAAAAACTTGGGGAGTATCACCATTTTTATCAAGGATATGCGCCCAGCCATGGTTAAGGGAAGGGCAATTCACCTAGTGATGCAGCCCGTAATATGCTCCATTGCACAGCCATAATTAATTCCCATTAACTCGTCCCGGTCTGATGTTACGCGGATCCCCAGGTATTTAGCATCATCCGCGCACCATGTGAGTGGGAAGTCTGTGTCAAAGGGAGTAACCGAGTTGGTCAACGGGAATATCTGCGACTTGGACCAGTTGATGTGGATTCCAGATTGCCCCCCAAATTTGACAAACTCGCGTAGTAGTGGGTTAAGATTGTGTTGCGGGTCTTTAACATAGAGCGTCACATCATCCGCGTATAAGGATATGAGTATCGGGCGAATGAAGCAGCGAAGGCCTATGTGACTATAATGCTGTCTAATTTTTGCAGCTAGGGGTTACATGATGAGAGCAAATAAAAGGGGTGAGAGTGGGCACCCCTGCCGCGTACCTCGAGAGAGGGAAATGGAAGAGGACGTATGTCCATTAATTAGAACTTTAACCGTAGGTGAGGTGTACAGAAGTCGAATCCATGTTACGAAAGCAACAGGAAGGCCCATGCATTGTAAAACAGTGAATAGGTAGTCCCATTCCACTGAATCAAAAGCCTTTGAGGCATCAAGAAACACCGCTATCAGTTGCAACCGTGGATCCACTGCCTGCAAGATGGAAAATAGGGTCCTGAGATTATGGGACGTGGCCCTACCAGGTATGAACCTGGCCTGATCTGGGAGATCCAACTTGTCCATAAGTAGGCTAAGCCAATTTGCAACCAATTTAGCCAGGATTTTTGCGTCGGTGTTGATTAGGGAAAGCGGTCTATAACATTCGCAACGATCTGCTGGTTTGCCAGGTTTCAATAACGACGTAATGAGTGCTTCCCTCATGGAGCCAGGTAAAATTAATGTCTTGTGGGCCTCGAGGAAAACCTCTTTGAGCATGGGAAGCAATTGGTTAATGTACATTTTATAAAAATCGATGGGTAGTCCATCAGAGCCGGGCGCCTTCCCCGAAGCCATCTGCATGATGGCTTCTTGTAGTTCGTCATCCTCAAATGGAGCCATGAGGAATTCACGCTGAGAGTCCCCAAGCCACCCCAACGCTACGTCTTTTAGATAGGGAGAGAAATCAGGGGGATTGTGCATTGCAAGCTGTATAGGTCTGAATAGTAGTCAGTAAATACGTTAAGGATATCTATGCTGTCTCGATATCTTTCTCCGTCATTGCCCACCACCTCCAGGACATAATCCGAAAACCGGGGTGTCTTAATAGCATTTGCTAGTGCCCGGGCCGGTCGTTCACCTTCCCCATAGTGACGGGCGGTGAAGTATTTGCCCCTAAATTCTACCTCACGCTGCGTAGTGTCAGTATAGTCTGTGAGTTTCTCGTGCAGTGTGGCGCGCGCGGCACCAGAGTCGTTGGCCCACATGTCTGTCTCGAGTTGTTTGATTTCAAGTTCAAGGTGCCGTAGATTCCTTCTAATGTCACGCAGCACTCCAAAATGTTTGGAGATACAAGTGCCCCTGATTGTAACTTTGAACGCCTCCCAGAGAAGCCCTACATTATCGACCGAGCCCTTGTTCCTAGTGAAGAAATCTTCAATCTCTTCCCCCAGTTCTGCTTGGAACACCGCATCTAGCAGTGCCTCTGGCATGAGCCTCCAGCAGCGAGGGGTGGCGACGGTGTTAGGGGGCAGCAATTCAAGGCACACTGGCGCGTGGTCCGAATAGGTATGTGCCAAATGAGTAGCCGTTTTGATCCAAGGGGCCACTCCGCGGGAGCATAGCCAGTAATCAAGCCTAGACCATGTTGCATGCCCTGCTGTATAGTAGGTGCCTTCCTTAGTGGCAGGGTGTACATGTCGCCATGCGTCCACGAGGTCGTGTTCAGTAAGCAGCCCGGTGAGGACGTCTCGAGCGTGTGTGTAGTGATGTGGCTGGGGGTTGGAGCGGTCAACAGAGGGATAATGAACTGTGTTAAGGTCCCCGCCCCATATTACATGCATAGAGCCAATTTTTAATATGTGTCCCCACAGAGTTGTGAAGTACCCTGGGTCGTCCCAATTAGGGCCATAGCTACAAGCGAGGGTGACAGATTGTGTGGCTAGTGTGCCCCAGAGTAGACAGCTGCGGCCCGACGGGTCGCTGTACGTGCCCCCCCAGAATGAACGGTGTATTTTTTAAAATGAGCGCACCCCGTGAGTATGTGGAATAGGACGAGAACACATGTACAGAGGCCCATCTGGAGCCAAAACAGGGCGGGCGCCTGGGGTCCATATGTGTTTCCTGGATCATGGCTACCTGCGCATGGTGCCTATCAAAGTATGCCAGGACCTGCCATCGCTTGCGAGGATCACGCAAGCCCCTGACGTTCCATGTGATTAGTTTAATGCGGAGTGGATGCGTCTGCAGTGGTGGTGCATGAGTAATAGTGGTATATAACAGATTTGCTGTTGTCGTAAGAGAGAGTGCAGCAGCACATGATGACGAGTGTGTTGAGATGTAAGTGTCCAGCACAGGTTAGAGCGAAGGGAACAGTATCCAGCCCAACATTTCCTCCCAGCAAAAGTAGCCTAATTGCCATGTCTCCACAGTGTAATAACAGTATCCACACCCCCCCCCACCCACAACAGCACCCCAAACGTGCCGGTAAGTCGTTGCCCACCCAACAGGCCTAGGAAACATGGCCATACCCCTCTAACAAGATTAGGCCAGTTTAACAAAAATAAGTCCGAAAAATACATACCCAACAAAAGAAAGCACCAGGGGGGGTCTCCCATAGGGGGGGGTGCCAGGGGGCAATGGTCCCTTCCCTTAACCAGCCTCAAACTGCAACGCAGTCTCTGGGTGTCAACCAATGACGGGGAGAGGGCAGCACCGGGGGGAAGGGTGCCTGACGAGTTGTTAATGTTCTACTCATAATACAACAGATTATACAGAAACACAGATAGAACCATAGTAAATTAGAGGAGCCTTTCAGCCACTTATCTGTCCGTGATTCTGAACAGGAACGTCGATCCAGTCTAGGAGTGCTAACAGGATTGTCAGCTGCCCACGGAGAGTGGTGTGTCAGTTAGGAGCATCTCAGTGTACCATAGGCAGGTGTCGGATGAAGCGGGAGCTGCCTTGGGCAGATGGATAGTAACGATGAACAGCAGCCATCGCCTAGTCGCTGGGTGATAAAGACGGTCCGAAGTCATGGTCATGCCGTGGAGAGCGCCTAGCGATAGTTTTAAAAAAGTCTTCAACTTGTTGCGGGTTGGTGCAGAAAACATGTTTGCCATTTTGCGTGATCCGAAGCCTCACGGGGTATAGTAGAGCATATTCTATCTGGGCTTTACGAAGTTTCTGCTTAACAGTGAGGAATTTCCGGCGTGCCTCCTGCACCGCTATTGTAAAGTCTGGATAGATGGTAAAGGTATTTCCCTCAAATTGTAGCGGCTTCAGCTCTCGGGCCTTCTGGAGTGCGACATCACGATCCCGGTAGTTGAGAAGACGTGCGATGATAGACCGTGGGGCCTCACCGGGAGGGGGACGCTGACCAAGAGAGCAGTGTGCGCGTTCAACCGCCAAGTGTGTCGAGAAGGAGCCGTCCCCAAAAGTGTTTTTAAGGAGGCGTTCAACGTAGTCCTCCATGCGCCCAGTTTTCGTACTCTCTGGAATACCTAAGATGCGTACGTTGTTGCGGCGGCTCCTGGCTTCAATGTTCTCGTTCCTGGCCGTAATCACCTTCAGCAGCTTGTCCATTTGTGTTATCTACGTTTGCATCTGAGCAGCGGCATCTTTATTTTTGGATATGCGCCGCTCCGCCTCTTTCAGCTGGCCATCATGTTTGTCTACTTTGTGCACCAAAAAGTCCAATCGGTTATTCATGGTGTCCATTTTCCCCGAAAGGTCCGAGGTGCTGTGTTGCACGTCCAGAAGGATAGACTTAACGTCATTTTCAGAGGCTTGTGCAGGTGGTTGCGCCTGTTCCATGGCAGCAGGGGTAGGCTCCACAGAGGTCGATCTTGTTACCGCTTTTTCTTGCGCGTCAAATGTTAGTCGTGGCTTTCCATTGCAGCTCGCCAGGCACAGAGGCTCCCGAACAGTGTAGGTGGGTAGAAACCTGCCTAGCGGGTCATCACTGCAGAAGAGGGGCCACCAGCAGTGGGGGTGAGTCGTAGCGGTATAGCGCCCAGGAAGAGAAGGCCACCACAGCCAGTCCCCAGACGCGTCGCCGCCCTCAAGCGTATTTCACAGCGAGGAGAGGTCTTCAGGCAATAGGCGTAGTGTAGTCTCAGGTGAGAGGAGCGAGACGCAGGCAAGAACCCGGCAACAGGATATCAGCAGCGCCGCGTCACTAGGCCTGCCCGCAGATGCCCGTACACACGTAAAGATCCGGGAGATAGAGCCAGTCCAACCATGTGCTAATGTGTGGATCGGTGTGAGGTGCGCCCTCACCGCCATAGCACACTCCTCCAGCCCTCAATTGGTGCCTCGGGTTAGCACAGTAGGAGGCATCAGCAGTGTCGCGACCAGGGATCAAGCAGGGAGAAGTGATGCGGGAGTGGTGGGGTCCCAGTCCGAGCTCGGCCGCAGCGAGGCCCAGTGACACGTGGAAAGCCGCGGGGCTCGAGTAGCCACAGCAGCTGGTCTGGCCTCCAGCAGGAATGTCCGCCGCAGCGCTCGCAACCTATAGCAGCCCACAGACAGGTCTACGGGGCCGCAAGAGCAGTTGTTTTTTCACCGTGGCGAGCGGAGGGTGCAAGGGGCAGCTTGATTACGACGAAACCGCTACAGCGAAGGTAAAAGTTAGGATAAAAGAAGGATTTTGTCGTCAAGCTTCCAGAGTCTCACAGGTGTGCGGCCATCTTGGATGTGCGTCACCTAACGGCCCCCCACTTACAAATTGTACTTGATAAAGCTTCAGTATTCTTTTGAAAGCACTTCTTTTAACAGATCGGGATCTGTTTGGATGGTGAATACATTTCCCCATATGTATTTTTTTAAAGGTTACTTTACTACCCATAAAACTACTAGAGCCTCTTTTTCTACAACCGAATAATTAACGTTTGCTCCTCTCAGACTTCGTGAAACAAACAAACTGATTTCAATGAATCATGCATTAATGCAGGCAGGTCTAAGAACTTTTGCACTTGTATCAATCATGAAAACTGTCCTGTCTCCTGTCTCAAAGCTTTGGAAACTTGGAGCGTTATCCAGACTGCGTTTCAACTCAACAAATTCCTCAAAACACTTTTTTTTCTCAAGTACTACACATTGTTTCTCAGTAACTCATGCAATTTTCTGGTCAAACATATTTTAAAACTACCATTCCTAGGAATGCAATCAACTCATCTTTGCTAGTAGGAGCAGGCATGCCATGTATTGTACAAATTAGCTCTTGCTTTGGCTCACTCCCCTTAGCTGTAACTTTGTTTCACAGATACGCAATGTCGCTTAGATTAAATGTACCCTTCTCTGCTTTCAATGTTGGGTCACACTCACTTAACCTACCTATACACTATGCAACCTCTGATCATGTTCCCATTTATAGTAGACAAAGACCAGCACATCATCCTGATAAACGTTTATTCCAGCTATGCCTTCCAGGACCTTTTCTGTGACCCTTTGGAACACTCTTGCAGCGGAAATCAAGTTGGAAGGAATCCTTGTGAATCTAAAAGTGTCAAAGGGGCTGATAAATGCTGTTAGATTCAGAGAGTTATAATCTAACCTCACACGGTGATAGGCTGATGCTGGATCAAGTGTCAAAAGACACTTCTCCCCCCTTTAAGTACTGACATAATTTACGTGATGTGGGAAAGAGGGTAACAATTTACAACAATGCATTTATGTAATACATGCAAATCACTGCATAACCTAGCTGCACCTATAGCATTGTGTACCAGCACCTCTGGGGCTAGCCACTCTGTCCCTTCAACTTTCTCTATGATACCATTCAACTTAAGATTTTGTTTCTTTTGCATCATGGCGTCTCTCTAACTATAATAGGTACATTCCTGACCTCCCTGCTCCTTCCCTCATCCTTAAGTTACGCACATAACCCTTAAGACATTCTAATTCTTTCATAAATACCTCAAGAAACTTCATTTAGTCCTAGCCACACCCATCTGCCATCTCTCTTAACCTAACCACGGGTTCAGAATTGGGATCAAGGCACACCCAAAGGCGTGCAAATGCGACTGAACACTGTTCAGTCGCATTCCTATATTTCACTATCGGAGCATGCATTAAGGCCGTAAACCAGTCGGAATACATGCTCCTATAGTGAACTGAGAGGTGCATTTCATCCCTGCAGCCCGTGGCAGGCACAGGTGCCTGACAAAAGGTGCAGGTATCGGATAAACAGGGGGTCACGGCCTCCACCAAAGGGGGGCCCTGCTGGGGGCCCCCTAACATGCTTGCCAACATGGTTTCCATGTCGAACAGACTGGCATGGAAACCATGTGGGAAACCGTGCATTGTAATTTCAAGGGCAGATAGAACCACCCTGGAGATTATAGGCTGCATTCCGACTGGCGGACGGGCTGTCCGAGCCCATCGGATGCCAGCCGGAATGACCGGTCAGATTCCTTTCCAACCGGCTCCATCAAAATGAGGCAGTTGGAAAGAAATGCGACCAGCCCATTATGATGCAGCTGTAAATGCTCGGTGCCTTTATGGGCACATCGTAATCAGCACTTAGGTTTTAAATTCCAACAAAGCCCAGAGGTCCATTTTAGCACTTTTCCACTATTTGCTGTACTGCATCCTCACAGACACCATCACCTTCAAAACTTACGTCCCTTATCTTTACCTTTTCTTTGCCACTCCTACAATTCTTTGCGTTGTGTTGTTTGCATCCACACACTGTATGTCACCTTCATCTGGACAATCGTTATATTATCCTTTTGTTCCTGAATTCCACACCTAAAACATTTTCCTTCAAATTTCGATTCACTGCTTTCGCTAAATTTAGTTTTGACTATTTGTACTTTATTTCCGTGACCATTTTTCACAAGCCATACAGTGCTCACATTTTCTTTTAGCTATCCACACTGCCCCTTTCATGGAACATCATCTTTTTATCACAACACACCCTTTGCCTTTTCTTCATTGTACCCATGAATTAATCCCTAATGAGTTCTTCTAGACTAATTCTAAATTTGCATGTGGATGCGAGTTTGTGTAGATTAGTGACATAGGCCCACATGCATCAAAGGAAATACCGGTCGCAAACGGGCAGATTCGCAGAATCTGCCCCTTTGCAACCGGTATTTTTGCATTTGGAATGCATCATCCCAAATGCAAAAATTGCAAATTGCAATTGCATTTAAGGAATCGCAAATTGCAATTCCTTAAATGCAAAGCAAGATGCCTTTTAAAATAGCGATTTCACTATTTGGGTCCACTATTTACCGAGAAATTATAGCAGATGGTAAATAGCAAAAACTTTGAAAAATGCACTAAAGTGCATTTTTCAAAGTTGTAGGTTACACACACACATGCCCATGGGACATGTGTGTGTGCAACATGTGTGCACAGATCAATTTCAGGGGTGCAACAGGGTGTCCTTTTGACACCCTTGCACCCTTGAAATTGCATGCGCAATTTGCGAGTACCTATTGTGTACTCACAAATTGCGCATGCAATCTCCCATTTATTTCTATTGGCCTGTAGGAATGAATGGGAAGCCATTCCTTAATTGCGACTCACAATTTGTGAGTCGCAATTAAGGAATGTTTAGGAATCGCTATTTTTATAGCGATTCCTACATGCATAGGCTTTTGCGATTCCTTAATTGTGAATCCTTAATAATCGCAATTAAGGAATCGCATAAACCTACCTTGATGCATGTGCCAGATAGTCTTCTATTACTCCACACTTCTTTATACTTTCTTCCCAAAGTGATAGTGTTCTAGAATAGTTTAGACTTTTGGAAGATAGTGCAAACCCAACTTCTTAATGCAGATATGTTCGTTGAGACAAGTACCATGTTCTGCTGATAATTCAGAAAATGATTGAATACTTCTGCCCTTTTGGTCCTAGACAATGCATTAAGAGAGAGGGTTTTCACTCAGGGGCCGATTCCAATGGCCGGTCGGACATCTGTCCGTAGCCTTACCGTGCGACCGACACGTACCCGGAGCCGGTCCATCCTGTAGAGTAAGTACGATGCGCATAACTGCCAAAAACACGACCGACACGTAGGCTGTGAATCAAGCCCCATTCTCCGTCCGAGCCGTAACTCCTAAAGATGAACCGAGTCGCCCAGAAACAGTATCCATAGCATTTTCCGGCATGACAAGTACGATGCGTACTTCCTACGCACCGGACGGGTCGTCACGCACGGGATGTCACAGCATCCGGAAAACAAGCATATCAGCTACGATTTGCGCCACAAATCAATACACGGCTACGAGACGGAACAGCTTGCAGCGGGTACGAGACGGAGCAACAAGCAGCATGTACGACACAAACACATCCTGAATCCCATCGCGCAGGTCATACCAGTACTCTACATCTATGACCGGATCAGGGACCGATGCCGACGGCGCAGACGGTAAGTCAGACACCTACAACACAAACAAATGACACTTACCCGCAAAATGGCACACACACAGGGGATCCACATCCTGGCCACTAACAACAGCCCACCATAGGAGTTGCATGGCCAGCACCACTAACACCCCCACCCATTGGGGACCTGTTGCCCATCACTGCTGCCACCCCCAGCCATAGGGGACCTGTTGCCCATCACCCCTGCCACCCCACTCACAGGGGACCTGTTGCCCATCACCACTGCCACCCCCAGCCATAGGGGACCTGTTGCCCATCACCCCTGCCACCACCACTCACAGGGCTTATGTTGCCCATCACCCCTGCCACCCCCACTCACAGGGCTTATGTTGCCAATCACCCCTGCCACCCCCAGCCATTGGGGACCTGTTGCCCATCACCCCTGCCACCCCCAGCCATAGGGGACCTGTTGCCCATCACCCCTGCCACCCCCACTCACAGGGCTTATGTTGCCCGTCACCCCTGCCACCCCCACTCACAGGGGACCTGTTGCCCATCACCCCTGCCACCCCCAGCCATCATGGACCTGTTGCCCATCACCCCTGCCACCCCCACTCACAGGGGACCTGTTGCCCATCACCCCTGCCACCCCCAGCCATAGAGGACCTGTTGCCCATCACCCCTGCCACCCCCACTCACAGGGCTTATGTTGCCCATCACCCCTGCCACCCCCACCCATAGTGCTTATGTTGCCCATCACCCCTGCAACCCCCACTCACAGGGGACCTGTTGCCCATCACTCCTGCCACCCCCACCCATAGTGCTTATGTTGCCCATCACCCCTGCCACCCCCACTCACAGGGGACCTGTTGCCATCACCCCTGCCACCCCCACTCACAGGGCTTATGTTGCCCATCACCCCTGCCACCCCCAGCCATTGGGGATCTGTTGCCCATCACCCCTGCCACCCCCACTCACAGGGGACCTGTTGCCCATCACCCCTGCCACCCCCAGCCATAGGGGGCCTGTTGCCCATCACCCCTGCCACCCCCACTCACAGGGGACCTGTTGCCCATCACCCCTGCCACCCCCAGCCATATGGGGCCTGTTGCCCAACACCCCTGCCACCCCCACTCACAGGGGACCTGTTGCCCATCATCCCTGCCACCCCCAGCCATAGGGGACCTGTTGCCCATCACCCCTGCCACCCCCACTCACAGGGGGCCTGTTGCCCATCACCCCTGCCACCCCCACACATAGGGGACCTGTTGCCCATCACCCCTGCCACCCCCACTCACAGGGCTTATGTTGCCCATCACCCCTGCCACCCCCACTCACAGGGCTTATGTTGTCCATCACCCCTGCCACCCCCACCCATAGTGCTTATGTTGCCCATCACCCCTGCCACCCCCACTCACAGGGGACCTGTTGCCCATCACCCCTGCAACCCCCACTCACAGGGCTTATGTTGCACATCACCCCTGCCACCCCCAGCCATAGTGCTTATGTTGCCCATCACCCCTGCCACCCCCAGCCATAGGATGGGTGATGCGCAACACATCCAGCATACGCAAACATCAGGTATGTCCGCAAAATACATCATGACAACAGTGTGTAGTCTGGGACAAATGCCCACAACAGTGATATGGCTACGAGCATACAATGTAAGTAACAGCACATGTGTGACCAACACATGAGTGTGACATACACAAGGCAAGCATCACCATAGCACTGTGGTAATGTAAAAAGAACACCCCCTCACTGTGGTGAACAGAAGTTAAGTGGGGGCTCACAAAATGCAGCAGATGTGGAGCACTGTGGTGATGGGGACCAAACCCCCCTCATCACAGTGACCAAAAGGTAAGTGTCATCATGGTCAAAGCTGCAAATAACAAACAGCATGTATGATCTCTGCTCCCAACACATCAAACACTTCTGGGGCAAACTAGTGGTTGTGTCCTATACACACAGAGATGTGGTGAGGCTAACAGTGCTGTGAAAACATAACCCTCTCGGCCATGTGCAGACAAGCACCACACATGGGGGCTGACAATGCATACAGCGTACAATGACACAACAGCAGAAGTGACCATCACCAAGCATGCACACATCTCGAAAATAGACACACCAATCAAAACAACATGTGTAGACTGTAGGTGTCAGCTCACAAACTCACATTCCAGGCCAGCAATTGCACCCAACAACCAGGATGAATGTGCACAATGATGTGACATGACTCACAGGGACAGCATGCAAAATCACATAAACAGCATCCAGACAAAGGCCCACAACAGCAATACCAATGCACTGGTGCAGATGCACAAACACAAACAGGCAAACTCACACTGCACATCGGACACAACATGTGTGTGTGTGTGCGTCACAGTATCCCCAGGCAACTACACAACACATGAGGGGGGCTGAACCACAGTGACACAGATGTGGACACAGTGCCATACAAAAGTAAACCATCATTGGGACACCCTCAGTGGGCAATCAGGCGTTGGGAGATGAGAGGAAGCACAACAGACACATGTGACACAAGCTGGAATGAACACCAACTAACACAGCAAGAGACTGACACACAACACCACTACCCCCAGGGACCAGACAGTGGGGTGACACAAGCATGCATGACACCTCCACTGTGATGACAAAGGCAGATGTCGTACAAACTGGGAAACCCAGACATGTGTCCTGTGCCACAAACGTACATACACAAACACAAATCACTCAGCATGGACCCTCATCCATGGACAAACGGGAGCTAGGGGACCATCCATGCAAACATTCACATCAGTCCACCCTCAACACCACACACCTGAACTGCAACAATGTGTATCTGTGAAGTCCACATGGACAGGTGACATTGCACATGCACCCATGACAAACACAGGAATGTTGGGAGGAACTAAGGTGCACAGACACATCACACAAGGACTGTTTACAACCCTGGGGAATGACAGACATACTGCACAGTATGCAGTACATGGCTATGACCTCAAAGCTCATGTAGCCTTCAGAACCCCTGCCACAGTCCCAGGACAATGCAGATGCCAAGGAGAAACAAAAGGCACCCATGCTGACACCTGCCAGCATCGCAGCCGTGAACCCGACAAGTGGGAGCAGTCACACACACATACAAATGTCTCAATCACTGAAAACTACCACCTAGGGACAACTACATGATATTGCGAACAAACAAGTGCCTTGAGGAGCCCTGACTGTGTCCCATCTGTGTCTGACAACATCATCACCACTCAGAACTGACAAATCACAATGATGATACACCAATTAACAGAAGTGTGTCATGCACCCACACATCTGGTAGCCCATTGGAAAAGTAGTGGGATGAATCCAGTACCACTCAGCAAGCATCAACAACAGGAACATACCAAGGGAACACTGTCTGTGTATGAACAGGGATGTGGACACACACACATGCACATACAACACACACCATGGTCCCAGGCCATGTCACTGGACAACACACTAACTTGAGGGGACACAACTCCAGTGGGAGCCCAGCTGTTTCAAACATATTCACCGCAAGTCCCACTTATTTCTGCAGAACACTTGGTCAGTCAGCCATCAGTTACCACACAATGAAGGCTCTGGTCACAACAGCCTGGGTACGTGAGTCTCACCTAAGTCATCTGCACATACCCAAAACATATGTCTAGCAAGTTGCCCTGAGGCCCCAGTTGCTCCTATTACAATGATGCCCACACCTGTAGGTCCAGTCTTGATGAGCACAAAGTATGTGGAAGTGACAATTTAGACAATGGGAAGCACATCATATGTGCAGGGGTGCAAGCCACAGATGTGACCATGCCAATGAACTGCTCACAGAGAGATGTACACAAATAGTTGATCCTGACACACCCAGGTAGCTGGAAAGGATGACATGGATACCCACCAGAATAGGATACATACCCAGGGCCGGACTTGCCGTAGCGGGCGCCGGGCAATCCCCCGGTGCGCCGCACGGTCGGGGACGTTTTTGTTATAGGGCCGTTTTTGCAGCATAGCTGCAAAATAGGCCCTGTAACAAAATTGTCAGAAAACCGGCCCGGGCAAAGAGCTCGGCGGCATCCACAACCCCCCCCGGGGGTGGGGTGGGGGGGGGGGTAGTGGGGGTTGGGGGAAGGCGGCCGAGCACTTTTCCAGGGCCGGTTTTGATTCCCAGTCCGACCCTGTACATATCTCATGGACCACAGGGAGTACCTCACATCAACACATCAGTATGCAACATTGTAAACCAAGCATTACAGGTGCAAGGGCATGTAAAACAACATCAACATGATGTACAGCTAAATCAAGTTCACAGGGACAAAGAAAAAAGCTTTATTCAGCATATTAAAAGTGAAACGTCTGTTCTAACAAAAGGCCAATGGCCAGTCCATGTCCAAATGCCAAGGAGTGAACTAGAGTGACAACTGTCACACCTTGCTCGGCTGCACTGCTAAGGACCAGGGTCATCCCCTCGGAGGGGCATACATGGGGGCAGGCCAGGCACCGCAGGGACAGGATCAGGGCGCAGCAGAAGGAGGCAGTGAAGAGGTGGGGGATGCAGGCGAGACACTTGCAACTGCAGTGGAGCTGACTGAAGTGGTGGGGGCTGTCACAACTGTGGGGCACAAGTCAGATGGGATGGGTGCCGGAACAACTCCAGTGGGCAGGTCAGATGGAGTGGATTGGCTCACCACTGCAGTGCCCAAGTCAGACAGGGTGGTCGTGGACTCCAAAGCAGTGCCTACATCCATGGGAGTGGAATGGGGGACAGGTGAGGTCGGCAGGGCGGGGGGGGGGAAACGGTCCCCACATCAGTGGCACCAACTGTCTGACCAGGTGTGGAGGAGCAAGTGCTAGGGGGGATGGCCTTAGCATTTTGGGGATGGTGTATCTGTGTGTGGGGGAACCCGGGGCAGGGAGTGGCGGGGGAACCTCTGGAGTGGTGGCCTGGGGGATGGAGGACGGAGACTTTGCCTTGGAGCTGCGTGGTGGCGGGGGGGTCTTGCTCTTCTTGCGCCGGGGGGACTTGCGGGTGGGCCTCTCGGTCTGACTGGGCCTGGGGGAGGGTGTCCGGGTGTGAGGGGCACTCCCTTCTGTGTGTGGGGACTTCCTCTTCCCCTTGTAATCAGGATCTGCAGAGGCCAAGGTCACAGAGGAAGAGCTTCTGGGGGGATGGGGTTGCAGGTGAGGCAAGGGAAGGGGGCTGGGAGGGAGAGGTCTCGGAGGACTGTGGAGTGGTTGTGGATGACTGTATGTGTGTCAGCAAACCAGCCCTTGTGTGTGTGGAATCAGTCCCCTGCGCTTGCTTGTGTGCACGTCTAGCCCTTGGTTTGGGGGTTTCTGTGCTTGGGACAGGTAGGGTGCTAGGAATCATGGGTGGTGCAGGGGTAGGAGGGGTCCGGGACTGTTGGAGGAGGGACACTGCTGCCATCAGGGATGAGGCCACGGACTGATTGGTCCTCTGTCGGGCAGACATGCCCGAGGAAATGCCCTCCATGAATGACACCAGTTGTGTCAACAGACCTGTGTGTGCATGGAGGACCTTCAGCATCGACGTCTGCCCTACATGGATCTGTCTAAGTAAGTCCACAGACTCCTCACTCAGGGCAGCAGGGGACACGGGCAGGGAGTGCGGTGCCTGGCACAAAGGAGACATGTACACTCAATTGATCCATAGATAATGAATCATGAGAAACTAGCCTAAGTCAACAGACAGTGGGTTCACCAAATTGGTGAGCCTCAACAATTTAGAAAAGAAAAATGCTTTTCTAGAGTCCCCTCACTCACCCAGGGTTGCCCCTAGGTGATATGCTTCATCATTGGGGCCATCCCAAGCATCTACTGCTTGGAGCGTGCTACGACTTGCGAGATTTACGTAGGAGCACTTTTTTGTGTGAAACTATGTGTTGTGCAGTGTTGTGGGAGTGGTGTTTGTGTTAGTTAAAAATACCTAACTAGTGAGTTAACAATTTATTCCTACTCCTAGCTGGTAAGATAAAAAGGGGTTAATAACAGGAAAAATATAACTATTATGTGGTTATATTGCCTATTATTTTGTCAACATGTTTCAAGGTATCCCCTAACCTCTTCTTCAGGACAGCATGAGATCCAGCCCCACGTGTACCACTCCGTGCAGAAACCTAAATTAAGGTGAAAAATTAGACTGCACACACCACAGTGAGTACATCACATCACAGGGCAAGCCCTGGCATCATCAGCTGAACACAGCTCAAAGTGCCAACACTGTTTAGGATAAGACAATTGTCATTCTCAACATCAACCATGGCACACATATCCCTCCTTGACTTTCACACATATGTCCGTTGCATGTTGGATGCTAACACACCAATGTGCCAACATGCACCACCCACACATTAGTTGTACATGCAAGTGAACATGTAGGAGTATGTCACTATACACACAGCACATCTCTTGTTACTGACTCAGTACAGGTGTCCGGATAAAGGGATGGGCAGAGACTCATTTCACATGCTTGGGATGCATGCCAGCAACACACACTCTGATGTACTCATGTCCTGATGGGCAAGGCCACAATGGGGTGCATGGTGCACACTTGAACACAACGCAGGCTCACTCATAGCAAGTTAAATGCCATGGCACTGGGATGCCCTGAAAGTCAGTCAACACTGTCTCCTGTCACAGGGGCAGGGCATCCAGACAACACCAATATGCACTGACTCACAATCCTAGCTCAGGGGTAAAGCTAACTCTGCAGATGACCGTCACACTTGCCCATCCCATGCAAACAACATATCCAGGACCCAGAAGACCCCACATCATGCAAATCATTCATATGAGTCTCAGCAAACACAAATCCCTGTACATTATTACATCACAGTCTGCCATGCATGTAACCCAGATGCATGAAGGACACAGTTGCATACACCATTGTGCGCTGTCAGATGATCACACACCTATATGTCACACAGGTCTTGTCTCTCACAGTCACATCGCAGATGTCATGCTGACCCTCTGAATCATGGACACCCCAGTTGTACGGAGCAACAAGCCACACCCTAATGACACAGAGGCAGACACCTGAGGGCACATGTCACTAAGCACAACCTGCAATTTCATACACAGGAGTGGGATTACAGAGTAGTTTCTGAATGCCCTTGAGGGGGCATGACTGGCCAGGACTAAGTGAAACAGTGTTTTGCCCCGGACAGTAGTCAGGTGGCTAATCAAGTGTGACATACTTGATATACATACTCCTGATGCCCAAAAATTGGAGTCCCCTGCTGCATGGGTTTGTTTGGAATACCCCAGCCACATGTTGCGAGTCAGACCAGCAATTGGTACACATCTCAAGGGCACACACAGATCACATGTCATATCTCAGGGATTGTGTAAACAATTGACCCGCCCATGAAACACACCACAGATTCACGGGATCTGATGCTGACCGGTACCTGAAGCATAGCTGACTGAAGGGACACAGTGCCCTAGTGACACAAGCAACAGACTGGAGGGGCCACACCTGTGGAACAGATGAGGAGGGTGCATCACACAAATGAGGGACCTGAGTTTGGGACTACAAGACCTACGTAATGTGGAAGTGTGACCAGGACAAACGACTGCTATTTGCATGTCTGACATAGTACACAGATCAGGCATGGACTTACCCCTTTCCTGCTGCTGTCTGGCCTTCAGCTGCCTATCCAGGTCCGGGAAGACCACCGCCAGTATCCGGAGCATGTGGGGAGTCAGGGTCCGGTGTCCGCCACTCCTGCGTGGAGGTGACAGCTTCAGCTGGACTCTAGCTATCCTCCGGGTCCAGCCCCGAAGGTCCTGCCACCTCTTCTGGCAGTTGTGGATCCGGCGCTTGTAGACCCCACAGAACGAACAGCCCGGGCGATGGTCAGCCAGATCTCCTGCTTCTGGTGGGCATCAACCTGTGAGGATGACAAAGTGAAAAGTACATTAACACACATGCCCCAGATTTGTGCAGCACACATTTGGATATACATTTCATCATCACAAGGGGAAATAAATTACATAGGTAGTGCAACCATGGGGGATGAAAACTCACATGCATGTCTGACATGTTAACAATGCCTGGATAGTTTAAGCTTGCAATAATGCACTTTAGCAGCAGGAAAACTATTCATTACATGTACCTACACACTTTAGGGGATGAAAGTAGTCAGTGAGAATGCTTGCCACTGGTGTACACACTGCGAGTACTGCTAGTCAGACAACATGCATAATTAGGAAGGCAGTGGACAGCACACTCACCTGCTCCCCTGGTGCCCCATAGAGCTGTCTGTACTCTGGAAGGAGCCCGTCCAGCAGGGTCTGGTTCTCCTCCTCAATGGAGGCTGGGGCCATCTCCAGTACGTGCCATAGCAGGAGCCAGAGGATGCATAGACAGCAGCAGTGGTAGCAGGGATGTGGTCCAGTAGCATGTAGTGCAGGCAAGTGAGCTCTCTGGGGGGCTGCCAGCCTTATATCTGTGCTGCAGAGGCAGACTTTGTGCCATGTGTCCCAAGTGATAGGTCCAACACGGTTGCATTCTATGAATCTGGCCAATCCATTCAAAAGTACGACTCGTATACGCCTTCCGCATCGTTCAAATCTTCACCTTCATGGACCACTTGAAATTGCAACCTTGTTGTAGGCATCCAACTGAATTTCCAGTGCACAACTCGTACAAGTTTTGAATCCGCATCCGCCTCCATGACAGTCCTGAGCCAATGGGTGTGCCCGGCTCGTTCAACTGACTGTACAACGCGTATTTTGAATATACACATGCACCCGTCTCCATACGATTCAATGGCCAAGACGTACACCTGTCTCGGACCATGCCTGTCCGACGCGTATGCATGATAGTCACCCGCGTCGGACCTCATTGCATTCAATGACAAAGCGTACGCACGGCTCGGTCGTGAACCGTGCAATGCGTACGCATTGTCACCCGCGTCAGACCTCATTGCATTCAATGACAATGCGTACGCACGGCTCGGTCGTGAAATTGAGCAATGCGTATGCATTGTCACCCGCGTCGGACCTCATTGCATTCAATGACAATGCGTACGCGCGGCTCGGTCGTGAACCGTGCAATACGTACGCATTGTCACCCGCGTCGGACCTCATTGCATTCAATGACAAAGCGTACGCACGGCTCGGTCGTGAACCGTGCAATGCGTACGCATTGTCACCCGCGTCGGACCACATTAGTGTGACTATTATACGGATGCAACACACATATACTGGCCATGGACACCTGCGCACACCTGCCACACTATAGCATTGGCCACACAGTGTCCCATGGCATGTAAGGCTGCATTCACTGGGTGTTTGGGGGGGCCACAGCTGTTTTTTTGGCTGGCACTTTGTGCAGCCACTCCCAGGCTGTGCACGTGTACATGGGGGCAGAATCCTTTGTGTGTTGTGCACATTACCACTGTGATGTGCAATTGGACAGTAATGGGCATGAGTCAAGGCCACAGTGTCAGGTTGGATATGTTTAAGACATGTCACATACATCCTGAGTCCTGGGGGTGAGGGCATGTACGTCACAGTGAAACCTGTAGCCCCAATACTGATGTGCCCCCACAGTCTGTGTGCATGTTGTGTCTCAGATGTGTCTGATCACATGTTACCAATGGGTGACAGTCTCCACATCCTTGTGGTATATGCATCGACCTTGATGGGGTGTGTGTCTAAGAGACGTACATGTAGGGCCGGCAGGAACAACAGTGGCCACTACCTGTGGGACTTACGCTTGCCTTGTGGTGTGTACGTGCTACGCCATGTCCATTGCTGTGTTGATGTGGCAATACAGGGAGCCTGGGTTTCTGCATGGCAAAGATCTGTGATGCCTGGGAGACATGAGGCCTCAATTGTCACTGGGGTGTGTTTTTGAACGTTGCAGCAGCACATAGGTTGGGTGACACAGCCAGATGATTGGCCCATTGCACTACATGCCACTCATGTGGACATGTGGAATTGAGATGTGAGGTGGTGGTCTTGTAGGTGACATATGTGTCCATGCCCAACTGCACACACCTCAGTACATTGTGTAATGTCATGAACTAGCATGTGATAGTGATGGTGGTCATGGCCACATGGGTGGATGTACTGACAATCTTCCTTTGTGCATCTCTGTACTGCAGGGCACCAGCTGTCCATCGTCCGTTCCAAGACCTTGTAACCATGCAGGAACGCGACTGCATCAGACGGTACTGCTTCACCAGGCCACTGATTGCGGAGTTGGCGGAGCAGTTGGCGCCACATCTGCTACCTGGCCGGACGTACCCTACAGCACTGACCCCAGAGGTGAAGGTGATGGCAGCCCTGCACTTCTTTGCTACTGGTACCTTCCAGTACACTGTGGCTACTGCTGGTGGTATGTCGCAAACGATGTTTAGTCGGGTGCTACGCGATGTCTTGGAGGGGATGTTGCAATTCCTCGACCTGTATATCAAGTTCCCGAGCCCAGATGAACTCCCTGAAATTAAGGATGCCTTTTATACACTGGGGAGGATGCCGAACGTCATTGGATCTATTGATGGGACACATGTTGCCCTGATACCACCACAGGCACATGAGCAGGCATACCGGAACAGGAAGCACTAACATTCGATCAATGCTCTGGTGGTCTGTCTTGTTGACATGTCGATCACACATGTGTGTGCACGGTTCCCTGGTTCGGCGCACGATGCCTACATTATGAGGAGTAGTCGCATTGCAACGCTGATGTCACCGATGCCAGCTCAGCGTGCCTGGCTTGTCGGTGTGTACTGACTGTTTCTCATTGTGTGTGTTTGTCACTGTTGTATTCCGCACTCCTACAAAACTCAGCTACTTGTTCATTTTTGTGTGTGTAGGTGACTTCGGATACCCCAACATGCCGTGGTTGCCGACACCCCTCAGGAACCCTGTGACACCAGCCGAGCTGCGCTACAATGAGGCACATGGTCGGAGCAGAAGGGTGATTGAGCGGACATTCAGCCTCCCGAAAAGCCGCTTTCGCTGCCTGGACAAGACCAGAGGGGCCCTCCCAGATGAGCCTGCAAAGGTGTGCAAAATAATACTGGTCTGCTGCATGCTACACAACATGGCGGTGCGGAAGGAGGTGCCTCTCATCCAGGATGACGATGACGACGACCAACCTCCGGCACCTGTGGAGGATCCCAGCCTGGGCCAAGATGCCAGTGATGATGAAGATGATAGTGACGTCCGCTCCCAGGTCATCAACAACTTCTTCACCTGAATGTGAGTTTCCAGGGTTGTTATGTGAATGTATGGAGGTAGCCTGGAATGTGTTGAGCCAGCTCTGTTGCTGCCTGAGTGTGTCTGTGTGCCACTTGACTGGATGCGTGCTGTGATGTGTCCATTCAGCTGGTGTGTACTCCACAATAGGGTAGTACTGCTAACTAGTGTTTTTGTAGGTGTTTTGCAACATGTTTTGTGCATGTGTATTGCATTTCTCTCCTGTTCTTCTGTGCTTTTGACTGTATCTTGTCTGTCCTTCCCAGGGTACTTTGCCTGTTGTGTGGTCAACACTGACCCCCAACAACCAGAAGCCAACACCAGTGTGGAAGTTGACAATTCCCATCAACTGATGTACCTCACATGCCTGGACTTCCATTCTCCAACACATTGTGAGCGTGTGTCCACTGTTACGTAGAATTACCGTGCAACTAGTGTTGAATAAATGTGTTGCTGATGTGTAATGAACCTGTGCTATGCTTTGTTATGTGCGTTCTCTGTCTTCCCACATCTGAGTGACACCTGCTTACCTCACCTGTGGACTTGTTACCACTGACTGGGCTTGGTGTTGTGTCTGTGCATGCCAATGTGTTTCAGGTCAACATCTTTGTGTGTGATGAGTAACATGACCATGGTGAGTATGTTTTGTGTTGCCATAGTGGTGTGTCTCCCTCACATGTGTCACATCCCCATGACTCACCTTACGTTGGTCACATTGTTGCAGTATTTGGCATGCACTGTGTTGTGTAGCAGATCAACATCTCCCTGAACATGACAAGTTGGAATCACAACAGAGGCAAGTATGGTGTACTGGTGAGTTTATTTACAAACATGTGAGAGGGAAGTGCACAGGATGGTGGGTGCTGTGCAGTGGCTTGGGAATCCAAAGTTCACATTGGAGTTGGAAGTGCTGGTAGATGAAATGTCCAGAGTAAAGTCCACAGTCATCTGATACATTGGCCCAACATGAACCCTCCATGTCATGTGGGCGATTTGTGTGCGATTGGACGAGGTGTACGGGTTGCGCACAAAGAACATTGTCCAGAACAGGGTTGGAGGCCCTGGGGGATGCGCTGGGACATCTGCCTCTCACATGTCCTTCTTCGGATGACCCCTCTTCTTCAGAGGGGGGATCCTCATGTGCAGGCCTCTGCGGTGCAGGGGACTCTCCGCCAGAGTCCTCCTCCCTCCCTGTGGCGCTGGCAGATGGTGTTGCAACAGATGTTGTGGGCACCCAGGGGGGTGTTGACAGGTTGGTGTTGATCTGGCGGAGGCATTGTAGTATGTCCCGATGCACCGCAGTGATGTCATCCCACTTGGCCTCTATGCGGGCATGGTGGGCGACCTGCTCATGTTGCATGTCCTTGAGGATCCCCACTACCTGGCCAAATCCTCCGGTGCTATCCTGGTACGCACTTAAGATGCATGCCAGTTGGGGGTCATCATGCAGTCCAGACCCCTCTGCAAGGCGTGCCCTGTGCCTCCCACCCCTCCCAGCACCCCTCTCCACACAGGCAGGACCAGCGGCGGTACGCACAGGTGACACTGGGACCCCTTGGGTGGTGTCGCTGGTGGTGTTGGCTGTAGCTTCCGGGGGGTCCTGTGTCCCTGTGCTGTGGGTGTTGATTGTCCTTGGTCTGTCCGTGTTGGCGGGGCTGCCCTGTCGGTGTCCAGATGCTGGAGGCGTGGGTACAGGGGGGGCAGATGTTGATGCTGCTGGTGCTGCATGATGGCTCACACCGGAGGGGCCAGGTTGGTCGTCGTCATCCGAAGAGGACAGTGAGAGAGTCAGACCAGAGAGCTCAGTGTCCACCAGAGTCTGGGCCTGGGTATCCTCGTCATTTGTTGCTGGGTGCCCAGCACCACCTGTGTTTGGAAGAGACACACAATGTGATTTATGTTTCTACATGCATCGTTGGTTCACAAACATGACATTTTCTACTTTTCAAACAGATGCCTGCCTGTACACTGTTTTTTCCCAGCTTGTCACGGACAGAGTTTGATATTGTTGTTGGCCATTTCCCAGCATGGTCTTGTGCTCCCCACAACAGAGCCCAGTGTCAGATATCTTGTCAGTCCCTTCCCACTCCCTGTGAGGTGAGTATGTTTCAGTTTGATCTTGCTGGGCCATGTGGGTGGGTGTAGGTTGTCTGTGACTGCGACTCCCATCATACTCTTGGCTACACCCCCCTTCCCAGCATGCCCATGCTTCCTCCCTCTTGATTCTGCTTCCCTGTGAGGGGGTGTGACAGCAATGGCAAGATGGCTGACTGTGTAGTCCCGATGTATGATGTTGGCCATTTCCCAGCATGGCCTTGTGCTCCCCACAACAGAGCCCAGTGTCAGACATCTTGTCAGTCCCTTCCCACTGCCTGTGAGGCGAGTATGTTTCAGTTTGATCTTGCTGGGCCATGTGGGTGGGTGTGGGTTGTCTGTGACTGAGACTCCCATCATACTCTTGGCTACACCCCCCTTCCCAGCATGCCCATACGTCCTCCCTCTTGACTCTGCTTCCCTGTTAGGGGGTGTGACAGCAATGGCAAGATGGCTGACTGTGTAGTCCTGATGTATGATGTTGGCCATTTCCCAGCATGGCCTTGTGCTCCCCACGACAGAGCCCAGTGTCAGACATCTTGTCAGTCCCTTCCCACTCCCTGTGAGGCGAGTATGTTTCAGTTTGATCTTGCTGGGCCATGTGGGTGGGTGTAGGTTGTCTGTGACTGAGACTCCCATCATACTCTTGGCTACACCCCCCTTCCCAGCACGCCCATACTTCCTCCCTCTTGACTCTGCTTCCCTGTGAGGGGGTGTAACAGCAATGGCAAGATGGCTGACTGTGAAATCCTGGTGTTTGTTTGGCTACAAGTCCCAAGTGAGCCCCTGTGCTTCACACAGCAGCACCCAGTACAGGGTATCTTTTGCTGATATATCAATGAGGTGTGTGTCAATGCATTGTACCCGGTGAGTTGTGTGGAGTTTGTGTTGAGGGGGGGTGTCTCCCCATACTGAGTAGTCTGGTCAGGGCTGTCAGTTCTCCTTCCCATCATGAAACGTGCTTCCATTGTAGGGCGTGCAAGTTGTCTTTCAGGATGTCAGTCAGTGGTGTCCTGCTTGTGGTTTGCACACAAGCCCTAGCAGGGCCTTGTGCTCCCCACAGCAGGAGCCAGTGTCAGCCATCTTGTCAGTCATTTTCCACTCCCTGTGATGTGGGCATGTTTCAGAGAGGTCTTGATGGGCCAATCAGGAGGGTGTGAATTATCTGTGACTACAGGCCCCATCATGCTTTTGGCTACACTCACTTCACCTGCATCCCCACTATTCCTTCCTGACAGTCAGCTGCACTGTGAGGTGGTGTGTTTGTGGTGGCAAACTGTCTGGCAGGGTCTATTTGGCTTAGTGCCACTGGCTCGCTCTATTTGTTTGTAGGTTGGTGCATGTCATGGCACAGTCCCCAGTCACTATGAGATGGCAGGTATTGTGTGTGTCTGACTGGCATACACATCGTGGTATGATTATCTATTGGTTAGTGTAGCTTTGCTTGGGGTGCATGGTTTCACTGTCCCCTTGCCACACAATCTAGCGTATGTTGTTTGGGTACTCACCAGGCTCTGGGATGTCTGTTAGGCCATGGACGCTCTCTGGTGGTAGGATGTCCCGCACCTTCTCCTTCCAGGTCCTGAAGTAGACTGGTTTGGCAGGAGGGCCACCGCCGGTGCACTGACTCAGGGCGTGATCTTTTTCGATGAGTTTCTTGACCCTCCTGCGCACGTCATACCACCTGTTCTGGGTGTCGTCCTTTGTGCGCCTTGCTGGTGCTTGTGCGTTCACCTTGTCCACAATCCTCGCCCACATCTTGGTTTTCTGTGAGATGGGGGTCCTTTGAACCAATGTACCAAACAAATGTGGCTCTACTCTGATGATCTCGTCTAACAGCACTTCTAACTCACTATTTGTGAACTTTGGATTCTTCTTTGGAGGCATGGTGATGGGTGGTGGTGGTGGGGGATGTGTGTGTGAGGGTGCAAGTGATGTTGGGTTGGTGTTGGTTTTGCTGTGTGTATGTGTGTGTGCTTTTCTATGAGGTGCTGATGGTGTGTGAGTTGTGTGATGGGTGAGTTGTGAGTGTGTCTGTGGTTGCTGTGTACTGGTGTTTGCTGCTGGCTGTGTCTCCTGTTTGCAAGGGATGATGGTAGTGATTGTAGTCCTTTATATAGTTGGAGTTGCGGGTGTGTCTTTGTCCCATGTTTTTTTTTTGGTATTTATTGGCTTTGTCATTGCTTGTTTGGTCCTTTTTTGGTCTTTTTCCTTTGTGTTTTGTAGGCATGAAGGAGACGTTCATGTGACGGAAATGGACGCTGCTGTTGTCTCGTGCAGGCTTCTCCGCCTCGTTCACGCTGCCTGTCTTCTGTGTTTGGTACGCATCGTTCGCGGCGGTCTCTATTGCTTGTGTGCCCGGTTGTCTGTGCGTGTCAGTCGTGCGGCTTGGTCTCCGTGGGAGTCGGTCTGGTTTTACACGCATTGCATCGTACTGCGCTAATCGTACATCGCGGGTACGGGTCGGTCGGGTTCATTCCGGGTTCGTGTCGTTCAGGTGAAAATCGCGTCGGTTTTCCGGCCGGATCACTATTTTCCCTACGGCTCGGTCGTACGGCTTGTATTCCGTACGTGTCGGTTGTAATTCACACGCGTTGCATCGTACTGCACGGGTCGTACGGCGTTGGTCCGTGTTGGTCGGTATTCGGTCCGGGTCAATGTCGGTCGGTTCGTTTTGCGGCCGGAATCGGAATCGGCCCCTCAGTGCTTAAAGATGTCCGACACATAGTACATAATGCCAAAACTCTTCTCCTGTTTGCTCATTTAAACAATGGTTATCCTGTATTTGTTAAAAAACAAATGTGGAACTTTTGCATTCCCTTCGATCTCCGGTATCTGAAACGATACCCAAGAACCATTAAGTTACTTGCAAAAGAGAGAGTTTTGCATTAGCAATGTCCTTATACCTGCCTCTGCACGGTCACCTTTATTATTCTTTTTCTCTTTGTTGTTTCTACTTACATCTATGCTTGTTTACCGTTAATACTTTTGCTCACTTACTGTTGCATTTTCTCTTAATTATTTTGAGGGGTGACACCAATCGGCAACCAAATGTCTTTCTAATATGGCCTCCAAAGTGACTCCAATGTGCATCATGACGTGGCGCTGTGACAAAGGTCATGTCTTCCACTGCATCACGATCCAGCCATGGCTCTTGCGAAGACACAATGAATGGAATGCCAGACTCGTGTGCACTCCTCGACTGTTGAAAAGATACGACCTGCAAACAGGTACACAATTTCTCCCTCGGTGAATCAGCGACCATTGCAACCTAAAGGTTCGTACTTTACATAAAATAATTAAAGGATTCTGTCCAAGTTACTTCTGTTACCCAACACAGAGCTTCACCATTTTTGTTTACCAGATACAGACCAGTTGTTCTGCTACACTGTGTCTCCAAACAAAATTGCCAATTTCTTCATTTATGGCCTTGTTCTAGTCTATATTCTCCTGGTTTTATGATTGATCCTCATCGTTAATATGTATACGACCAACAGCTACAAAGAGAGCGTAAATAGCGGTTTGCTTCTTTTTTGATAACTATAGTACCCGCAAGGGATGTAAACCACAAAATCTCAATAAAAATTATTGGGATTTTTTTTCCCTTGATTCTCTCATGGAGTGTTTTCCATTTATTCGGAGGTCAACAAACTTCAGTTGAAAGTGGCAGTCATCGGGCGGTCAGCCCTGAGCTCACTCTTTACCTGCAAAACCACAGCTCTACTTCTGCCAACATTTGGTTATGCCACCAAGTTCAAAGGAGCCACACTCCACTGGTTTCCTTCTGCCTGAGGGACTCAAGAAAAGTCTTTTGGGTCTAGTAGTGGAACTGCCTCCTTCCACACTCCCACTGGGACTCATTTTAGCCAGCTTACACTCCCCAAGTTGCCTTGGAGGAACCAGGAGAGGAGAACTGCACTGGTGTCTGAGTATCCGCTCTTGAACTTGGATAGCCCACCTCCCCATGATGAGATTTGTAATCTTCACCAAAGGGCTCACAGTTAACATCAAAATATTGCATGGTACAAAAAAGTTAATAAAGAATTTGGTGGAAGGCATGTGCAGACGGAGTATATTGAAACAATATAGGGGCATGGTGCATGGAGAAGACTTCAAGTGACAGGTAAAGGGTTCACTGACAAAATATCGAAACCCAAAATATCGTGGTTAAAAATATTGTGTCAAATATTGAGCACAAAAATATAGTTTTCCTATATTTATAATGTAAATGACAAAAATATCAGAAGAAAATATTGTTTTACACAAATATCAAAAGCTATATATACAGGAATATCGTTTTGTAAGATATATATAGTTAAACATAGTAAAAATTAAATATTTTAAAATATAACAGTTATATAATTTAAATTAAATATATTCAACAATATAAAAATATTTATAAATATATACTTATTTAAACAAACACATATATGTATGTATGTAAGTTTATTTACGCATATAAAATGTTGAACTATTATTAAAATAATCATTTTTATTATAATTTGCAATTTCTTAACATTTAATATAACAAATCTACATATATAAGTATATATGTATATAAATACACACAATAAATTAAAAACCGTAATAAATAAACTGAAAATGTTTTCAAAACATTCCAATTTAATTACACATACGAATGTAAGCAATATAAAAGAATACATTTTACTAAAAATATATATTACAAACATTACTAATTAAAAAATGTAGTTTTAAATACACAAAAACATAATAATTTAATTTTGAACAATATAAATAAAACTATAACATTCTGGGAATAATGCGTATACTATTCCCACTCCAGTCTGTGCAACAGTAGGGAAAGCGTTGGCTTTAGGATGGGTACAATTTACTATTCCCACCTCATTCTGTGCAACAGTAGGGAAAGCGTTGGACTCATGAAGGGTAAAGTTTACTATTCCCACTCCACTCTGTGCAACAGTAGGGAAAGCGTTAGACTCAGGAGGGGTGAAAGTTACCTTTCCCTCTCCAGTCGGTGCAACAGTAGTGAAAGTGTTAGACTCAAGAGAGGTAGAATTTACAATTCCCACTCCAGTCAGTGCAGCAGTAAAGAAAACGTTGGACTCAGAAGGAGTCAAATTTGCTTTTCCCGCTCCAGTCGGTGCAACTGTAGCAAAAGCATTGGACTCAGAAGAGGTAAAATTTACTATTCCCACTCCAGTCTGTGCAACAGTAGGGAAAGCGTTGGACTCGGGAGGGAAAAATTTACTATTCCTACTCCAGTCTGTGCAACAGTAGAGAAAACGTTGAACTCAGGAGGGGTAACATTTACTATTCCCACCCTAGTCTGTGCAACAGTAAGGAAAACATTGTACTCATGAGGGGTAAAATGCACTATTCTAACTCCAATCGGTGCAACAGTAGGGAAAGAGTTGGACTCAGGAGGGGATAAAATGTACTATTCCCACTCCAGTCTGTGCAACAGTAGGGAAAGCGTTGGACTCAGAAGGGGTAAAATTTACTATTCTCACTTTATTCTGTGCAACATTAGGGAAAGTACTTGACTTCAAACACATATCTAATTATAGTACAAGTATTATTTTCATAAAATTATAAAACTATTAACTTAAAATTAAATATATACATTAAAAAAACAATTAAACAATTCAAATAATTATACAGTTTTTAAATAATATAGGATTTTAAAAATAATTTCATTGAATTCGCACACTATAGTCCCACATATCTAGCTGCGCACATTTAACATATACCTAATTTAAAATATTATATTAAGTACACAATTTACATAATTAACAATAATAAATAATTGATAATATTTAACTTCCCATCCTATACCTGCACAAACCCAACAACCCGCACCTAAATTTACATATTTAATTAACAATTAACTAATAATTTATCAATAATTAGTCATTGATCAACTATTATTTAACTTCCCATCCTATACCCCTACAAACCCAACAAGCCACACCTAAAATATAAACTAAAAAACTATACAAATTACACAATTTGTATATTTAACAATTAATTAATCATTTATCATTAATTAATAATTAACCAATTATTATTATTATTTTTTTTTTTTTTTTTTTTGGAAAGTTTTATTGAACAATAATTCGGTTACAAGTACGGGCCTACAACCACCCGGGCCGGCCGCTAGGTACAGAAGGAAATCTACATATATCAAGGCTACAGTCAGTTCCCAGGGCACTGCCCCGCAGTGGCTCCGGATAGTTCTCGAGGAACAGGAGGCTTAAGTCCAGCAATCACAAAAACAAAAAGAAAAACAATAAAAAACAAAAGGCGAGGTATGAGGGAAAACAGTGCAGATCAGGCTCCCCCCGGGGAACTCCAGTCAGGACAGTTGAGCAATCGGCAAAAGGGAGGAGTACCGGGAGGCCGGGGACGGAGGGGGGGGGGGGGGGGTCAAGGGAGATGAACGTCCATATGTAGTTATTCCAAAAGGTGCCAGGAGCCATCAAGGGTCAGGGGGACATGGCGATATCAGTGTCTACCAGGGGGGGCGTACAGATACCTCCGCGATACGTATTCCATTGCCCCCAAATTCTACCCCATGCCCCCGGCTTGCCACGGGCCACATACACTGTCTTCTCCCTAAACATACACCAGTCCATATTCTCCTTCCATACTGACACGGTGGGCGGCCGTTGAGCGCCCCAAAGTTGCGCTATGTCCCTCTTGGCAATCATGTTCCCTAGGGCCGCCCACCGAGTCTGAGCCGCGCTGTAATCATTGGGCTCCCACACATTCAGGACACAGCGACGCACCTCCGGCAGCAGCACAACCCCAGTGACCTGTCCCATAACCGTATGAACCCGGCGCCAGTAGTCCGCCACCTCGTGGCACTCCCACAGGATATGAAGAAAGGTGGCGCTGAGCCCACAGCCCCGCTTACAGAGCCCGTCATCGGAAAATCCCATCGAAACCAAGCGAGGACCCGTGACATACACCCGGTGGAGAATTTTGAGCTGTACCAACCGGAGACGAGCCGGAATGGCGACCTCCTTGGGGGACGACAGTGCAGACTGCCAATCCTCGTCGTCCAATTCCACCCCATCCCCAGTCCAAGCCTCCCGAAGGCGCACAAAGAGGTCAGCCCGATGATTAATTAATTTTTTATAAATTAAAGAAATAGTACTATCAGGGACATGTCCGTCAAGTATGCGGTCCTCGAGGGGCGAGGAAACCGGGATCTTGGTCCCCTCCCCGAAGACCGAGAGCAGGGCGTGCCGAACCTGGGCGTAGCGGAAGAACTCCCTGTCAGTCAGCTCGTATTCGGCCTGGAGCACCGCGAAAGTCTTAACCGCGCCCTTGTGCCACAGGTCTCCCACTTTGCTGATACCAATCGTGTCCCACTGGTCAAACCCCTTCGTGGTCCAGAGGCTGCCCAGGCGGTCGGAGGCAAACAAGGGAGTAGCACACGTTAATCGCTCACTCCAGCCCATGGCCGCAGTGGCAGCCCTCCAAGTCCGCACTGCAATCTTAGTAGGACCCGTCAGGGTCCGGCCAGCCAGGCGGGAATAAAGTGCCCTGTTATAGTTCCCGCCAGGAAGCAGGAACTTGTCCATCTCATACGCCGGATTCAAGCCGGGCGCATACGTGGCGTGGTTAATGGCCGATAGTTGCGAGGCCCAATAGTACCTGCGAATGTCAGGAAGCGCGATGCCCCCGTCATACCAGGGGAGAGTGAGCTTAGCAAGAGCAATACGCGCCCGCCCGTCCCACACCAGTCTCCTCTGCAGGCTCTCCACCTCCCGAAAGTAGGCCACTGGGATAACGTCGAAGGAGTTCTGGAGTGCATAGAGGAACCTGGGAAGGGACATCATTTTGAACAACGCAGCCCGACCCAGCGGGGACAGGGGCAGCCTGCACCACCGGGCCGTGTCCTCCCGCAGTCGCCGAAGTGGACGCAGGAGATTCTGCTCATAGCGAGCCACCGGGTCCCGCGAAATGTATATCCCCAGGTACTTAAAGCCGCTCAGAGATATTTGGATCGGGAGCCGAGGCGGCAGGAGAGGAGGACCACCAGAGATGGGATAAACGCAGGATTTAGACCAATTGATCGTGAGACCCGAATTGTTCCCAAAGGAGGTCAGAACGTCAAAGAGGACGTTGAGCGACTGCCGCGGTGAGGTGAGATAAAGGAGAATATCGTCCGCATACAGCGAGACCCGATCTTCGAAGCCCGGGCCCCATCGGATCCCTCTAAGCGAGGGCTCCCAACGGAGCCAAGCAGCGAGTGGCTCCAGGGCGAGAGCAAAAAGCAAAGGGGACAACGGGCACCCCTGCCTCGTGCCCCTGCCGAGGGCAAAGGGCCGAGAGACCCGCCCATTCACCACCACTTGAGCCATGGGTCCCGTGTAAAGGAGTTTCACCCAGCCAATAAATCCTTCCCCAAAGCCAAATTTAGCCAAGACAGCCCAGAGGAATGGCCACTCAATAGTGTCAAAGGCCATCGTGGCATCCAAAGAAACCAGCACGGCCGGTTCGGAGAGGAACTCTGCCCTGGCAAGGGCGCCGTGAAGACGCCGCAAGTTAAGAGCGGTGTTGCGGTGCGGGATAAAGCCGCATTGGTCCGGATGAATAAGGTCGCACACGACACTCAACAAGCGATTGGCAAGGACTTTCGCCAGGATTTTAGGCTCCGCATTGAGCAGTGAAATAGGCCGGTAAGAAGTACAGCGGTCTCGCGGCTTGCCCTCCTTGGGGATAACGACTATAGTGGCCAAGCGCTGGTCGGCCGGAAGGGAACCCGCTGCAAGAGACTCGCGGAACATGCGACTGAGAAAGGGCGCAAGCTTATCAGGACGCAGTTTGTATAGTTCAATGGGCAGACCGTTAGGACCCATAGCCTTGCCCGAGCGAAGGGAGCGAATCGCGGTCGCTATTTCATCCGACGACAAGGGGGCGTCCAGCCGCTCCCGGTCCTCAACGGACAGGCCGGGCAGGGCAATATCTCTCAGTAGAAGGCGAGAGTCATCCTCATCCCCGTCAGTCACCGGGGAGTACACCGCCCGGAGGTGGTCGGCGAAACATTCCACAATCTCATCCGGCTCAGTCACACACACACCATCCGCAACACGCAACTCGGGGACCACACGATTCACTCTCTCCTTTTTGTCCAGCCACGCAATCAATTTTCCCGCCTTGTCCCCGGCGTCATACAATCGGCCCTGCTGCTCCCTATACATAGTTTTGGCCGCGTCAGTGACCAGGGACCTATATTCAAACTGTTTCAGGCTAAGGGCATGTAGCCCGTCCGGAGTAACATTCGCCTCCAAGGCCGACTCCAGCCCCGAGATGTCAGTCTCCAGCGTCACCACCGCCTCGCTCCTAACCTTCTTAGCCACCACTATCTGGGAGAGGGCGTGTCCGCGGATCACAGTTTTAAAGGCTTCCCACAGGGACAACGCAGACGACACCGACCCCTCGTTTTCACTGAAGTATTGGTCCATGGCCTTAACCAGGCTATCACGAGTCGTAGGGTCCCGCAGGTACCATGGGTTAATGGGAGCTATCCGCCCCGCGGACCGCGACCCGGTGTCAAAGAGAAGCCACAGCGGAGAATGGTCGGAGATACCACGCGCCAGGTGCCTGACCTCTCGAATCCGACCAGTCTGCGCCGCGGGCATAAGGAAGTAGTCTAACCTGGAGAGACTCCCATGCGCCCCCGAGTGAAAGGTGAACTGACACTGGGTCGGATGCATTAGTCTCCAACTATCCACCAGGCCGAAGGTCTCCAACATCCCACCCAGCCATGACTGGGCAGCGGGGAGGGTCCTTGGTGGGTGACGATCCAGTTCACCCGAAACCACAGAATTAAAGTCCCCGCCCATGAGCAGGAGGCCGTCCGGAAGGTCAAGCAGCATTCGACCCAAGTCAGTAAAGGTGGAGTTCTGGAGGCCCGGGGGGACGTAGATTGAAACCAGGGTAAGGGGCTGCCCCTCCCACCTCCCAATCAAACACACATAGCGCCCTCTGTCATCCGAGACTATCCTCGTGATCTCCACCGGAAGGGAGGCTCGCAGGAGAATGCCCACCCCCCTGGAGCCAGTTGTGAAACCAGAATGGGCTACGAGGCGGTATCCCCCCCTGTTCATCGCATGACAGACATTGCCGACCAAATGCGTCTCCTGGAGAAACACCACATCAGGAGTCAAACGACGCAAATATTGCAGTACAACACCCCGCTTGATACGGTCCCCCAACCCATTGACGTTCCATGACATAAGCCTCAACCCGTCTCCCCCCATCCCCTCCAATAGATCAAGAGACCCCCAGCCCGCAGCACAGTTCCCAAATGTGGACAAAAATCAATACCTCGCCCTGTAAACAAGAAACACACAACAAAACAACCCCTCTTCCCCCCCAACCCCACCCCAAGTCCAACTCCCCCCACCCTGCACCCCTGCGGGCCAAAAAACCCCCCCAACTTGCAGTGTGCCTGTCGCCCCACTAACCCCATTCTACGAAAAGACCCCGGAGGAGGAAAGGGACCCGACCCCGCCCGCACCCCTCACGGGTCCTGGGAAGACACAGTATGCAAAAGAAGTAAGACCCAACTGTACAGTGCAAAACAGCAAAATCAAGGACCAAAAGTCAGTCTAAGGGGACCCGTCACCTGCGGTGCCCCCAGAGGGCCCGGGGCGGCCACCCCCGTCCGGCAGCGAGTCCAGCCAGTCACTTGCGGCCACAGGAGAGTCAAAAAAGGCTGTCCGCTCTCCATGCTCCACTCGGAGTTTCGCAGGGTAGAGCATCGAATACTTCAGGCCTAGCTCGCGGAGACGGCGCTTCACACCTTGGAATCCCATCCGCTGTTTCTGGACCAGTTGCGTGAAGTCCGGGTAAAAATTGATGGTCGAGTTCTCGTGGCGGACCGGGCCACGGGTCCGTGAAGCCTGCAGAATAGCGTCGCGGTCCCTGTAGTGGAACAGTCTGGCCACGATAGGCCTCGGGGGGGCCCCCGGCCGCGGCCGGCCGCCCGGAACTCGATGGGCCCGCTCCACGGCGAAGAATTTGCTTAGGCCAGCCGGGGACAGCTGTTGCAGGATAAGTTCCTCGACCACGAGGTCCACCGGGCGGCTGTCGGAGGACTCCGGTACACCAATGACGCGGATGTTGTTGCGTCGGGCACGTCCCTCGAAGTCCTCGAGCCGCCGGGCCATGTGGTCGTTGACCACTCTGATGTCCCCAAGCGCGGCCCGCAGATCCGACACCTCCGCACCCAGAGTGGAGGTCCGTGTATCAAGGGCCTGGACCCTCTCGTTGGTTTTGGAGAGGTCGGCCCGAATCAGGGTGACATCGATCGCGACAGTGTCGATCTTACGGGCCAGGGTCTCATATTGCGTCGCGATGGTTTCCCTGATGCCCTCGATGGCGCCCATAATGTCCTGCAGGGAAAGTTCCGTAGAGACGGTCGTGCCTCCCCCTGCAGCATCCGGGGGGAGGCCAGCAGCGCCAGGGGACCCCCTGCCCTGGGTATAGCGGTCCATGTTGTTGCTCTGGACCGCTCCCCCGCGGAGAGAAGCCTTGGTCTTGCGCCCCTCCGTACCCCCTTTGCCCCCCATGTGAGCGCGGTCTCTCAATGTGACCTCCAATCAAGAGGTGTGTGGGCGCCAGCAAAAGGACCACGAACTGTCGGTATAGGGGTCGGAGGCGTTAGGCACACCAGTAGCAGATGGAAGCAAACCGCGGGCAGAGGCCCAGGAAGCACCTCGTCACCTCGAGCACGCACGCCAGCTGGTCTCCTGAAGGCCAAAACCGAAACCGAAAGTGCTGAATCGGCAACTGGCACCGCGCTGAGGCCGCTGTTGTTCAATTGCAGCCCGGCCCCACGGGTCACCTTCACCCCGGCCACCTCCGTCGGGTGGGTCCCAAAAGTTCCGACGACGATAACTCAGGATTCCCAGGTCCGATTAGATTTTAAAAAAGCGATATATGATCAGCTGGTCTTCATCTCCCAGATTCCATAAACCAAATCAGGATATTAACAGGATATATTCCGAGGAGCAGAAAGGGTCCGGGGAGCCCTGCGCTCACGCGACCATCTTGGATGCGCGCTAGGCTCCTCCTCCAACCAATTATTATTTAACATCAAACTCTATACCCCTACAAACCCAACAACCTGCACCTAAAATATAACTTACAAAATAATATTTACACTATTTACATACTTCATAATCAAATAAATAATTAATATTAAAATTTACAAATTGTAAATTAATTATACTTAACTTCCCACCCTGTAACCATACAATTCTCACACCAGCTAAAACACTATAAATTACTATTTTAAAATTAAATTAAAAATATAAATAACTTAAAATTTCAAACTATAGCTACAACATTTACATTACACAAACAATCTAAAATATATACAATTAAAATATAATTTAAACACATAAAAACTTAAAAAATTATATTTCTTACCTTAAAAAAATGTATATTTTGCACACAATATTCCCATGTCGCGATATCAAAAATTCAATATTTTTATCACTCGATTTGAACTCGATATTTTGTCTGAATACTGAAGTGCTTATATGGAAATGCATGGAGGGTGAAGCCAACTCGCTTTAATTGTGGCACATAAATACACTTTATGGAAAAGCTGCTTTGCTATCTTGCATCAGGAGACGCTAGTTACACTCAGTTCGAGCCGCAGTAGCACTTTGCTCATCTGATAGAATTATTCTATTGTACCACCTCAGCTGACATTATTTTCAATCTACAGTATTATTTCCAGATGCAATGAAGGGACAATGAAGTTCCGATAGGAGCACGTGGCTGTGATCTGTCAAATCCTTCAGTTCCTCCATCGCAGGCTGCATTATTTCTAATCACAATGCACGGACAGCAAGGCACAGGGAGTGCCTGGGCTCTGCCAAAGAATCTTTCCTTTGCTCTACCTCTAACTGTGATATTTCAGGATTTCAATCATATTTGGCACATTGCCTGGCATGAAGCTTTGGTAATGGACCATGCTGCTGGGATTTGCCACAATGGTTTTCTGTTGATGACCCTAGGAATGCATAATGTCCTTGTTTCATTTCTTTCTTGACTGCAGTGATGGCTTTGACACAAAAGCTGCTGGAGCCTGTCAAAATCACCACAGACAAAAGAAATCTACGCTACATAGTTATATGCAGTCTATCTCTGCCTATATATAGGAAATAATATTGGTGCACAAGACAAAATATGCAGTTGGTAATTGCACAGAGGTCAGCCAGTCATGGTTGTATGAAAGAAGCATGCATGGCCGAACCACGTGTGCCTCTACAACGCAGTTGCAAGAACGAATGCATCTTAACCATGCATTCCTTTACCACGCATTCCTTTACAATACATTTTGTTGTAAAGTCATGTTTGCTAAAGGGATAAGCGTGGTAAATTGCCACTACCCCGACCCCCACCTCCCTGCCCTAACCCCTAAAATCCTATCCCCCCACCGTGAGCCCTAAAACCGACTTTGCACTGCCCTTGAAACTACCCCTTCCCATCCCCAAACCCCTGATGCCTAATACCTACCCCGTACTAAAAAATACCCGACTCCAGCCCCTCCACCCTGAGCCTTAAAACATACCCCCACCCTGCCCTTAAAACTACCCCTATCCCTTCCCCCTCCCTGAGCCCCAAAAATCCTACCCCCTTCATAAAAACTACACTGCCCCCCTGCCTTGAGCCCTAAAACCGACCCCACCCTGCCATTAAAATGTTGTCATCCTCTCCCCTGCCCTGAGGCCTAAAACCCTGCCTCCTATCAAAAACTACCCATTCCCCCCCACCATGAGCCCAAAACCCGACCACACCCCAAAAACGACCACCCCCCAACCTGGCCCCAGCCCCTTAAACTACCCCAACTCTCCCCCACCTTGAGCCCTAAAACACTGCCCTCCTTCAAAAAAACTACCCCAACCCCCTGAGCCCTAAAACCAAACCCCACCCATAAAATCGACCCCCCCCCCCAAACCTGGCTCCAGCCCAACATACCTGTCAGTGTCTGGAGCTTCCTGTTCCAACCCTTCCTGCCCATCTGGACACTGGACCACTATCTGCCTTAACCACGCATATGCATGGTTCAGACAAGCGTTGTTATGCTTCCAGTGAAACGGCACATGTGACTAAGCCCACTTGTAAAGGCCGTTTCCCGCCAGTCATATGGTTTGTTCTGCTACATGCTGCTTTAGTGTATTTTCCTCCATCTTTTGGCTCCCACAATGATTTCTGAAGTTCTCATCCTTGCCAACATTCTGTTGATTGCATTTACCACAATGATAACATCACCAGAAATTACTTCACCTGACCTATGGTCAGATGATAACATCACAATAAATCAAATCATATAAAGTGGAATCAGATCAGAATAAATGATGTGACGTTTTGCTCAAATGACATCACAATGACAACAAATATATGCATGACATAAATAAGTGAATTTTGAGCACTGTGGTCAGCCTTTGGCCTTAACCTCACTGACACACTCTCTTCCATCATTATGGACAACGGTCCCTATGCCCTTCACTAAGACTCTACCCAATGTCCACTAATACCAAGTGCTTAAGTCAAAAAGATAACTGCGGGTGGTCAGATTCTTTTCTTAGAAGTCTGCAACTCACTTTCTCCACTGGCAGCACCCACTTCCACCACTGGTGCCAACAGTGGTGCCTGCCTCAATATTAACGTGGGGGGGGGATTAGAGGGAATAATATTTTTTTTTAAACGTACCTGACGACGTGGCTGCCTCGGTCCTCTTCTCTGGCTCTCCTCCCAGCTTGCACTGGCACACATGCTCCCCACGCAATCCAGGCGCTGCTGTGAATAGCATGAGAGCATCTCCAAAATTGGTCTGAGCGGCGTGGTTTACCACTCAGACAGTACCTAGGACCCTATGACGTTTCGCTATCCCGGCTGTGCAACACAGCTGGGTTGGAGAAACCTAAGTGCACATGTCTGTTTGGCCGGCCTAAGACGTCTGGCCAAACAGACGTGCCCCTACAGTGCGCCTACCACTCCTCCCTGCTATGGCCAGCCCCGCCCCTCCCTACACTGCTAGCATTGGCTCAGTCAACGGTCACTTTAATGCTTGACCGCTGACTGGTTGGCCAGTGGGGAGACGCATCTCCGCCATTACGGAGGTGCCCCCCCTGGGTGCCACCCACTTCCTCCACTCATGCCACCCACTTCCACCATTGGCACCTCCCACTGGCTTAATTGACAATGCCGAAAGCTCGACTACAGTGAGCAAGCAAACTGAGCGTGTCTGCCCTACTCCGAGGGTTCAAAGGAGGGGGAGTTTGCTACAGAGGAAATGTTTGAATAAATGGGGCCAGATAGTGCATTTTACAGCCCAATTTTGACTTACATTTAATAGATGGCCATAAGCTCACGAAGATGCAATATTTCTGTGGCAGAGGATAAAGAGCATAGAGGATATGAACAAGGAAACAGAGAAAGCCTACTAATAGACTGGAAACTGCGGGAAGCTCACCAGTCCCCAGACTCTTTCCATCATATTCAGCTGCCTGAGGTCTTTGGGAGGTAGCAATAGCCATGCAAAAAAGCAGACCAAGGTGGAAATGGTGGTTTTGAAAACTGGAGTTGGTGATTAGAATTTTATGGCAAGACCGGAGGCTTATAATATGTGTTGGAAAACCAGGCAGTATCTGTGAGGCCTGCACAAATAACATGACTACATTTGTCCTTCACTGGGAACCAAACACCCAATTGTACCGCCAGACTCTCAGAGGGTAGCGTTGCAGAGCAGTCTGAGGCTTACTCAAGGGAGGTGGTGTGGGCTAGTAATCGCCATTGCAGGTGCGTAGCAATAACAATCAATAATTGAATGTCCAGTCTGTACTTTGCTTTATAAAAGTAAAAGTACATTTATTAAACACACACACTACTCAATACTATGCACCAATTTACAAATATACAAAAGCTGTTGGAATTACTTTGTGAAATTGCATAACATCTCCACCCGCAGGGGGGGTTGGGTCTAGTACCACCACTCCCATGTATGCACATTATCTTGCCCCCCAATGTAGTCAGTTGAACCTAACCTGGAATGAAGGCCCTGCGCACTGGCATCATCACAGCGGCGACCCACCCCGTTACCTCAACAAGCATTTAAAATAGGTACACCTGCCCTGGTGATACACAACCCTGATGGAGCATTTCCTACTGACCATGAAGTATACACCTCTACATCTTAAGGGCTACCGGTCTGGGTTGTTCACCTAATCGCAGCAGCAAGAACACATGCTTAAGCATCACTTTAATACAATGCGTTGCAATTACAGCCCCTAAAGGCATGGATCACAGGATTAGGCATATGCAGCCCTGACACCCTAGATGTCGAGCAACATAACACCATTTGACTTATGACATCACCTTATACAGGTACTTCACATTACACATGTGAACTTCAGTCCCTCTGAAAGAAATAAGGTTAGTAAATGCACTACAGGTGCAATTACACCTCTTCATCTCCAGGGGATGCCCTTGTCCAGACATCCCCAGCTCAGTCCTTCATCCCGTGATGCACTTCTCACTTCTCTTCCAGCTGTAGAACCAAAGTTCCAGCCCAGAAAGAGTTAACATGCTGGCTGAGCCCTTGAGGGGTTATTCTTCTCAGGTCCCCATGAGACTTAGGGAGGGACTTCTTCTTGGAGGGTTGGGGGAGCCTGCGTACTCCTGCAGCTCCCCCTTCACCTTTGTACACCAACAGCGGTGGCCCCATCTACCTGGGCCCACCACGCACCGAACTAGCCCGGTTTCCTTGCTGCCTGTCAAGGCATTATGGGGCGCTCTGTCTTGTCTTGCTGCATATTATAGCAGCGGCTCTCCCGCTGCTCCGGGGAGAGCCGCGCTGCCCCTGGCGGCCTTCCAACGCTTCTCCCGGCTTCTGTGGGGGGCCCGGTCCCACCCAAACCCCCAGGTGAGTCATTCTGCGGCTCAGGGAGCCCACCCCCAGCTGCTCCTCTGGGTTGTGGGGACCCTGTTCCACCCGGGTCCCTGACACTACTCTTTTGTCCTCGGTGTCCCGGTCTCACTCGGGACCCCCACAGGCCTCCGCATTGGAGGGCAGCCCAGGGAGCCCACCCCTGGCTGCCCCCACCGGCTCACCACCCGGCCAGCACCCTTGCATGCTGCCGCGGGAACCGGCTCCTCTATTCTGGTCTGCCTGCTCCGGCGGGTAGACACGGGGAATCCGGCAGGTCCTTCCGGACCTCTGGGGAGTGTCATGGCACTCCCCCGCCTTCTCTCAGTGCCGCGGGGCCTGAGTTGGGATCCCGGCCCCCCGCAAATCTTCACGTGAGGGCACGACGGTGCCCCCCTGACTTGTGCTCCCTTCTCTTCCCGTGGCCCGTGCACCGCATTCAAGGGGGGGGGCGCGACGGCGCCCCCGACTTCTGCCTTCTCGTTGGGGGCCAGGATGGGCTCCTGGCACCCCGCTTGCCCAGCTTCACAGGGAGCGCGACGGCGCTCCCCGGCTTTTCGACCTGCCGCGAGGGGGGTTGCGCGATGGTGTGCCCCCCTCCTTTTCAGCACCACGCTCCACTGCACCGGCATTTTCACGGGGGCGCGACGGCACTCCCTGGCTTTGGCAGGGCCCAGAGTTGGGATCCCAGGCCCCTTTCCCCATACCCAGGGGGGCGCGACAGCTCTCCCCTGCCTCCAGTTTTGGCGGGGGCCAGGGTGGGCTCCTGGAACCTTGCTGGGCATTATTCACAGGGAACGTGACGGCGCTCCCTGACTTTTCTTCTTGTGGGGGCAGCCCCCGGGACCTCACCCACCCCTGGGGCACATCATGGACGGGCGGCGGAGCCCTACGCTTCGTCGTCGGTCTTTCCAGAGGTCAAAGGTCGCCTACCTTCTGGGGGGCGTATCTCAGCCCCCAGGGGTCCGATCTTCGCAATCTTGGTCTCTTCTTGCTCCTGGTGGCGCACCCCAGCCACTGGGAGCACTTTCCTTTGCCATCCTGGTCACCTGGAGCGTGGATTCAGCAGGGAGCTGGAGGGTGGATTCACTGGCTCCCTGCGCCAGCCTTTTGCCTGGCTTTCCTCCTGGGCATCTCTTCTCCCTGTGCAGAGACCCCTGCTTCTGCGCCCTGGTCCTGGACTCTTCTCCTGGCGCTGTTCAGGATTCTGGGACATCGGGGCATTCCTCCTTCCAACTGCCCATTGCGCTAGGCTCCAGCACCCTCTGCCTCAGCAGACCACACCCAAGAGAGAGCTTCTCTTCCTGTGGAAACACTTTTTAAAGTTTGGAGAGGGGGTTGGCAGGAAGTCTCTGTTTGTCCTATCAAACAGCGACACATCACTTCACTGCCCCTGCTCCCTGCTTCTTGCAGAGGGCTCTGGTTTGGTTCAAGATGGCGTTGTCCAGGGGTCTCCTGCCACATGATCTCTGAAAAAGCCCCTTCCCCCAGTGCTCCCTTCTCCCTTGTGAAGCCTGGTGCCTGGCACCCAGTGACAGCTGCTGATGGATGAGCCTCTAGCTCCACCCATCTTCTCTTCCTTGGAGAGGAGGCCTTAGCTCTTGGAAGAAAGGTCATCAATCCAGCCTGCTGAGGTCAGCCCCCAGCCAGGCCCTGGTTATGGCTGACTCAGAGAAATATGACATTTCTGGATGACCCAAAAGCAGTACAAATATGACTTTGGACTCTGCAGAATACTTCTTCTCACACCCATTACAGTGGACTTTAGTGCATGTTTGGAATTTGTAGGCCTTAGGAAAGTGACACTAGCCCATGTGCTCCACTTCCCCATAGGGGAATAAAGAAGTGAAAAACACAGTAAAACACACTGACTTTCCCTGGCATGTTTCTTCCCAGTGTATAAAGCCTATTCCATGTCCCCACCCAATTCTGCATAAGTCCTGCCACTCCATTCACCTTGTATCTGCTCCTGGGCTGCGCACGCCAGGAATTTCCCCTGCGCAGCCCGTACACGTGTGCACACGCATGTACACACATGTCTGCATGTGACCAGCTCGGTGTCCCTTACTCCAGCTGCTGCGCAGCGGCCTAGTCAAACTAGGGGGACACCAGTAAAATCCACATGCAGTCTCTTTCATCATGAGTTCACTGTGTGTGAGTCCCAACTTATGAGGCTCTCCCACTGTAAAAGCTCAACAAATAGGTGCTCAAAAAGCAAAATATCCGGGCGGCCCATAGTGTCAGAACCACCTTCTAACAATATGCATCTCTTAACTTGTATTATTTTGAATAGCAGAAAAAAAAGCTCAAGATAACAGTATTTCCCATATGGCTTAGCACAAAAAGCAAATGGTAAAATAAAAGTACTACAATAGGAACACCAATCGGATTCAAGGAACAGCTGTAATACCTACCTTGACTGTAATCAGCCCTCTTTTCTCAATCCAGATAAGTATTTTCCTTATCTCTTCTTGTTTCTGGATACTAATGTTATTCAATACCAATTTCTCAATAATTGCATTATATTTGTTGTTTTGCTATCGCTTATAAAGTTAGAAAAGTTGCCAGCCACAGTTTGTGTTTCAAATGTGGTCACGTGGCCACAAGCTTCCATACCGCCCAATCTCTGTAGCGGATTCTTTCCTCAGAAGGCATGAGTGCTTTCACACAGCCACAGTTTCTCACAGCGGGTACTTCTCACCACCACAGCCCAGTTGCTCTCCTTAACTGTGACCCTACCTCAGAAAGCCAAAGGACATCTTCCTAAACTTGCACCTGGCTCCACCTCAGGACACGGTTTCAATTACAACTCTGTCTGCTTTTGCCATAAAGCACTGGGCTAGTGCTTAATTTGAGCCAGTGGTTGCAGGTGGTCCCCGCCTGCACTTATTTTGAGCACTGGCACTTATATTTCCTCATCACACTTTGACAGGAGAAAAACACAAAAGGGGAAAAGAAGTAGGAAGCGAAAGACAGAAAAACAAACTAAGGGAGAAAGCAGAAACAAAAAAACATGTACAGGAGTGAGCTAGAGGGGTAGCTAACCACCACCCTCGCCCAGAGCCCACCCACCGACCCCAACACCACTGCCCACAACTTCAGACAGTGGATCAACGACTGCGCCAACACCCTCGCCCGCTCAAGAAACCCTCCAACAGCCACACCAGCAAGAAAGCCACCTGGTTCACCGAAGGCCTCCAAAGGAACATGCAGAAAACTGGAGAAGAAATGGCTCTGCGAATGAACACCATACAGCTACGCAGCCCACAAGAAAGCCCCTCGCAAACACCATCACCTCATCAGATCCGCCAAAAGGGCCTCATCATCATCACCTCATCAGATCCGCCAAAAGGGCCTCATTCAAAGACTGCCTAGATAACAACGCACACAACAGCAAAGAGCTCTATAACATCGTGAAGGAACTCTCCAATCCCAGCTCCAACACCAACGACATTCCACCTTCGCAAGACCTGTGCGACTCGCTGGCCACCTTCTTCCACCGCAAGATCGCCGACATCCACGACAGCTTCAATGTCACGGCTGCCCCGACAACCACTGAGACTTCCGCACCCACGACCACCACCCGCACCAACCGCCTGCTCTCCTGGACCAACATCAATGACGAGGACACCAGCAAAATCATGAACACCATCCACTCCGGATCACCGCTAGACCCTTGCCCACACGACATCTTCAACAAAGCCAGCACAGCCATCGCACCCCATCTCCTGAAAGTAATCAACATCTCCTACGAGACAGCAACCTTCCCGGAAAGCTGGAAGCACGCCAAGATCAATGCCTTACTCAAGAAACCCAAGGCGGATCCCAAGGACCTCAAGAACTTCCGGCCCATCTTCCTGCTCCCGTTCCTGGCAAAGGTCCTCGAGAAAACCATCAACAAACAACTGACCCGCTACCTCGAGGAGAACAGCATCCTGGATCTGTCCCAGTCCGGGTTCCGCAGCAACCACAGCACCGAAACCGCCCTCATTGCCACCACCAATGACATCATGACCCTTCTAGACAACGGAGGAACAGTGGCCCTCATCCTCCTGGACCTGTCAGCCGCCTTCGACACGGTCTGCCACCGCACACTACGAACACGCCTACACGACGCCGGGATCCAAGAGAAGGCCCTGGACTGGACCACATCCTTCCTCTCTGGCAGAACACAGAGCGTCCGCCTCCCCCCCTTCCGCTCAAATGCCACCGAGATCATCTGCGGCGTACCCCAGGGCTCATCCCTCAGCCCAACGCTGTTCAACATCTACATGGCACCTCTCGCCCTCGTCGCCCGACAGCACGACCTCAACATCATCTCCTACTCTGACGACACCCAGCTGATCCTCTCCCTAACCAAAGACCCTCACACTGCCAAAACCAACCTCCACGAAGGAATGAAGGCCGTCGCCGAATGGATGAGGAAAATCCAACTGAAGCTGAACTTGGACAAGATGGAGGTCCTCATCCTCGGATCCACCCCTTCGGCCTGGGACGACTCCTGGTGGCCGACCACACTGGGAACAGCTCCAACTCCCACCGACCACGCACGCAACCTAGGGGTCATCCTCGACTCCAACCTCTCCATGACTAAGCAGGTCAACGCCGTCTCCTCCTCCTGCTTCAACACCCTCCACATGCTCCGCAGGATCTACAAGTGGATCCCCACCGAAACGAGAAGAACGGTCACCCAGGCCCTCGTCAGCAGCAGGTTGGACTACGGTAACGCCCTCTATGCAGGAACTTTGGCCAAACTCCTGAGACGGCTGCAACGCATCCAGAACGCCTCTGCATGTCTGATCCTCGACTTCCCCCGCCGCAGCCAAATCACACCCCACCTGAGAAACCTGCACTGGCACCCCGTCAACAAGAGGATAACCTTCAAGCTCCTCACCCACACACACAAAGCACTCACTCCACAACACCGGATCAGCATACCTCAACAGACGACTCCGCTTCTACACCCCCACCCGGCAGCTCCGCTCCACCAGCCTCATCCTCACCGCAGTCCCCCGCATCCAAAGAATGACTGTCGGCGGCAGATCTTTTTCCCACCTCGCCGCCAAGACCTGGAATACCCTCCCCACCCACCTACGGCAGACCCAAGACCTGCTGACCTTCAGAAGACTCCTCAAGACCTGGCTCTTCGAGCAGTAGCAGCAACCCCCCTGCTCCCAGCACCTTGAGACTCTCAAGATTTAGGAGGCTTAAGAGCCGTTCTTTCTAATGTTAAATGTTCCCATACAATAGGGATATCTTTTCTTCCTAGAAAAGTTAATTCCCTTCTTTGTATCTTTTCTAGACAAAGATACCACTGTGAAAACAAGCTAAAGAGAAAAAAAAGAAAGTCCCCTTATATAAGAGGAGATGGCATGTACCCGTCTGGGTTTATCTTTGCCTTTATTTTGTTGCGGGAGATCAAAACTGTTGCATGAATTCGACTAGTACTTTCTTGGTTTGGAATTTGTTTAGAGGGGGGAAGTGATAGGAGGTGAGGAGTGGTGGGGACTTCCAGGTGATTTGTGGTACATCCAAAAGAAAACAAAATCTTCTTCCGTGCTATCCCCAGTGCCCTTCCCTCAAAGATCCCTCCCTACAGTCCCTATACCCCCTCCCTCCCAACCCTGGTTAACCAAACTTACCCGTCATGCCACAACTCTCCTGAGTTGCGGTGGGCTCGTCAGTGTCCTCCAGGGGCAGCCACCAGTCTTCTCTCCATTCCTCTGCGTCCTCTGCTGACTCCTGGATGAAGTCCTGGTTCGTAGCGTTATGGCGGTCCATGGCGTCTCCATCAGCTCCGTCGCTCCAAAGATCGGTGAGGTGTTTTCCTTCTTCCGGACTCAGGCTTCTGGACACACGCACCTCTGGTCTGATGATGACGGGAACCTTTTCTCTCTCACTACCCCTCAATGATTGGTCCTTTCGCATGGAGCCATTGTTTTCCTCTTGAAAGAAACAGGACCCCTGATTAAGGTCTGAAGCGTCCTTGAGGGATTGTTTGAACCTTTTTTCACAGGTTTTCTTCCAGCTACATGCTGGAGGTAAGGGGTGTAGAGGTGGATACGGAGATTGGTCTTGCTCCATCTCAGAAGACCCAAATGGTTGTATGACAGAGGCACGCATGACTGAACCACACGTGCCTCTACGACGCAGTCCCAACCACAAATGCGTCTTAACCACGCATTCCTTTACCACGCAATTGTATTGCAAAGGCATGATTAGTAAAAGGATAAGCGTGGTAAAGACCACCATTACCCCGACCTCCCCCTTCCCCGCACTAAGCCTTAAAATCCTATACCCCTACCACGCCCGATGCCTAAAATTGACCCCACCCTTAAAACTACCCCTCCCCCTACCCCCACCCAGAGGCCTTAAACCCTGCCCCCTTTAAAAACAAGCACTGAAAATGCAATAGGTCTCGCCCTCGTTTAAGTTAAAGCAATTCTGTTTGTAATTAGATGGCTTTTTAGCTTTGCTTTTATTAGTGTCTTTCAAACTTTCAAGTACATAACATGCATATGTATGCATATATGTATATGTATGCATGCATTTATATTTGTATTTATATAGATATGCAAATGTATATATATGTTTATATATGCATGTATGTATATATATATACACATACATATATTTAAATGCATATGCATATATAGACATATATATATATATATATATATATATATATATAGAGAGAGAGAGAGAGAGAGTAGTAGAGTGAGTAGTAGAGTGTAGTAGTGGAGTGAGTAGAGAGTGTAGTAGTATAGTGAGTAGAGAGTAGAATAGTAGAGGGTAGAGAGTGGTAGAGTAGTTGTAGAGTGTGTAGTAGAGAGTAGTAGAGTGTAGTAGAGAGTGAGTAGTAGAGAGTAGTAGATAGTAGTAGAGTAGTAGAGAGTGAGTAGTAGAGAGTAGAGAGTAGTAGAGTAGTAGAGAGTGAGTAGTAGAGAGTGAGTAGTAGAGAGTAGTAGAGTGAGTAGTAGAGAGTGAGTAGTAGAGAGTAGTAGAGAGTAGTAGAGAGTAGAGAGTAGTAGAGAGTGAGTAGTAGAGTGTAGTAGAGAGTGTAGTAGAGAGTAGTAGAGTGTAGTAGAGAGTGAGTAGTAGAGAGTAGTAGAGAGTAGAGAGTAGTAGAGAGTGAGTAGTAGAGAGTAGTAGAGTGAGTAGTAGAGAGTAGTAGAGAGTGAGTAGTAGAGAGTGGTAGAGAGTGAGCAGTAGAGAGTAGTAGAGAGTGAGTTGTAGAGAGTAGTAGAGAGTGAGTAGTAGTAGAGTAGTGTAGAGAGATTAGTAGAGAGTGAGTAGAGTTGAGAGAGAGTAGTAGAGAGTGAGTAGTAGAGAGTGAGTAGTAGAGAGGAGAATAGAGTGAGTAGTAGAGAGTAGTAGAGAGTTATAAGTAGAGAGTAGTAGAGTGAGTAGTAGAGAGTAGTAGAGAGTGAGTAGTAGAGAGTAGTAGAGAATGAGTAGAAGTGAGTAGTAGAGAGTAGTAGAGAGTGATAAGTAGAGAGTGATAAGTAGAGAGTAGTAGAGTGAATAGTAGAGAGTAGTAGAGAGTGAGTAGTAGAGAGTGAGTAGTAGAATGAGTAGTAGAGAGAAAGTAGTAGAGAGTGAGTAGTAGAGAGTAGTAGAGGGAGTAGTAGAGAGTGAGGAATAGAGAGTGAGGAGTAGAGAGTAGTAGATAGTGATTAGTAGAGAGTAGAGAGTAGTAGAGAGTGAGTAGTAGAGAGTAGTAGAGTGTGAGTAGTAGAGAGTGAGTAGTAGAGTGAGTAGTAGAGAGTAGTAGAGAAGGAGTAGTAGAGAGTAGTAGAGAATGAGTAGAAAACAGTAGTAGAGAGAGTAGTAGAGAGTGAGTAGTAGAGTGTAGTAGAGAGTGATTAGTAGAGAGTAGTAGAGTGAGTAGTAGAGAGAGTAGTAGAGAGTAGTAGAGAATGAGTAGAAGAGAGTAGTAGAGAGTGAGTAGTAGAGGGTAGTAGACAGTGAGTAGTAGAGAGTGAGTAGTAGAGAATGAGTAGTAGAGAGTAGTAGAGAGTGAGTAGTATAGAGTGTAGTAGTGAGTAGTAGAGTGAGTAGTAGAAAGTAGTAGAGTGAGTAGAGAGTAGAGAGTGAGTAGTATAGAGTGTAGTAGTGAGTAGTAGAGTGAGTAGTAGAAAGTAGTAGAGTGAGTAGAGAGTAGAGAGTAGAGTAGTAGAGAGTGAGTAGTTGAGAGAGTAGTAGAGAGTAGTAGAGAGTGAGCAGTAGAGAATAGTAGAGAGTGAGTAGTAGAGAGTGATGAGTAGTAGAGAGTGAGTAGTAGAGAATAGTAGAGAGTGAGTAGTAGGAAGTGAGTAGTAGAGAGTGTAGTAGTGAGTAGTAGAGAGTGAGTAGTAGAGTGAGTAGTATAGAGTAGCAGAGAATGAGTAGAAAAGAGTAGTAGAGTGTGAGTAGTAGAGAGTGATTATTAGAGAGTGAGTAGTAGAGTGAGTAGTAGAGAGAGAGAGTAGTAGAGAGTAGTAGAGTGAGTAGTAGAGAGTAGTAGAGAATGAGTAGAAGAGAGTAGTAGAGAGTGAGTGGTAGAGAGTAGAAGAGAGTGAGTAGTAGAGAGTATAGTAGAGAGTAGTAGAGTGTGTAGTTGAGAGTAGTAGAGTGTGTAGTAGAGTGAGTAGTAGAGGGAGTAGTAGAGAGTGAGTAGTAGAGAGTAGTAGAGTGAGTAGTAGAGTGAGTAGAGAGTAGAGTAGTAGAGAGTAGAGTAGTAGAGAGTGAGTAGTAGAGAGTGAGTAGTAGAGAGTGAGTAGTAGAGAATAGTAGAGAGTGCGTAGTAGAGAGTGTAGTAGAGTGAGTAGTAGAGTGAGTAGTAGAGAGTAGTAGAGTGAGTAGAGCAGTAGAGAGTGAGCAGTAGAGAGTGAGCAGTAGAGAGTGAGTAGTAGAGAGTAGTAGAAAGTGAGTAATAGAGAGTAGTAGAGAGTGAGTAGTAGAGAGTGAGTAGTAGAGAGTGTTAGGGAGTGAGTAGTAGAGAGTGAGTAGTAGAGAGTGATTAGTAGAGAGTGATGAGTAGAGAGTAGTAGAGTGAGTAGTAGGGAGTGAGCAGTAGAAAGTGAGTAGTAGAGAGTAGTAGAGTGAATAGTAGAGAGTAGTAGACAGTTAGTAGAGAGTGAGTAGTAAAGTGAGTAGTAAAGTGAGTAGTAGAGAATGAGTAATAGAGAGTGAGTAGTAGAGAGTAGTAGTAGAGGGAGTAGTAGAGAGTGCGGAGTAGAGAGTGAGGAGTAGAGAGTAGTAGAGAGTGATTAGTAGAGAGTGATTAGTAGAGAGTAGAGAGTAGTAGAGTGAGTAGTAGAGAGAGAGTAGTAGAGAGTGATTGTAGAGAGTCATAGAGTGTGAGTAGTAGAGAGTGAGTAGTAGAGTGAGTAGTGGAGAATGAGTAATAGAGAGTGAGTAGTAGAGAGTAGTAGAGGGAGTAGTAGAGAGTGATTAGTAGAGAGAGATTAGTAGAGAGTAGAGAGTAGTAGAGTGAGTAGTAGAGAGTAGTAGAGAGTGAGTAGTAGAGTAGTATAGTGTGAGTAGTAGAGAGTAGTAGAGAGTGAGTAGTAGAGTAGTATAGTGTGAGTAGTAGAGAGTGAGTAATAGAGTGAGTAGTAGAGAGTAGTAGAGAATGAGTAGAAAACAGTAGTAGAGAGTGAGTAGTAGAGTGTAGTAGAGAGTGATTAGTAAGAGTAGAAGAGTGAGTAGTAGAGAGTGAGTAGTAGAGAGTAGTAGAGAATGAGTAGAAGAGAGTAGTAGAGAGAGAGTAGTAGAGGGTAGTAGAGAGTGAGTAGTAGAGAATATTAGAGAGTGAGTAGTAGAGAAAGAGTAGTAGAGTGAGTAGTAGAGTGAGTAGAGAGTAGAGTAGTAGAGTAGTAGAGTAGTAGAGAGAGAGAAGTAGAGAGTGAGTAGTAGAGAGTGAGTAGTAGAGAGTAGTAGAGAGTGGGTAGTAGAGAATAGTAGAGAGTGAGTAGTAGAGAGTGATGAGTAGTAGAGAGTGAGTAGTAGAGAATAGTAGAGAGTGAGTAGTAGCGACTGAGTAGTAGAGAATAGTAGAGAGTGAGTAGTAGGGAGTGAGTAGTAGAGAGTGTAGTAGTGAGTAGTAGAGAGTGAGTAGTAGAGTGAGTAGTATATAGTAGTAGAGAATGAGTAGAAAAGAGTAGTAGAATGTGAGTAGTAGAGAGTGAGTAGTAGAGAGTGAGTAGTAGAGAGTGATTAGTAGAGAGTGAGTAGTAGAGAGTGAGTAGTAGAGTGAGTAGTAGAGTGAGTAGTAGAGAGTAGTAGAGAATGAGTAGAAGAGAGTAGTAGAGAGTGAGTAGTAGAGAGTAGGAGAGAGTGAGTAGTAGAGAGTGTAGTAGAGAGTAGTAGAGTGTGTAGTAGAGTGAGTAGTAGAGAGTAGTAGAGAGAGTAGAGTAGTAGAGAGGGAGTAGTAGAGAGTGGGTAGTAGAGAATAGTAGAGAGTGAGTAGTAGAGAGTTTAGTAGAGTGAGTAGTAGAGAGTAGTAGAGTGAGTAGTAGAGTGAGTAGAGTAGTAGAGAGTAGTAGAGAGTGAGCAGTAGAGAGTGAGTAGTAGAGAGTAGTAGAAAGTGAGTAATAGAGAGTAGTAGAGAATGAGTAGAGAGTAGTAGGTAGTAGAGAGTGAGTAGTAGAGAGTGAGTAGTAGCGAGTGAGTAGTAGAGAGTGGTAGAGAGTGAGTTGTAGAGAGTAGTAGAGAGAGAGAGTAGTAGAGAGTAGTAAAGAGTAGTAGAGAGTGAGTAGTAGAGAGTAGTAGAGAGTGAGTAGTAGAGAGGGGTAGAGAGTGAGTAGTAGAGTGAGTAGAGAGTAGTAGAGAGTGAGTAATAGAGAGTAGTAGAAAGTGAGTAATAGAGAGTGAGTAGTAGAGAGTAGTAGAGAGTGACAGTGTCTCACACACACAGTGTCACACACACAAAGTGTCTCACACACAGTGTCTCTCTCACACACACAGTCTCTCTCATACACACACAGTCTCTCACACACAGTCTCTCACACACAGTCTCTCACACACACACACAGTCTCTCTCACACAGTCTCTCTCACAAACAGTCAGTCTCACACACACACAGAGTATCACACACACAGTCTCACACACACAGTCTCACACACACACACAGTGTCTCACACACTCAGTGTCTCACACACACAGTGTCTCACACACACAGTCTCACACACAGTCTCTCTCACACACAGTCTCACACACACAGTCTCTAACACACACAGTCTCTCTCTCACACACAGTCTCTCACACACACAGTGTCTCTCACACACACAGTGTCTCTCACACACAGTGTCTCACACAGACAGTGTCTCTCACACACACAGTGTCTCACAGTGTCTCACACACACAGTGTCTCACACACACAGTGTCTCTCACACACACAGTGTCTCACACACAGTCTCTCACACACAGTCACACAGTCTCTCACACACAGTCTCACACACAAAACATGGAAGAGCAGACTCAAAACCAAAGGTGGAGACTATCAACATCCAAGGACGGTTGTGAACACTATGAACATCCAAGGACGGTCCTGCAGCCAGAGGCAACACCTGTGGAGGTCCATCCACAGGCAAGGACAGCCAGCAACAGGTAATATATGTGGGGCCAAACGTAGGCACCTTCTGTGAACAGAGAATTTAAGTTACGGGAGAGTCAGCCAGACATAACAGTGACAAACTTTCACACCTCACTAATATCCGGATGATATTTAAATTAAGTCTCTGCACAAAGTAAATAAAAAACAAAACACCAAAACTGGGTAAAATCTGCAACAATGGCCACTTTCTTTCTGTGTGCCCATTTCCCCCCACCCGCTTCCGATTTGCACCAAACAGTGATGGTATGCGCCTGTCGGCGTAAACTAACAATCAAGGCCGCCCTGCCAGTGTCTCAATCTATTTCAGGGAATAGAAATACTAGAACGAGGTTGGTACATGAGTTGAGGATGAGAGCACACCACGCCAATTTGCGCCACATTTTTCGTCTCCACAAAATGCCATATCAGTGTTGTGTCATGCTATATAGATGTGTGTACTGCGCATAGTGTTTAAGAGGCTTGGCAGGCTGTGTTTTTGCCATACTACAGTCTTCTCTGTATTCACAACCATTTCCGCAGATAAAAAAAAACAAATCATAACTTGCTGACTCGTCAGTCTGTGCGATTATTAATGCAATAAATCCTCGGCGTGACTGAGAAACATCTCCAAACCCCAAAAAAGCGTCACCCACTACCTCTCGCACGAGCTTCCTGACGAAACCCCAGCCACAATTCCAGGAAACGCAGAAAACCAGCGCTCCGAAAGCGAAAGAGGATCGCGCCGGAGCTTGTCTTTATGGGGCCATGTGATTGAAACACATGGCCCCATAAAGATAAGAAACCTCTTGCGACCCACGGAAAGCAGGCGAGCCCGTCCAAGTGGGACGTCTGAAAAAGCCAAAGGGAGGCAACATGGAAAGCTCTTTTCCAATGGCTGGCCACGGTTTAGCATAAATGGTGATGTCAGCCAATGGAAAAGAGGGGCGGGGCTTAAAGCCCTTTACTAAAGCTAGTCAAAAACATGAAATCTCGCCAAGCGAGCTGCGCATGTGCGCAGTCACGCTAGCCGAGACCTAAAAACTACCCCGACCCCCCGCCTTGAGCCAGTTATCCAACTCCACCCCTAAAAACTACCCCCAAACCTAGCCCTTACAACTACTCCGACACCCTTCCCCACCTTGAGCCCTAAAACCCTGCCCCCTTTTAAAAAGACTGTCCCAGCCCTCCTGAACCCTAAAACCGACTGCACCCCTAAAAATTACCCCCCAAACCCAGCCCCAGCACTTAAAACTACCCCAACCTTCCACCCCCTCCCTGAGCTCTAAAACCCTACCCCATTCCAAAAACGAAATGAGCCCTAAAACAACCAAAACTACTCCCCCAAACACGGCCCCAACCCCACTTACCTGTCCGTGTCCAGAGCTTCCTGTTCCGATGCTTCCTTTTCCTCTCCCCGCCCATCTGGACACTAGAGCGCTATCTGCCTTAACCATGCATGGTTCAGGCAAGAGTGGCTACTCTTACAGGAAATGGCATGCGTGTTAACTTTTTTCTCTAAATTTAGGAAAGACACAAAAAATTGAGAGGACAAAGCTTGGCCCAGTTGTCAGGACAAAATGCTAGATATGATTGGTCTTTTATCGCATATTTTAAATCTTTCTGAAAAATCTAGATTATAAAATTCTGTGGTTGATGCAGGAGAATTATTCATGTGGACTTAAAGGACAAATGCATCTTGGGAAATGTCAATTCTGCCATGGCTATGAAAGAAGGAAAGGTTTTCTCCTAAATTTAGACCCCAAGCTTGCTAATTTAGCTTTGGTGGAGCCAAAGCCGATTAATTGTTCTTCGGAGATTCTTTATAAAGAAATTAAGTAAATATGTCACAACTTTTGCCTCGTTATACAAAGGCCAAAAGTCCCTTCGTAGTGTCTTCAGACAACAGGTGTTTGCCAGGGCCAGCAGAGGTAGGAGCTGCTTTGCTGGACCCTTCAACAGATATCAGACCTTCAGAAGCTCCTACTACAACCCGCAAGATTTCAAACCCTAGTTCTATCTAGAAAGGGGAGGAAACCTACGAAACCGTGCAGTAAGACAACAAAGAGGGTCAAATCCTATGTTCAGATGTTGCCTTCACATTGTAGGGTGGCTGTTTAAAACATTTTGTCTCAAAATGTCAATCTATAACTGCAGATCCTTGGGTCTAAGCCACCCAGTTTATGTTTATTCCATGGAGTTTTATGCAACCAGTTTTTAAAGATTGTCATCCTCTACCTCTAAAGTTTACCCAAAAGATAGAAATCTTAAAAATCCAAAGCAGTTCAAGCTCTCCAAACAGGGAATACATGAGACACATCCTCATCCTTTGAGTATTTTAAGTATGTCATTTCTAGTCCAAAAGAAAAACAAAACAAGTACCCTGTAATAAATCTAAAGCACTTCAAACAATTTGTTGTCTAGCATCAATTCAATATGGGGACTATGATTCATCAAATTCCTTATTCCAAAGGGGTTGAAAGGTCCTAATCAATCTCCAAGATTAATACTTAACTATCCCAATTCATTCACAATTCAGAAAATATCTTCAATTCCAACGGAAACACAAAACTTAGCAGTTTTGTTCCCTTCCATTCGGATTATCTTCAGCACCTTGTTGCTTTATGACAGTCATGAGACCAGTTATTGCATATCTTAGATCTCAGGGCCTCCAAATAATAATTTATTTAGATGATATCCTTCTGATGGCTCAAAATATTCACACTCTCCAGTCCCAGATTCTTATCATATGCTTCCTGCTCCAAGATTTGGGCTTCATTCCCAACAAAGAGAAATCTATCCTGATACCCTCCAGACAAATGGAACTTTTGGGAATTCTAATAAATTCATAAACTTCCACCTTTCGTTTACCCCAATCTAAAGTAAAGGCAATACGATCAGAAATCTCTCAAACTGTTCAAGGTTCATGAATTTCTATAAGACAGTTTCTCACCAATGAGGTTCATAAATCAATTTGGAGGAAAATCATCCAGACGTCTGGTAGAAGTAGCAAACTGTTTCTGGGAGTTTTGTCTCCTTCACAGACATTCAGAATGCGCAGAGTATCTTCTGGAAATCTTAACACAGTGGCAGATTTGCACTCACGCTCCTTGCAAGATTCGAGTGATTGAAGATTACATCATTCCATTTTCAGAAAATGTATTCGCAAATGGGACCCTTTGACGATTGACCTTTATGCATTCCGGCTGACCTCATCTTCAAAAGATTTTCAACTGGAGACCAGATTCTTTGGCCTTAGCAAGAAATGCCTTCCTACAAGATTGGACTCAAGGAACCAAATATGCCTTTCCTGCAATCATTTTGATCAACATGGTGTTAGCTCAGGTGAGGTGACAGAACTCATGCTTCTGCCTCATAGGCTCTCTTTGGCAATCCCTATTTTAGTATCCAGCTCTTTTAGAGCTGACAGTGGACTGCCCAGTGGTAGTACCGATGTTTCCCAATCTTCTGCAAGATTCTTAAGACTGCAGCCACAAACTAATATTGGACAACACTTTAATACTAACAGCTTGGATAGTATCAAGGCAGCCTTTCCACTCCAGGCATTTCATCAGAAGCGGCACACTATGTCAGAAAATCTTTGGCCCCTGGAACAACTAAGGCATATATATCAGCTTTGGCTGCTGGGCCAAACTGATGTTTAGGAAAATCCCTTGATCACTTTTCAGCCGATATCACCTTAATTATTAATTTCCTGGCTTCACAAGCTAGCAAAGATAAGACTTACTGTACAATTAATACTTATTGCTCAGCAATTTCTGCAAGCCATCCTCCTATTAATAGAAAACCAGTCTGAGAGCATTCCCTCATATATCGACTTTTAAAGGGGGGAAGATTTTTTAACCTTCCTCTGCCTAAATATAGTCATCTATGGGATGTTAATTTGGATCTTAACATGTTCATAGATTGGTCGGATGATCATTGATTATCGCTTAACATGATTTCTGCAAAGTTAATAATGTTGTTATGCCTAGTGTCCCTTAAACGGCTTTCAGATGTAAACGCTTTAGATATTTCCGCAATACATCATACTCCTACAGGTTTGTTTTTTAAAGTTAGAAGACATACTTGGGCAATTTTGATTTCCGTTTTTCTACCCCCATGTTCCAACCCAGTCTAAATTGTGCTTAGGTAATTGTTTAAAAGTATACAAACAAAAGTCTAGTCATGTCAGAACGTCCTCTGACACAAACTCCGAATTCTTTCAGGAAGCCCCACAAGTCAGTTTCTTCTCCCCCTCTCGCTAAATGGGTTAAATTGTCCTTCACAGACCTTCCATTTTTGCGGCCCATTCCTCCAAGGGAGCCATGGCATCCAAAGCCTTTTGGACAGGATCACGTTTAGAGACATTACAAGATCGTCTGACTGGTAAGTTATCAAACCTTTCATATTTTTTACTAGAAGCCTGTTGCTACAGCAATATCTTTGGTTGTAAACATGCTTTAAACAAGCATATTGTGAGCCTCCGGTCTTGCCATAAAATGTAGATTTTCCTTAGCGTTAATGAAGGAAACGTGCTCAAGAGGTTCTACCAAAACAATCATGGTTGACAATGGCAGTTGAAAAGTTAAATGAAGGGCTGTTAAAAACATTCAGCACAATCATCCTGTGGAAGAACCATCCACAATCAACCAACACCTGGCAAAAGAAATGGGATCCCAAGGAGCTACCATCACTCAAAAATACCAGCAAACAATTCAGACACAGATGGAGAACAATATTACACAGCAGAAAGTGATCCAACTCACTACTGCACCTTTCAGAGCAACCATCAGAAAACTGAAAACACAATACTACTCACACTTCTCCTTTGTTTCATCCCCTATAGAATTTAAGAACACAACTGCATCTTCAAATGAAATGGATGCCCTTTAAAAACTCCGTGATACATTGGTCTTTTATACCCTGCTAAATTAATTCAAATGATCAGTCATTAAACCTCTTCAAGAGAAAGACGTTCTGGATACAAATAACCCTGTCGCTTACAGTGCAATAGCCACTAAATGCTTCTTCACCAAAATAACTTAAAAAGTAGTCTACACCCCTTGGAATTTACTGAACTATCAATCCCCTTTTAGAAGCACAGGCTGGCTTCCACTCTTGCAGCAAGGTAAAATCTATCAAAGTATCAACTACAGAGGCTCCTAAAATGCAGGCTGATTCAAATGAGGCAGACCTACTCAATCTTTGGGTCTCTCTTCTGTCTTCCACACACTCTCCCAACATTACTGAGTAGACTCCAGAATGTGTGTATCAAAGGGAAAGGCTTTAGTTGTATTTCTTCCTTCCTATAAATCAGTAACTATGGGATCTCCAAACCTCTCTACATCTCCGGACCTTGCTGCCCGGATACCTGTGACTCTCAGGGCTCAACCATTCCTCTCCTCCTCTTCAACATCTACCTGCGCCTTCTCCTTGATTGAATCAGTTCTTCGGCTTTACTTGTTTCAGCTGCAAAGATGATACACAAATCATCCTCAAGTTCAAGAACCTTGAAGACTCCATGGCACCTTTGTTGGTCACTGTTAAAGACTGGGTCACCGCTTATCTTAAATTCAAACCTGCATGAAACTGAAATGTTCACATGTGGAAACGGGCAATAAGCAAGAGATCCAAGCCTGGCCTGCTATTTAAAGCTAGCCCCCCCTCTCCACTAAACACAGTGAAATGCCCAAGAATCATCGTATCAAAGGTCTTACTCCAAAGAGATGCTGTAGTGAAATCCTCTACCATTATGCCCAGAATCCTGAGACGAAAATTCCCCTATATAGGCTTCCAAATAGAGTTCAAGCCAAGGCCGTGCTAGTTATGTTTCCCATGAGTCATAGGATGGGAAAGGAGTTGAATTTCCTCATTTACAAATGAACAGGGTCCAAAACTCACCAGCAAAATGACTCCTACTGCTGGAATCCTGGAATCGGGAAACATCCGGAACAACGAGGCTAGAGCCACGAGATCTGGAAGCCCGCAAGCATAACCATGCTTGCCCAAACAACGAATTTGCCTTAAACATGCACATGCGTGGTTAAGGCAAATGCGCTCTAGTGTTCGGAATGGGCAGGGAAAGAGGAGCGTCGGGAAGCGGACATGTACAGGTAAGGGGGGCTGGGGCCGGGTCTCGGGTGGGGGCGGGAATTTATGGTAGTTTTCAGGGGTGGTGGGGATTCGGGATAGTTTTGTAGGGTGGTGGGGGTTCAGAGTATTTTTAAGGGATGGTGGGGTTTTGGGGTAGTTTTAAGAGGTGGTCGGGGTAGTTTTCGGGGCTGGTGAGGGTTCGGGGTAGTTTTCAGGGGTGGTGGGGGTTCGGGATCGTTTTAAGGGGTGGTGGGGGTTCGGGGTAGTTTTCCAGGGTGGGGGGTTCGGGGTAGTTTTTAGGGGTGGGGGTTTGGGTTGTTTTCAGGGGTGGATGGGGTTTGGGGTAGTTTTCAGGGGTGGTGGGGATTCAGGGTAGTTTTCACGGGTGAAGGGGGGTTCGGGTAGTTTTCAGGGGTGGAGGTTGGTTCGGGGTAGTTTTCAGGGGCAGTTCGGCATAGTTTTTAGGGGTTGTTTTTAGGACTGAGGGAGGGGGATGATAGGTAGTTTTCAGGGATTAGGGGAGGGCAGGGTCGTTTTTAGGGCTCGGGGTGGTTGGGTAAACTCATAGGGCTTAGGGGAGGGTGGGGTAGTATTTAGGCATTGGGGCAGGGGAGGACACAGCGTGGGGGTTGGGAGAGGGCAGGGGTATTTGCACTTCAGGGTGGGCGGGGGAGTTTGTACCTTAGGGCGGTGGGGTGGTAACCTTAGCCACACATACCCCTTTACCATGCATGCCTTTACCACGAAAATTCGTGGTAAAGGCATGCGTGGTAAAGCAATGCGTGGTTAAGACGCGGTCGTTGTACAGGCTGTGTTGGTTGGGTCTGCAGGGTTGAGGAACTCGTTGTTCCGGCATACAACCCCTGGAATCACATATGTCAGCTTTTGTAACTTCCCATTGGCTTCCAATATCACACACGATTGTGTTTAAAATACTGTACTTAGCATATTGAGCACTGCAAGAAAAAGGACCAATATCCCTCCAACAAAAATGTTAATCCTCACCGCCCTGGATGAAACCTCTGATCCAACACACCTCAACAACTCTAAGTGCTATGTTTCAACAAGACTCTAAGGAAAATATACACCCATCTTTCCTTCCAGAAAGCTGTAAAATGTGGCCTTTTGACTTTCAGGCCCTTTAGAGACCCTCAATCCACAAACAAGACAACATCTACCAGCCACTAAACGACTGCCCCCCAATGGGAATGACAAAATAGAACAATCCCCAGTTTGTGACTTACTGATCAGGTATTTTTAGATAAAGCTACACGAAGTAGAACCTATTATTTGCAACATGTCCCATAAACATGAAGAGGCATACCAGCAGAAGCACGGTTACCATGACACAATGAGGCTATGTGGCAGAATCTCGTATAAGAACTTCTACACCCCAAATAAAATCTAAGCAAAACGCATCTTAAAATTGTAATAGCGCGTACCACATTTTTTCTTTTACGATTTCAGTCGGCCAACAAGAGTGCGCAGCACACACCAAACAAAATGTCATATGAAGAAATTTCCAACATCACTGACATAAGGGCAGATACCTTTACTTATGCAGAAGATGAAGTACACAGGATATACGCACTCATACACGAGGAGACTACTCAGTCTAGTACAAATCGCAACAAGGAACAAAACATCAAACAGTTACTATATCTTTCAAAACGTGAAATTAATCAGCGCCTCCATGCCAGCACACTCATCAAATACCACCGGGTACAAAGAATACCCAGAGGCTTGCGGATTCCTCTCAAACCTTCTTTATGTAAAAACGCTCAAAAATTTAAAGACCGTTGGTATGCTATACTCAATAAATGTTCGCTCGACCTCATCTTATTGATCATTGAAGAACTTTCTAGTATCCTTGATGAATTATCTAAAGAAATTGTTACTGTTACCAACGAACTAACCAACTCAATGTCATCGGATGAATGGACCAAGGTCCTAGAAGACATAAGTGAACAACTAACCAAACACTCACAAGAGATCAATGAAAGAAAGATCCGTAAGTTCGGACGAGATACTGTTGATTACAAGCTAGGAGAGGTATACAGTTGGGCTGAAATATATGCACGAAGGAGACAGAACAAACCTTACCAACAAGAAACTGATACCTCATCCTCAGGCAGTGATATGTCGAATAAACCAAGAGCTCAGAGATTTGAAACAGCCCGTGGATCCAGACAATCGTCAACAACACATCAAGAAGAACCATCAACATCAACAACAAGCGCATCCAAACCGACTTCAGTTGAGCCTTTTTTAGAAACGGGCCAAACAGAAAGAGAAGACCCAGGAGGGGAAAAAGAAAAAGGAGCTCCGACTACCAGAAGCACTACAGCCACGACAAAGAAAGACAAAGGCAAGAAATAGACAAAACAAATCTCGTTTTCAACATATCACAATGTAGCTTTAGCGAACATCAACTCAAGCTACTTCAAAAGGGCACTTCATTCGTACCGACATCAACAACGAATCAACTTGAATTAGAGATCAGCCTCTTTAAATTTATGAGAAAACTCAGACTACGACACTTTTTCAACAACGTGGTATCAAATCAAACCTCAAAAGCACCGGATCAACTACTGGGATTAAGACCTCACAGCACATACATGGCACCTGTGAGCCATAAAACACTTGATACCTTTGAAAATCTAGTGCAAGCAGACCTGAAAAAAATCAATTACGGGAAAAAAAGGAGTAGTAATTTGACAAAAAAAGATCTAGGAATCCTCAAAAGTCTGGCCAACAATCCCAACATAATATGTACAAAAGCCGACAAAGGAGGAGCCATTGTAATTCTCGATACGTCTCACTACGACAGGGAAGTAACCAAACACGTCATGGATCAAATCACCTATATGAAACTTCATAACAACCCCACTGAGTCATTTTTGACCCTGCTCAAAAACATTGTAGACAAAGCATACCACAATGGAATTATAGATGACAAAACTATGAAGTTTCTAATACAGACCAACCCCAAAAGTCCCACACTATATATGGTACCAAAAATACACAAGGATCTGCACAACCCACCCTTCAGACCAATTGTATCGACTAGAGGGAGTCTACATGAACCCATTGGCCAATTTCTCGACAAATATCTACAACCGAGTGTTATTAAAATGAAACCGTACATTAAAGACACCACTGACTTCCTAACACTCATTGATAAATTTCAAATTGATCCTCAAGAACCTATCTTACTGTGTACCATCGATGTAAAAACACTCTACACGTCAATTCCACATAACCTTGGCATTGAAGCCATTGAACATGCCTTAATGCACTCTGACATCAATCAAGATATGCAACTTTTCCTAATGGAACTATTACATTTTACCCTCTTCCAGAGTTACTTCAAATGGAAAGATGACTGGTTTCTACAAATGACAGGCACATCTATGGGCAACTGTGCAGCGCCAGCGTATGCTAATTTGTTTATGGAAAAATTTGAAGAAGATCATATCATCTCAAAAGCACCTTGGAACATACATAACAGGATGTTTATTCGTTACATTGATGACATTTTCATTATTTGGAACGGATTAAAAAACACACTTGTACAAGCCATAAATGACTTAAATTCCATCAATAATCGCATACAATTTTCTTACGAAATACAGGAGGAAACCATTTGTTACCTGGATGTGACCATCACCAATGTTGAGAACACCCTACAAACAGATTTACATCGCAAATCAACTGATCGGAACAACATCTTACATTACACCAGTTTCCATCAAGCATCCCTTAAAAACCACTTACCATATTCCCAGATACTCAGAGTTAAACGCATTGTTTCACAACCACAGCTGGCACAAGTAAGAACGCAAGAAATGATCACTCGTTTCAAACAAAGAGGATATCCCAATGAAATCATTGAACAAGCCACAAAACGCAGCCAACAGAAAACACGAAGTGATTTATTTCTCAAATCAACTCCAAAAACAAGCGAACGGAACATTTTGGTATCTATATATTCAACTGTCAGTTACAACTTCAAAAAGATCATCAAACGACACTGGCCAATCCTAACACAAGAACAAGATTTCAATAATATCTTTAACGAACCACCAATTTTCGCATTTACCAGGAATAAGAACTTGGGCGAACTATTGAAAATCATGGAAGTACCAAAAGTACAACTCATAAAGGTACCCAACCATGTCATAACTGCAACAATTGTAACAGCATTATTCAAGGATCCTCAATCACACACCCAAGGAAAGGACACAAAATTAAACTACGAGTCACAGCGACCTGTGACACGGCTAACGTGATTTACCTGTTAAAATGCCCATGCGGGCTAGCATATATTGGAAAAACTGAACGCAAAATCAAAACAAGACTCAACGAACATAAATCCAACATTCGTACCCACAACACTAAATCTAACATAGCAGTTCACTTCAATGAAAACCATCACAACATCAGTCAATTGAAATTCGCAATCCTGGAAACCATGACAAAAACAGAAGGCCGAGATAACAACAAACACTTATTACAACGAGAGAACTTTTGGATCAAGAAAATGGACTCCTTAAAACCTCACGGCCTTAATGACCGTATAGAATACCAATGTTAGCTATAGAAAACACCAACTTCATCTATATATAGAACCAATCATGTTTTCGCTCTGAATGTATCATTTATGTAATCATTTAAACCACTTTCAGACACATATCACACCGTTTGCACGTTTATTGACATTGACATATTTACACATTACTTTATTAACATCAACCATACAAACCCAATACATTATCCCACGGTCATTATGACGATCTCTTACCGTGTGAATATCTAGTAAGAATTTTTCACATATTAACGCATTGAAAAACTTTATCAGTATATTAACTTTACTAACACACAGGATAAACAACATGAATGTTGATCGAAATTTCATTAACTGTTCCCAATACAAAATGGCCATCCGCCTTGTAGAGCACACATTAATCATGTGGTGTAAATTTTTTTTTTTCACACCAACTGAATAGGATAACTAATATATCTAGTTCCTATACGCGTTTTATACGCATCAATTTCATTTACACCGTTCCTTGCCTAGCGCTTTGGATCTACGCCCATGGAGTATACGATACCAAAGCTAATTCCAATATGGCCGCCAAATACAACCTCACATACACCTGAGTAACGTTAGCTCGTTTCACCTCTTTCGAGTCCTGTTACTAATAGCCACACATAGTTCTCCGCCCATTACTCACATTCAGACGAGAAGAACAAACCAACTCTTTCAAGACAAACAGTAAGTGTTATTCTTTAACGTTTCTGGCTGAAACTCGGCAAATACACAATATGATTTTTCGCGAGCCATTTACCTATATAACGCGCCATAATGAATACCGCGTTGTAACAAGAGCTCAAGGTTTTGAGATTGCACAAACAAATTATGCAATCCGATACCATTAAACACCGTTTTACAAGATTTAGCATATAGATTTTATAATATTCCTATACAGGTGTCACGTTAGCAATACTTTGTGAACCTCATACACACGACAACTCACGTCCTCTGTACAACATGATTCAAAGAAGTGATATATCGTGAATGCTTTAGTTCCTTCTTTTAAGATTGATAATAGCCATTGACAAAACAATGATCATGTATAAACCTATATTAGAAATGTATGGACCTTTTTCACTATGATAGTTTTCAAGCACTAATGTATATGTATTGACAACAACTTTCGACAAAACAATGATTATGTATGAACATATGTATTGATCTCCTCGCTATGATTGCTTATTATGATTTATTACAGACACGTCCCTGATGAAGGGTTCAACGAACCCGAAATGCATTGGACATATCAGGATAAACGTCAAACATCTGAATTACAAGATGTCTTGTTGAAACTTTAAATCGCAAACGAACGTAAGAATAAAAGACTAAAAAATCGTAGAATAACACAATAAACTAAATTGTGTAAACTACAACAACGTCTAATAACATTTGTATTCACAAACTTGACCTCCCTACAGGAGACCCACCAGTGTGCCCAGGGGGACACATTCTAGCATGACTGTGCTGCCTTTCTCAGAATCTCGTACACCACATCTAACTTTTCCTACACAGAACATACTACAACCACTTACTTCTCTAACTTAACATACAGATGCGCCTCTACATATCTTGGACAGTGTGAGTGCTACTGTCAAGCTTCGGTCAAAGGTGTGGAGACGCTGAGGATCCATGCATTCCTCAAGGCTCTCAAGAGGTATGAAGCATTAGAATACATCACCAAGGAAAGAAGGGGAGAACAGGGAGGATAAACTGAGAATACAGGAATATAGGAGCTTTGGTGACGTGGTGTTGGTAAGACCTGGCATGGACTAGTTAACGTTATCAGACTGATATGTCGCATAACTCTCAGGTAGAAGGTGGAAGGGCTTCCTCATCCAGGGTAGGAGAAATGGTGATGAGATCCGATGTTGACCTGGATCCCAAGACTGATACCCAGGATGCCAATGAGCATGGAACTTTTCAAGCAGAGCAGCCAGATGGTAAACAAACAACATATAAACAACAAGGATAAAGCCCAGAAGCACAAGGGGATAGTCTAAGCTGAAAAGGGGATTCAGGAATGGAAAAAACAAGAATGGTGGGATGCAAAGTTGGGTGGAAGAGCTAAGTGGAAGCACAGACCCAATACAACTACAAATCATTGCCAGTCATAGCGCCAAAAGTGCAGTGTAGTTAAATTGGCTCTAACACTATTGACCTGAAAGTGGAAACTCACGCTTGGATGTTCCCACCCGCACGGTGGTTAGCAGTCTAGTGGTTCCCAGATGCCACTGACCCATCATCCTGAGTTTCCCTTCTCTGTATAAATTTGACGATTCTATGATTTATGTTGATGGGTGATGATGTGATTCTGCTGTTTATAGCAGATGCATGACTCTGTGACCCCTGTCCCCAATCACTTCTGTAGTGAAATCCTGACAGGTACGATCTGCACCATCAGCAGTTGTGCACTGTACAAATGCTAGATAACATACAACACATAACCACCAGGAAACCTACTAATGTAGTACAGTGTTATCAGTCAACATTTTAGCGGCTGCAAGGCTTAATTAAAGAAAGACTCTACGCACCTTTCAGAGATTTGTTGGTAATTTTATTCCTTTCAAGGGAACTGACTTTAAGCTCTTAAAAGACTCAATAATTTGCTTCCCAAAAGGCTTTTGGAATCTCTACAATGAATCTCCAGTTTTTCTGAAATAGCAGTAGTCTGATCCAGCACGACACCTAATCAGGAATCAATACTCAATAACATCACATATAAATGGCCCATTCACATTTACCCAAATCCCTGATGCGCTGGGAGTCAAGTTTTAATGACGTAATCAATTGTTTTCTTCTACAGGTTCATATCTGACGTTTCTAACTACATAACTGAACCTGCATGTCAACTCTCTTTCCTCTGGTCGATGGACCATTAGTTGAGAAGTTGATGGTAATAATAGTACTATCTATCTAGTTAGCTAAATAATCAGAGACTCTCTGTAAGATTAATAAAGTTTATTGCAAAATAATGTGAGAGAAAGAATGCTCATTGCATACAAGTTACAAGGCAAACACAGAAAATTCACAAAAGCGAGAAAAAAACATCAACAAAATGCAAACAGTGTCATACTCATCAAATTAACAAAATGCATATGATGGAGTGGATAGATGAAGAGACATAAGTTTCAGAGACAAAAATACATTTGCAAATGATTATGCAAAAGGCAAGAAAACATGAAAACTACACTAACCCAAAGATCTCTTAGAAATACTACCGCCCTGGCCAAAGCGGTAGCGGGGGTTCCCCGTGAAAGAGTCAGGGAACAAAGATTTCAGGATACAGGAACGGGAGAGGGACAGAATCAGTTAGGCCTTTCGGCAAACCGACGGACAGCAACGAATCACCCCTCTATCTCTCTCTCTCTCCTTCAGCATCTGCTAACCCCACCCCCAGGGCATCCTAAAACCTACATGTCCAACCCACAATAGTTGAAACAATTTTCGGAACTCAGTTCCTCATTGGATCGTTTGCGGGGTGGTCAATCACACCACCATGATCACATTCATAATTCTACAGTCTTCTTTGTTTTACATCGTTCTCATTCCTGGATTCTCGACTTGTGTATACTGGTTTATTCATTCATGATACATGTAACAATCCCACCGTTCACTTGAGTCCTTTTTGCTGTGTTCGCGGAAGAAGTATATACACTGACTTTGGGTCCCACGGCCATTCTCGTCTCTTGGCAGACAAACAATGTTTTTCGTAGCTGATCAACCTTGGCCTTTTGCACTTCTTCTGCAGCGCTCAGCTTTTCTGTCTATTTATTGGGTTATTCATGTATTTCGCTAGCCCCCATTTTACCATGTCAATTTTAGGAAAATGCAGGCCCATTCAGCTCACTATGACGAATAAAACATAGGCATTTATTAATTACATGAAATGCACTTTTCAATGTTTACCACCCACCTTCACACTATCCCATGTTAATATTTTTCTTAGCAAAGCTTTAAGCAAAAGCGGCATTATTTATTATTATTTTAAAAGTAAGATGCGAAATGCGGCCTAGTTCTTTCATGCATTAGTTCACATTAGTGCACGCATGTGCAAAGCTGTTTCCCATGTATTTATGTAATTCATACATTAGTTTCCACTGCACACTGTTAGTAAATATTATGGGGGTGTCAATTCAAGCAGGTTTTCTTTTTAGCTAAACCCTGCTCCATCAAGTCTATCTCCTAAACATAAGAAATCACAACTATGTAGCACAATTAAGTGAAGAAAATGTCAATTCCGATAGCAGACAATGTGTGTCTGGAGCTAAAGCAGCCTTGTGTGAATCATTGGTAAAAAGCAATGGGGTTTGGGTAGAAACACTGACACTTTCTTCAAAGTTTTCTCATACAGTTTCATCAAGAGTTCACATGCATTCCTAGTGATGACAGGCAAAAATCTAGGATTAATGCCATGAAAGGAAAAATAGATGCCCACAAACAATGTTCCTAAGATTACCAAATCAATAAATACATCAACAAGATTGCAACCCAAACATTTTCAAACCACTTATTTTAGGTCAAATGGTTGAAAAGTTCAACCCAGTCGATGTGCAGTTCTACTTTCAGCATTTTAAAAACCTCTCTAAGGAAAGCTAAGAAGAGTTATTACACTGCCCACCTAGTCTATGCTTACTGGTCCTCTAAGAATGTTTTCACAATCAGATTTACATCCTTCAGTACCATGTTCTTCTGAATGATCCCCTCTGCAACATTTCTGTAACTGAGTAGTCAACCTGTTGGAGCAAAACGTTCTTATTGTTGAGACCACTTCACTGATCAGATGTTTGCTCAGGATCAAAGGGAGACATGTATCAAGCAAAAGAGTTAATAGCGATTATTAAGGAATCGCTATTAAGGAATCACAATTCCTTATGCATGTAGATTTTTCTGAAAAAATAGCGATTCCTACACATTCCCTATTAGCGAATCGCAAATTGCTATTCGCTATTAGGGAATGCTTTCCCATTCATTTCTATGGGCCTATGGTAATCGCAAATTGTGAATGAAATTCAAGAGTGCAAGGGGGCCAAAAGGCCACCCTCACACACACCCCAAAATTGTATTTGTGCACATGTGATGCACACCCATGTCCTAAGGGCATGTGTATGTGCCACGTGGCACTTAGAAAAATGCAATTTTGTGCATTTTTCTAAGGAATTGCAAATTACCATGAACTTGAAGTTGAGGGTAATTTGCGATTCCTTAATGCAAAGTCACATTTTGAGAATGCTTCTTGCATTGCATTTAGGAAATTGCAAATTGCGGTTCCCTAAATGCATTCGCAAAATAGGTAATCTCAAAAATTGCGATTACCTATTTTGCGAATGCCTTTGGGGGTTGATGCATCCCAAAAGGCTTTGCGACCGGAAAATAGCTTGATGCATGAGCCCCAAAGTCTTTTTTTTCTGATTGTCATTCCTTCATCACCTGCTCCTTCTCCTGCATGTCACTTCGTTTTACTGCATGTGGCCTCTCCACAACCTCTCTATCTACACAAACCATTATCAGTGCCTCATTGTTACATCAAATTTCTCTCAGTAACCCAAAACTTTCATACTTCAAGCCACTCTTGAAGAAATATTCTCTTGATTGCAACAAAGCTCTGCAGTATGCCGATGACACAATCATACTGGATCAAACACCAATAGACTTGCAAAGGTCCTTGGATGCATTATGTACATACTGGAAAATCAAGAGCATCGCAGTAAATACAGCAAAGCCTAAAATTGCCTTTTTGTTCATAAAATTAATAGAAAGGGAAGTTAGCAACTAGATTTAAAAAAAATTGAACATATATCTTGCTACAAATATCTGGGAGTCTGTGTTGATGAACGAGGACGCACATTAGTTCATCTGAAAGCATAGATAAATACAGGTCATGTCTTAACAAATGCATTCCTCTGCCTTCAGAATAACTTAGCGGGTCTGGACTCCAACTGCCCACTCATGGTTATAGAATGCACGCTTAAACAGACTTCAAAGTATGGACTAGCACCATTTAGAAACAAACTTGACAAATGGCTTGGCACAGCATTGAACCAATCGCGTTCTCTTCCACCTACCAGAATACACTGCTCAATCACAACTTCTTCTAGAATGTAACCTGCTAAGACAAAATCTAATGCTCAGTGCAAGATACCTGGTCTACTGTGTTGAGTAAAACGTTGCAGCACCGAACACTTTGATAAACCTGTTGCGTCAGGCATTTAACTTCGGAACCTGTCCTGGGAAAACCTACTTTGAATCATCCCTTCTTGAACTTGAAGCTAAAGGGAAATCGGATTGGCAGGGAAGCAACTAGAGGATCTACTAAACGAAAAGCTAAAATTTACTCCACAGCACAAGACATGACCGATCTTAGCAAGAAAGTACATGCAAAAATGTCCTAATGTAGTTATGATGTGGTCTAATTAAATTTGAGATCCATTGGTGTGGGAAGAGCCGGGGTGATTCAGACCCAGACTGCAGACTTTGTAGATCGGCTCCAGAATCTTTCCTTCATCTCTTGTGTATATGCTTACACTTCAAAAATTCTGGCTCCGCCCCATATTTATAACACTTAAGATTGATTCCATCTTGCAAAAAAGCTGCAGAGTGGTGCCCAAAGCACGAATCAAGTCAACTAACCACTTGATTTCTTAAATATATAACCATGGCAACTGACAAGGTAAATATATACAGGATCTGATGGTGTGACTCCTCATACTGTGATTTCACACTAACTTCCTAGCATAGATTACTGTGAACATGATATAGTGAAGACCTGAAGGTTGACGGTGCTTGAATCAATCCATCTTAACCTTGCACGGTCTAATCTGTGCTGTTTGCCTTTACAGAGGTGTAGCTAGAGCTTGTGGCGCCCGGGGCTATCCCTCAGATTGCCGCCCCTGGGGGGAGAGGGTGGCTGAGAAAAAGGATGGTAAGCACTTGAAAGAGGTCTGAGAGACACGCAGTATCGCCGCTAATAGTTACCTCGATCATGCAAGTTACATGCACATACATGACACAGTCCAAGGCTACACAGTTGAATACACCGGTGACTGGCAGTACAAAGGAGAAAACACAGACTGCATGATATATCTGGGGACTCAGAAAAAACGCATGTGACATCCATCAGAGAGCTGCGTGAACGAATACCTGGTAATCCCCTCAGCACAATGCAAACATGCACATACATGACACTGTTCGGGGATCCATCATCTACAGCTGACATTAAATGACCAAATATCATGGTCCCCCCAATTAACTGGCTTCATTTTTGGATGTTCAAACCTTGCCTCATGCTCAACCCCACCAAGACTGAATTCCTTTTATTTGCCAAGAACAGCAAGAAACAAGCAGCGAAAATCTTGCTCAGTGATATGAACCTTGATGGTTTCAAATCCCAAATTCTACCCATCTCCAAGCCACTTGGATTCAACCTGGAACTGCTGTTCGAGCTCTCACATGTTTGCACCAGGATGGTACCTATGCCCTGCTCCGTGGCCTCCCAGACTGCCAACTGCACCCCTTTAAGGGCATCCTACATGCAGCATAATGCCTCATCCAGGGCCTGAAGAATTCTGTTCACATCACTCCCTCATCCTGATGGAACTCCATTGTCAGCCTGCACCATCTTCAAAACCAGCTGCATCATTTACAAAGCTGTGGTAGCCAGCACCCTTGCATAGTTCGCCATCTCTGCTGGCTCTATGCACATACTCAGTCAGACCCCATCAAAATGGATGCAAAGGAGTATGAAAAACAATATAAAAAAAGCCAACAAGCCTTCATCTATGTATCCAGGATTTTGAACAACATCGCCATTTCCATCAGGAATGACCCACTCATGCTCTAGTTTAGGAAATCGTCTAACACACTCCTCTTTAAAGAACATTACATCACAATAGAGTGATAGTGCACTTCTGCACCCAGAACCCCGCTACCTCTCTAATCACTTGCTCGTTGTATTTTTATTTTTAGCCTTCATAGTTCTCCACTGCCTTTTGGTTAGATTTGCACTATACAGTTAGCAAATACATTTGCACATACATACCTCTCAGGGCCAGAAGGTAATTTTATTCTAAATACTCCCAAATTACGGATGGCCTTTCCACAGAGACAGCTAGCAGCCACTTGAGGTGACAAATTAAGGGGATGCCAAGTTCAATGAAAAATTCTAATTGAAACAAACATAAAGAAAAATCTTTTGAGATCACTGATTGCCAGGTTTACCTACTGTGACAATTGCTTCCAGATTGCCTGGGCCTATCATGAGCAAAGGGAACATTTGAGAGAAAGTTACACTTGGATAATGACAGAACCTAAAACATTTTTCATTAGCAGCCTACAACCTGAATTCACAAAGTTAATTTCAACTAGGGATGGGTGGAATTGGCACAATTTGATTCTGCGGAATTCTGTGGAATTACATAAAAATTCTGTGAGCTTCCACGAAATTCCACGACTGGGCAGAGTGGACATTTGGTGCTATTTTTTAGTGCAAAATGCACCCTTGCATCCAAAAACAGATGCATTATGCAATAACAAAATAGCGCGGCCAAACACCACTCGCCACCCATACATACTCTGCAGTGATTACTGCAGAGTATGTAACGACATACTAAACTTTAGAAACCACTGCATATAACTTTGCAGTGCATACCCCTTGCTGCCCTTACATAATCTACAGTAATTACTGCAGAGTATGTAAGGGTGCTGTGGGGTATGCTCTGCAGTGGTTTCTAAACAAGGCCTCAAGAGGGAGCAGTCACTCTAAATAAAAAAAATGTTAAAACACTGCAGATTAAACTTTCATCTGTAGTGGTTTTTAAACTTAGATGGACTGCTCCCTCTTTAGAATTTACTGCAGATTAATTCTGCCGGTGGAGCGATGCCATTTATAAGTAATTCCACGTTACAAGACTAACTCGAAATTACCAAATTCTTCCAATTCCACTCGCGGAATTAATAATTCTGCCCAGGCCTAATTTCAACATGCTTGCTGCATTTCCACAGTGCGTAATTGTACATGGTGTAGAATTATGATTTGGGAAATGGGAGCCCCGCAAACATGTAACATGATGTTCACCGTAGGAGACCTGGAAACGTTCGCCAGGCACAACTTTCAAGTCATAACACTGAGAATGTTTCTGAATTCCCAAAAGTGGTAAATCTGCCCTTGTTTGTGGTACTACTGCAAGTGAAGATCTACATTTTTTTGCTGTGTTTTGGGTCAATTGTTTGGCCTTCTGTGTGGCTTGCAATGTAGGGAAGTGCAACTGGGATCCGAAAACCATGATGATAATATACTGTAATATGAACAGACCTGTTTCCTTCTCCTAGCACATATTATGAGCCTGGTTGTTTTTTTAGCAAATTGAATTGCCACCAGGTGTGTTAGGTTTCCTTGGGTAATGTCTCTGAGTGATGCAGCCACAGAGGCCTTTATTTTCACAATCCCCAGGAGGCATGCCTTTGATTAAAAGCTCATTCCAGAGACTGAATCTTTTGTCAAAATGTAATTGCAGAAAACAGGGCCCAATTCTGATTGTCATGGAAATCCTGATCAAGCTTAAATGTAGGTTTCCACCTAAATTGAGAACCCAAGCTTTGCAGTAATTACCACATAATCAATTGTGTTTCTGGGCTTTTTGCAACAAGACATCCCAAAAAATAAAGGAAAATAGGAAAAAAAGAAAAATATGTGTACTAACACCAATGCTATATGTTGTAACTCACTCTGACTGTCAAACCTCAAGATAGGTAGGTAAAACCGCACCTGGTAAATATTGCACACTGTGGTAGTGAAATGTACCACATTTGGTATTACCACCAAAAGTACAGCCACAATAAATCGAGGACCTATACTTTCTTCTGTTGTTTAATGACGCTGTGCATAGAAAATGTACTCAAAAAGTACCCTTGGAGGGAGAATTTAGTCGCACTTTTTTTGGCTTAGCTGGGTTAGGTACATTAACTTGCAAAACAATGTGCATAATCTAGCAATGTACAAAAAAAATCTGAGGTGAAAAAATCTGAAAATTTGTCAGGGTAAAAAATACTTTGCTTACCCCCAGTATGTGTGTCCCAAAACCTACGAACAACCAATTGACCTGAAATGAAGTTAGGACTGATTGAGATTTTCCACAAATCACCGCAGCCTTGCAGCCATGAGTGAAAGATCTGGACGAGGGAAACTGGGGGGAGGGGTGGGGGCAAAAGAGGAAAAGAGGAAGAGATAGGATGAGTAAACCTTATTGGTCCAGTAATGCAAACAACAATTATAACCTCTGTGCACCCCCCTTCCGGCTATGTACTCCAGAACAAAATAATTGCTCCCCCGTGCCACTTCTAGGAATAATACATACCTCCACGTTCCTGGTGATTGAGAAGGCTTTTCTCCGACTCCTTTCTTAGAAAGCATGAAAAGATGGCTTGAGTCAGTGAGCTCTATTTGTATCCCCCCCGCGAAGCGCGGTGAGCGCGCGAGCTAATGCGGTGGAAAGTTTGATGGTGTAACTACAGTCTGCTCCCCAGATGACCCTGAGACAGAGTCATCCTTTCTCTCTGTTGATGATTTCCCCTGTTCCCCCGAAGTTCAGAGGGCCTCTGATGTCACCTCGGTCGTGGCGCGCGCACGACCACACGCTAGGTGGTGGTGCGTGTGCTGCAGGCAGCAGTTGCGTCCGTGCACTTAAAAAAATGGGGCTGCACGCACTCGGCGCAGCACTGGTGGCCCGTTGTATTGTATTGTATGCGATATTAGTAGAGCGCGACTATCACCCAACGGGTATATTGGTGCATAGCTATGGCCGGTGTGCCCGCAAAGCAAAGTTTTTTGTTTTTCAAAAACAAACTTGCAAAGTGGGAGATTGTTTTTGAAAAACAATATTAAAAGGTCACTGTGAGGTGGAATCCCTGACAAGCTTTCCAAGGAGGTCCCAAACAGGAAAAAACTATTTTGGGACGTCCACCGTAAATAAAGGAGTACAGTCTTATACACTCTGACCTTCTGCTTGCGGTCACTATGGTGGCTAGTCAAAGGTTTTATTTGGCTGAGCCTCGGTTGGTGGAGCCAGCAGAAGCTCAGCAGTTGGAAGCATGACTATTTGGCTGACTGAATACAGAAGGCAAACTGAGAGTTTTGCAGACAACGAGTAAGTACCCAGTCCACCAAATGCTAAATAACACTATGTTCTCCCAGAAAGGTGAAGAGCTGTGCGATGTCTGATCTGCCGATGAGTACGTAAGAAAGGCCTACAAGGTATTGTCTATGGTTGGATGGGTATATCTTGTCGAAGACTTGTACCTTAAGGATGTTTAGCTCGAAGTCAGCTTGAAAAGTGCCAGAAGAGAGGTACTGGCTGACAATGGCCCTGAGAGGGTTTGCTAGTACAGTGTAGCAGTCTCTGTCAAACCCCTTTCAGTTCGAATTGTGCAGCTTCCTCAGCATTGAGTATGGTGCCCTTCTCTTATGAGCAGTAGCGTAGCAAGGATTTCCTGGGCCCTGGTAAAAGCAAGGGACATGGCCTCTTTAACTGTTGGGGTTCGTGAAATACGGCATTGTTATGGTTTAAATGGCCCAGGTGCCACTGAACCTGCTGCACCAAATGGTAGCCATGTCCCTGCTTATGAGACAACATCATGCATTCAGACAGTATTGACCAACATCCCCAGCAGGGGGTAGTGCGCAGCTCCAAACCAGCCAGAAGTGTGCAGACACGACTGTGCCAGCCCATCCGCCAGAGCTGTGCATCATTACAGCGAGTGTGGTGCACTTCTCCATCAACCGGTTTTGTACAGCAGCTTCGTCGCCAGGTCGCACTGCACCGTTTCTGCCGTCCCAGACTGGTTTCGCGCCCTCTTCCACAGTCACAGTTTTATTCAGCCTGTCCGAACCAGCGAGCACTGTGCACCCGTATGAGTTTACTGTCCCATACCAATCCAGCAGGCCCATTTTCAAAGTTGCACCACGAGCTCTGTCACACCCAAACTGAGTTTATCGCGCTTGCTTTTGAGCCGTCCGTGCTCACTAATCCATTATCGCGCGCCCCTTAATCCCTGGCGCTCGTGTGCGTTTTCCAAATGTCCTGGATTCTTCTCAAAATTGTCATTTCCTCCTCTAGTCGCACGCAGGTTGCTTTTCTCCCCTCCGTTTAGCTTCACGCCCTTTTCCGTTGCGGCAGGCTTTATTATTTATATGGGGACACTTACAGTAGTGTCAGTGAGTGTCCCCAAATAAATTATAAAGGGCGTCGCAACGGGCCACCAGTGCCGCGCAGCCGCCGCCTCCTAAATAGTGCCGCCTGGGGCGGTCCGCCCCCACCGCCCCCCCTAGCTACGCCACTGTGCCTTTAACCTTACTTGTGGTGTAAATAGGCAAGAACCCCCCTATAATTAGGAGGCAACTGAGTAAAATCCCATCCTGACTGTAATATCTAAGGGCCAACTTCCAGCAAGGCTTGGACTTTTTAACTGTGTCCGCCTTTTGCATATTGCATTTCGACCTCTGTACTTTGCAAATTTGCAAACGTCAATATTAGATGTACCGGCTCTTGTAAACTACAAATTTGCATTGAATGCCCTTTTGGCGGCTCTAATCGCATTTTAGCTCTGATCTTGGTTGCACTTTGTGCACTTTCAGCTTTTTATCTTAAATGTATACTTGTAATGATTTTAGTTAATCAAACAAGAAAAATATTTTTACCCTTACCATTAATTACCCTTCTCTTGATCCCGTCAAGCCAGACAACGACAGACATATTTCTAGCCTGCCCTATTGGGTAAATTGGTGAAGATGGTTTTTCTCCATTCTGCAATTCCCCAAATTCACTTAAACCCAAAACTTTCTGGCCCAAAGACATGTTAATTTCCAACCCATCTTGGAACCGGGTCATCCATATAAATGCATGGAATCTGCAAGATCAAAATCTATGGTAATTGAGCTGCAACCCTCCTGTTTATAGGATTATCATATCTTTGTAAATTATGCAGTAAGCGTTATGTTCCACACAGTTTAAAAAACCTACCACCACCAAGATGGTGGATCTTGATAACTGAGAGGTTTATTTAAATTGACATTTTTTTCAATTACTAAAGTGGTGGTTCAGTCAAACTTTAAATGGGCGAAGACAATCATTTTCAGAACATATTTTATATTTAATAGTAGTTATATCCCTAACACACAAATAAAGTCGCCCATTCTCCATTTTGTGTGCATTTGGCTTCAACACTGAGGTGATCCAACGTGCTAAGCAGTACCGGGGTTTCACTCACAGAGTTACAGTGCCACCTTACCGACCGTAAATGAACTATAATCCCTAATACAAACAAAAAGAAACTGTATGTGTAAGATATATATGTATATATATATATATATATATATATATATATATATATATATATTAAGCCTGGGCAAAGCACTATGCTACGCTTGCATAGTTTGCGAAGTTTGCGCTACTTCGCACTACGCGAATTGCATGTAGCACAGTGCAAACACGCGTAGCGAGGTGCAGCGGTCATTTTTTGCTTGCTCGCAGTCAGCAACATCAATTTGCCGATCGGGAGAGTGGAAAATAAATCTCCCGGCGAGCTTCTCAACGCAGGGAGGTCAGGTTTCTCATTGCGAGTGGTCGCGTATGCTCGCAACCGCTCGCGATGAGAAATTTCCAGTCCGCGTTGAGAAAGCTGCCGCTCGAGTAGAAATCTACTTGAGCGGCAGAAAACGACACCTTGCACTGTGCAAGATGCAGTTTGCACTGATTGCACAGTGCGGACAAGCATCCGGCACTGTGTAATCAGTGCGAACAGCATCTTACACAGTGCACTACGCAGTTTGTGAAGCTACGCGTAGCGCGAAGTGCACTTCGCGTAGCTACGCGTAGCGCTACTTCGCAAACTACGCCCTGGGTTATATATATATATATATATATATATATATATATATATATATATGTATATTACCTACTGGCGGTCGCCAGTAGGTAGTTATAGTTAGGACCACGTTTCCATAGGAAATCCGCAACATTCTATTTTGAATAACTTTGGCGCCGGTCGACGAATCCTCGCGAATTTTTCAAAATAGGTGGGGCGCTACGCTCCGCTCCTACCCTGAAAGTCTCGGGGTGATTCGTCAAGCGGGGGCTGAGATAAAAGGGGGGTCCCAAAACGCGTTTTTCCCATGCGTTTTTCCATAGGACCTTTAGACAGGGCTACAGCCCGAACGGCTGAACAGAATTACTAGAAATTTGGCAGAGAGGTAGTCCTCAGGTCAAGGAAGTGCCTTTTGTAGGTTTGGTGTAAATCTGTTCAGTAGATTCTGAGAAAATAGCCTTTAAATCAATATATATATCTGAGCCAGCTTACGGTGCGCTTACGGTACGCTTACCGTACGCGTACGGTGGCGTGCGCGAGCACGATTCTGATTGGCTGTTACATCTAAGTAAACATTCGAATCGGTCGAAACCAGGAAGCGGCGGCCGCCATTTTCTCTCTCGCACTCTGAGGGGGGGGCTGTAAACAAAGGCAAAAAACATATAAAGGGGCTGTTTAGACAGCGCCCATGCACATAGCCATGTTAGTTGAGTCCTCAAAGATCCCCCAAGGCCAAAAACTTTAAATTTTTATTTTTTGAAAATTTCGCCGATTACGCTTACCGTACGCGTACGGTGCGCTTACGCTAAAAATTTTAATAAAAAAAAAAAAACACTCTCTGTGCATGGCATATTATTGTCATCACTTACAAATTAAATTTAACAGATTACCTATCACAAGGAAGCGCATAATATGTCCTCCATGTGCGCACTGTGCGTAACGTGGGCACGCGGTGCGCATAGCGCACTGCGTGCCCACCTTGCGTGTATGGCACTAACTGCGTAAAGTGGGCGCGCGGTGCGCGAAGCGCACCGCGTGCTCACTGTGCGCGCACGGTGCGCGAAGCGCACCGTGCGCGCACGGAACGAACTGCGTTAAGTGGGCGTGCACGCCACGAATGGCGTAAAGTAACTTAGCATTTAAAAAACCGTACAAATTCACTGAAAAAACCATAGGTTTCACACACGTTATAGTTAGGAATTAGCATTTAAAAAACCTTGCTAATTCAATGAAAAAACCATAGGTTTCACACATGTTATAGTTAGCTGGAAATTTTACTGATAAAAAACCAATGAAATTCCCCCGTTATAGTTACTGTAGGCAACTATAACTCACGCGACCGTAATCCTCTGCTGATGACATATGTGTCTTTATGAAAAAAAAAAAATTGTAAAATATGTATAGCTAAAATTTAATGGAAGAAGACATGGGCAAATAAGTGTCTAAATACAGTATTAGCATCAGCAGAGGATTGCGGTCGCGTGAGTTATAGTTGCCTACAGTAACTATAACGGGGGAATTTCATTGGTTTTTTATCAGTAAAATTTCCAGCTAACTATAACATGTGTGAAACCTATGGTTTTTTCATTGAATTAGCAAGGTTTTTTAAATGCTAATTCCTAACTATAACGTGTGTGAAACCTATGGTTTTTTCAGTGAATATATATATATATATATATATGACGGCTGCTCCAGTTTGCACCAAAAAACGAGTCACTCGCAGTCGGGTGCTGTAGATACGGCGGTGCCTGCCGTATAATATTATCGCTCCAAATCCTTTGAAATATAAAGAATGCAAGCACTCACGGGTAGCGTGGCAACAGGTCTTTATTTCCGGAACAGACGCGTTTCGGCGGTCTGCCTTCCTCGGTGTTAACGGCACACCGGGAAACGCCATATTTTATACATAGCTATCTCCACGTGTCACAACATAGTAGACATAGACAGAGGACAGCGTACAGTGTCAGTGGGATTACTGGCGCCATCTTGTAATGCACCTATGTACATACATACAGTGTAAATTATACAATATATACAATGTATACACATTTAAATTCGAGGGCGGTCCCAGATTCAAGGAATTGATCCTATCGCTACAATATTCACTGGGAGTAATTACTGCACCTAATTAGTATATCACTAAAAGATGTCCGCCACACCACCTCTATTCATGATTAAGCCGTGTATCGGCGTTGCTCTTAATAATGCCGTGTATCGGCTTGCATTGGCTGTCAAAACTGATTAATTTCATATACAATACAATGCATCTAGTCTCAACACAAACAGCAATGGGATAATCGAAGAAGCTTACAACAGCAGGTTGCTACAATCAGAAGACAAAGTTCATAAAACCTCCATTAAATATCCAGACAAGAATATTAAATTCCCAAATGTACTGACAACTCTTCATTGCTGTTAAGACCTGACGGAAACTTAGATTGAAGGTCGATGATGTAACGTGATTCTAACCTCCGCAGTTTCTTCAGGCGGTCGCCGCCTCTAATATTTTCTGGGACAAAGTCTAGACCAAAAAACTGTAAAACATTCTTACAATTTGGATGCTTTTCTTCATAATGTCTCGCTACAGGGTATGAAGCATCTCCTTTCAATATCGCCCTCCTGTGTTCTAATATTCTGATTTTCAAGGAGTGAATCGTGCTGCCTATGTACAATAGGCCACACGGACAAACGAGACAGTAGACTGCATAGGGGGTACTACAGGTTAAAAACTTTTTGATGGGCCTTTTCAGATTCACATTGGGTATAGTGTAATTGAGAACTCTATGGCTGTTAGAACAAGCCTTACACTTACCGCACGGAAAGAAACCTTGCATGTGTTTCAAAGTGCCCTGCTGTAGTGATGGTTTCATTAAATGACTGTTAACCAATCTATCCTTTAATGACCTCGCCTTTTTAAAGGTTATCATTGGATAGTCTGGGATGTCCTCCCCTATGATGGCATCGCTTTTCAAAATGTGCCAATTTTTATTAAGCATCTTTTTCAAGAAGTTGGACTCTGCAGAGTATGTCGTAATCATTCTGAATTTACCTTCATGTGAATCGACGGTATCTTTACTTATGACCGTCTTCTCTTCTAGCAAGTGTTGTCTAGGTATACCCCTGACTTTATTGAGTGTTTTCTCCAGTAATGCCTGTCCATATCCTCTGATACGAAATCTATTTACACATTCTCTAGCTGCCAATTCAAAATCACAGATTCTGGAACTATTTCGTTTTAATCGTAAGAGCTCCCCATATGGTATACTCTGTATTAATTTTGGGGGATGGTTACTGGTCGCGAAAAGGATCGAATTCCCCGCTGTAGCCTTACGATACAAGGCTGTTTCTAATTTACCTTCAGAAATAAACACCTTCAGGTCCAGATAGTCCACTGCCACTGGACTTACTGTACCCGAAAAGTGTAGATTAAGGTTGTTTGTATTAAGAACCTCAATGTATTCTTCCGCTGATTCAGTGGTTCCCTCCCAGACAATGAACAGGTCATCGATATACCGATACCATGCTTTTACCTGGCCTGTCACTTCACCTCTCACATATGTTCTGGACACCTGCTCCTCCCACCAGCCCACCAACAAGTTGGCGTAGCTGGGGGCGAAGCAGGTGCCCATCGCAGTCCCTGAAATTTGTTTGTAATACTGATCACCAAATACAAAAATGTTATTGGAAAGGCAAAAGCTTGTAAATTCAGTCAGCATAGAGTTGTGTTCCACATATCTCAATTGTCGTCTGTTGAGGAAAAATTGGACGGCTTTAATCCCATCTTCATGTTTTATACATGTATATAGGCTGGTGATGTCCAATACCATTAATACATACTTGGAGTCCCAAATTAGACTGTTCAATTTGCTTAAAAAGTCTTTTGTGTCTCTCACATATGATTTCAATTGTAGCACGAATGGGAATAGAAAGTGGTCGATAAACATAGACATATGTTCTGTTAGACTCCCTTGCGAGGAGACTATGGGTCTGCCGGGTGGCTGTACCTTATCCTTATGGATTTTAGGGATATGATAAAATGTTGCCACCAGAGGAGTGGTATTCCTCAAAAATAAATGTTCATCAGTCCCCAGCATAGATTTATCGTACCATTTTTTGATTAGCAACTCATAGCTCTGAACACTTGCTTGATAGAGTTCACGAGAGGATTTGATGTAATTGTTATTGTCCGATAGTTGTCTCAGGGCTTCACCACAGTATTGCTCCCTAGTTTGTAGCACTACATTGCCGCCTTTATCTGAAGGCTTGATTATAAGCCATCTAGTGCTTGCTTCTCCTCTTTGGTCAGATTTTCACAAAAATTTCGTTTATGAGTACTGCATCTGAATTTCAATAGATCCTTGACCATTATATCTGAAAATGTATCTATAGTGTCAAAAGGCATTTGTGGTACAAAAGTAGATTTTAATTTGAAAGGACTTACTTCCAATTCTTGTTCAATGCCCACCGCTCTTGCCCTTTCAGCCATGTCTTCCGATGCACTTGGTTGAATGGGTGTACCAATATGCAGATTCTGCAGAAGTTCCACTCCAGATAGGTCATTACAAGTCAATATATCAGTAGCAGTGATCCTTGCTCCTGCTGATGTAGATTTGGTTAAGTTTGGCCTCAATTTGAAGTACTTATGTAGCTTCAATTTGCGAATAAAATTATACAGGTCAATCCTGGATTGCGTGAACTCCAATTTGCTGCTAGGGCAAAAGGTCAGTCCTAGGGAAAGCACCTTAATCTCACTGGCTGTTAGTTCTTTCGGAGTGAGATTAACCACTGTTAAGTTGGATTCTTTTATTGGCGCTTGTAGTTCCTCTTCTTGCGCGTCCAAGTGGGTTTTCCTCTTCCTCTGGCGGCCCCACCCTGATCGGCGCGTTCTCCTGATTTATATTCGGGTGGTTTGTTCTTCCCGCCTCTCAGCCACGATTGCCTGATTATTTGGAACTCGTCGTGAAAAGGAGTCGACCTCGTAGTTTCTTCCACTGTGGGTCTTGTACGTTCATCTCCTGATTCATTCTCCGTTAAATCGGATTCCGACGTTTCCACTCGCACATTGGCTGATGATGTACTTCTTTGCGTGAGTTCTTGTCTCGGCCCATCGAATTTTCGCGCAAAGGTGAGTACTCTTCCCTGTAGATAGTCTCTCTCATCACGCTCAAATTTCTCTTGTTTTCTTGTCTTGATTTTCCCTTCATATTTCAATAGTCGTGTTTTCATTTGTTTCATTAATTCTTCTACTTGCGTTTTATCTTCCTCTTTGGTTAACAACTCCTCTAGAGGCCTCAGAGTGTATACGGTTCCTTCATATGAAAATCCTGACCCTAATTTACTATCTGAATGGGCGGAGCACACTGCGAAGTACTGCCAGGGCACTCTTGATATTCTAGTGAAATATGCCTGGAGTGATCGCGAGAAAGCTTTGGAGGAGATTAAAACTCTAGAGGAGTTGTTAACCAAAGAGGAAGACAAAACGCAAGTAGAAGAATTAATGAAACAAATGAAAACACGACTATTGAAATATGAAGGGAAAATCAAGACAAGAAAACAAGAGAAATTTGAGCGTGATGAGAGAGACTATCTACAGGGAAGAGTACTCACCTTTGCGCGAAAATTCGATGGGCCGAGACAAGAACTCACGCAAAGAAGTACATCATCAGCCAATGTGCGAGTGGAAACGTCGGAATCCGATTTAACGGAGAATGAATCAGGAGATGAACGTACAAGACCCACAGTGGAAGAAACTACGAGGTCGACTCCTTTTCACGACGAGTTCCAAATAATCAGGCAATCGTGGCTGAGAGGCGGGAAGAACAAACCACCCGAATATCAATCAGGAGAACGCGCCGATCAGGGTGGGGCCGCCAGAGGAAGAGGAAAACCCACTTGGACGCGCAAGAAGAGGAACTACAAGCGCCAATAAAAGAATCCAACTTAACAGTGGTTAATCTCACTCCGAAAGAACTAACAGCCAGTGAGATTAAGGTGCTTTCCCTAGGACTGACCTTTTGCCCTAGCAGCAAATTGGAGTTCACGCAATCCAGGATTGACCTGTATAATTTTATTCGCAAATTGAAGCTACATAAGTACTTCAAATTGAGGCCAAACTTAACCAAATCTACATCAGCAGGAGCAAGGATCACTGCTACTGATATATTGACTTGTAATGACCTATCTGGAGTGGAACTTCTGCAGAATCTGCATATTGGTACACCCATTCAACCAAGTGCATCGGAAGACATGGCTGAAAGGGCAAGAGCGGTGGGCATTGAACAAGAATTGGAAGTAAGTCCTTTCAAATTAAAATCTACTTTTGTACCACAAATGCCTTTTGACACTATAGATAAATTTTCAGATATAATGGTCAAGGATCTATTGAAATTCAGATGCAGTACTCATAAACGAAATTTTTGTGAAAATCTGACCAAAGAGGAGAAGCAAGCACTAGATGGCTTATTGCAAGACACGTCAATTATAATCAAGCCTTCAGATAAAGGCGGCAATGTAGTGCTACAAACTAGGGAGCAATACTGTGGTGAAGCCCTGAGACAACTATCGGACAATAACAATTACATCAAATCCTCTCGTGAACTCTATCAAGCAAGTGTTCAGAGCTATGAGTTGCTAATCAAAAAATGGTACGATAAATCTATGCTGGGGACTGATGAACATTTATTTTTGAGGAATACCACTCCTCTGGTGGCAACATTTTATCATATCCCTAAAATCCATAAGGATAAGGTACAGCCACCCGGCAGACCCATAGTCTCCTCGCAAGGGAGTCTAACAGAACATATGTCTATGTTTATCGACCACTTTCTATTCCCATTCGTGCTACAATTGAAATCATATGTGAGAGACACGAAAGACTTTTTAAGCAAATTGAACAGTCTAATTTGGGACTCCAAGTATGTATTAATGGTATTGGACATCACCAGCCTATATACATGTATAAAACATGAAGATGAGATTAAAGCCGTCCAATTTTTCCTCAACAGACGACAATTGAGATATGCGGAACACAACTCTATGCTGACTGAATTTGCAAGCTTTTGCCTTTCCAATAACATTTTTGTATTTGGTGATCAGTATTACAAACAAATTTCAGGGACTGCGATGGGCACCTGCTTCGCCCCCAGCTACGCCAACTTGTTGGTGGGCTGGTGGGAGGAGCAGGTGTCCAGAACATATGTGAGAGGTGAAGTGACAGGCCAGGTAAAAGCATGGTATCGGTATATCGATGACCTGTTCATTGTCTGGGAGGGAACCACTGAATCAGCGGAAGAATACATTGAGGTTCTTAATACAAACAACCTTAATCTACACTTTTCGGGTACAGTAAGTCCAGTGGCAGTGGACTATCTGGACCTGAAGGTGTTTATTTCTGAAGGTAAATTAGAAACAGCCTTGTATCGTAAGGCTACAGCGGGGAATTCGATCCTTTTCGCGACCAGTAACCATCCCCCAAAATTAATACAGAGTATACCATATGGGGAGCTCTTACGATTAAAACGAAATAGTTCCAGAATCTGTGATTTTGAATTGGCAGCTAGAGAATGTGTAAATAGATTTCGTATCAGAGGATATGGACAGGCATTACTGGAGAAAACACTCAAAGTCAGGGGTATACCTAGACAACACTTGCTAGAAGAGAAGACGGTCATAAGTAAAGATACCGTCGATTCACATGAAGGTAAATTCAGAATGATTACGACATACTCTGCAGAGTCCAACTTCTTGAAAAAGATGCTTAATAAAAATTGGCACATTTTGAAAAGCGATGCCATCATAGGGGAGGACATCCCAGACTATCCAATGATAACCTTTAAAAAGGCGAGGTCATTAAAGGATAGATTGGTTAACAGTCATTTAACGAAACCATCACTACAGCAGGGCACTTTGAAACACATGCAAGGTTTCTTTCCGTGCGGTAAGTGTAAGGCTTGTTCTAACAGCCATAGAGTTCTCAATTACACTATACCCAATGTGAATCTGAAAAGGCCCATCAAAAAGTTTTTAACCTGTAGTACCCCCTATGCAGTCTACTGTCTCATTTGTCCGTGTGGCCTATTGTACATAGGCAGCACGATTCACTCCTTGAAAATCAGAATATTAGAACACAGGAGGGCGATATTGAAAGGAGATGCTTCATACCCTGTAGCGAGACATTATGAAGAAAAGCATCCAAATTGTAAGAATGTTTTACAGTTTTTTGGTCTAGACTTTGTCCCAGAAAATATTAGAGGCGGCGACCGCCTGAAGAAACTGCGGAGGTTAGAATCACGTTACATCATCGACCTTCAGTCTAAGTTTCCGTCAGGTCTTAACAGCAATGAAGAGTTGTCAGTACATTTGGGAAATTAATATTCTTGTCTGGATATTTAATGGAGGTTTTATGAACTTTGTCTTCTGATTGTAGCAACCTGCTGTTGTAAGCTTCTTCGATTATCCCATTGCTGTTTGTGTTGAGACTAGATGCATTGTATTGTATATGAAATTAATCAGTTTTGACAGCCAATGCAAGCCGATACACGGCATTATTAAGAGCAACGCCGATACACGGCTTAATCATGAATAGAGGTGGTGTGGCGGACATCTTCTAGTGATATACTAATTAGGTGCAGTAATTACTCCCAGTGAATATTGTAGCAATAGGATCAATTCCTTGAATCTGGGACCGCCCTCGAATTTAAATGTGTATACATTGTATATATTGTATAATTTACACTGTATGTATGTACATAGGTGCATTACAAGATGGCGCCAGTAATCCCACTGACACTGTACGCTGTCCTCTGTCTATGTCTACTATGTTGTGACACGTGGAGATAGCTGTGTATAAAATATGGCGTTTCCCGGTGTGCCGTTAACACCGAGGAAGGCAGACCGCCGAAACGCGTCTGTTCCGGAAATAAAGACCTGTTGCCACGCTACCCGTGAGTGCTTGCATTCTTTATATTTCAAAGGATTTGGAGCGATAATATATATATATATATTTATGAAACATGTTATTTTCAGTTTTAACCATACTTGGCCACCTGGTGCCGATAAACCTCCTGCATTCTGTTCTGAGACTACATTATCGTTAATACAACATATATAACACTATTAAATTAATTAACCAAATAATAATACATAATTTTGAATAGAATTTTACATCCATTATTATTGTTAGCATATTTAAAATAATGTGAATGGTTTCTCGAAGAGTAACACTGGCACCTACTGATAAATTGCGTGGTAAAGCCTTGCAATGTAAAGAGAACAGTCATTTTGTGTCAAAATGTGTGGTAAATGCAGTGCGATGTAAAAACTTCGGAGTACAAGCTGTTTCCCTCCATATTGGGCACAATTGATATTTGTTCTCCACTATGAACCATGTTAATGAACTGATTAACTCCTGCACAAGCTTGAAATGGTCCAAAATAAAGTTGTGTGAATCCTTCTCAACATTGAATGCTGCCTATTGGATTCCTCTAGGCAGGAGAATTTCTTTAAAAGCCCTCTGCGTTTCCCACATATGCCCCAAATGCCATTGGTCACAACTTTTACCAAATGGAGACTGCCTACCACAGGCACAGCCTCAGTGGTGCTGGAAACAATTGGTAGTGTGGGGGTTGCCAGTAATGCTATATCAATGAAGTCATAAGGATTGTGAAAATTGTAAGCGTCAAACAAAAAACAAGTGTAGCAAATGTGCCACGCACATTCAGCAGGAGAGTGGTATGGGTGTGGTATGTAGCTGCTGGTGCATTTTGGAGTACTGGTGTGATTTACAGGTGGCCCATGTTCTGTGGAAATTGCCACCAAATATGCTTAGACATGCAGTTTTACTGGTAGAAGTATTTAGCACAGAGATGATAATGTGTGAATATCGGGTTAAGTGGCTTGATTTGTTTTGATCCTATTAAAATCTTCGTTTCCATCACTGTTCGGAATTACAAAAAAGTGCCTCATTTGTGCTTTCCAAATAGCTGAAATAATTTGGTGTATGTGTATACTTCATTTCCTGATACTTAAAATGTTGTGTGTTCTAAAAAAACTGACATGTTACAACCTTTCCTTTCGTTTCCTGTACCCCAGCAGGATTGTCAACTAGATCACTTTTACAAAATATTCTCACTTTACAGTCAGGGAAATAGAAGTACACTCCGGATTCAAATAAGGGGCAATTTGTCAGAATATAGCCTGATGTTTGAGCTTTGCCTTTGAATGCACAGAAAGTATGACAAAATAAACACACAATTTAAAGGCATCTTTATTCCTCATTTACCTTCTGAACTCCAGCATGATTATTTGTGGGGTTGCTGCAGCACCCCCCACCCACTTCCAGCCCCTATGCACAGCCTTCATTCAAAAATCTAGCTTCGGAAGTCCAAGGTTGCAACAAATCTTCATTAGGAGACTCAACCTTCTACATCTAATTTGTTGAACCCTGAAACTTCCTTCCAATATACAATAGGAGTATTCACAATAACTTTGCTATCCACTGGGCTATTATGGATGTTTTTATGCACATAGCTACAGTAGCGGCTGGTATTGGGTGAAAGTGGTGGGGTACGGGGGAATAAAAACAAAAAATAGAACTTACCTGCCGCTCGCCATTCTTCTGCATGCTGCTTTGCACTGGCTGAGGCTCCCAGACTCTCCTACAACCAATCCCAGCACTTCTCTCTGCCAGCATGAGCGAACCACTGGGATTGGCGTGAGCGGTTTAACTTTACGCTCAACGAAGACTAGGAGCCTGTGCCTGCTGTTCTCTCCACTCGGGAATGCAGCTTGGGTTGAAGAGATGTCAGTGCGCTTGCCGGTTTGGCCTTATTAAAACGACCGGCCAACCCAACATGCACACTGAAAGCAGTGCCAACCACTCCCACTTCGTGCCTGTCATCAATTAGGCCCCCCCCCAAGAGTCGGCCTTGAAGACAAATAAAAGGATGATAAACCTGGTTTTCAATGTTTGCAGCTGGTGGGGGGGGGGGGGGGGGGCGTCTCTCCTCTGCATTCACGGCGGATCCCTGCTGGATAGCTGCCACCATTTCTGCGAGGTACCCGGACCTTTGCACCCTGCTAAATGTGAATATAACTCTGGTATAAATAATGGTGCAACCTAATCTACCTAACATCCTATTTGTGCATTTTAATTGCTGCACCACAATCAGAGCAAATCAATGGCAACCGTGCATGGCACCTAATAATGCACTTAGTGCCTACCTTGTACTTAAATGCTACCAGCCACCCATACAAACTTCCCTGCTCCGCTTGCCTCTTATTCGCTTCTCTCAATACATATTTCCAAACTTTTCATTCCCTTTATGCTGCATCAGGTTTGCAGAGACACACGATTCAAGTACTTCTGGTCCCCACATACGTCACCCAACTCTCTATACGTAGAGCACATCAACAACACTCTTCAGTTCCATCTATGGAGGCTCCTAGATGCAGCTTTTCCTGGACAACTTAACAGTACCATGAAGGCACAGTAGTACCAGCAGTGCGCTATAGAAATGGCACTAGCAATGAAGCAGTCTTCCGGTTTCATGAAGGTTGCCAAATTAGCACCTACTTCATACATACATACACACACACACATACATACATACATATAAAAAGTGGCAACTGTCATAGAGAATCCTTTTAATTCCCAACTATAAATATCTTAGATCACCGGCACTACAGACCTTTAAACCCACCCCTCACCAAAATGTTCATTTTTGGGTCTCCTTAAAATTACATTAGTCTGCAAAAGCTATAGTGACCAATTCTTTCAAATATACATAGAGTGGGCGTTGGCTCTGCCTGGAGCAGTATTGCACGCTCACCTTGTGCTAATGGCTGTTTATCGTATCATTACAGTCCTAATGGAGGGCATGCATGTCAGTGCACGAGTTTTCCCATCTGAAAGGTACACTGACTCATGACACATTAAATGTTCTAGCTCACAGATCAGCGGTTGTTAACCTCTGGTCCAGGGACCCCTGGAGGTGAACAAAGTCTTCTCAAGGGGTCCACGGCTGCAAAGAAAATTAGATAATATTAAAAGATTAATAAAGTGTATATAAATGAAGAAGCAACATTTATAACTGAAAATTGTAAAATGCTCTTAAAATGTGAAGGAATTTAAAATTGGTGGCATTAAATTAAATCAGTATCCTCAGATTGATTTGTGGGGGCAGTGCAAGTGCATCAAACAGAATATAATATGGACGACGAGTGACCTTAATTGAATTTAGAAAAGCTACAACCTTTCTGTTAATTTTTTTTTTTTTAATATTTGTTTGCAAATTAAATCAAATGTTTCTTCATTTCTTTACTTGTTTGATGAATGCCTGTTTCTGCATTTGTTGTGTATTGTTTTGAGGTTCAAATGATCGAAAATACTTAGGCTGGGGTCCACGTCTTCAAGTAATAACCAATTGAGGGTCCCCGGTTCTTAATACAAATTCATTTGGGGTACCCAGGTTCCAGTAAAGTCTAAATGAGGGGGTCCAAAGAAGTCAAAAGGTTAAGAACCACTGTCAGAGATGCATTGTATACAGAAAGAAAACCTTTTTGTCTTGCCTTTTCCCCTTTTGCCAGTCTTTTTTAATGTGTTTAAAGATTATTGGCCCTATTGGTTTTGCAAATTACAGTGGTTAAGCCCTCAACTGGGCTAATAACTTCCCCCGCAGCGCTATAGTTATTCAACGTCAGAGTGGTCCAATCGTGACAGCCTCGCTTTGTAATCGGGAAAATACGATGATTCAGACCCCGGAGACGGAGGAAGGAAAGCTAAAGGCTGTGTATTGATTCCATTCATGTTCTCCACACTAGGAGCTCTTTATTCAACCAAAGCGTTTCAAAAGTGCTCACCTGGCGGCGGGGGGAGGCGGCGCTGCACAAAAGAGAGAGGAACAGAGCGTGCTGCAAAGCTTCAGGTCCGAAGTTAACAAAGCTAACCCACAAAATAGAAACAATGCAAAGCCCAATCAAAATCTTAGTTTGCCTAATGTATAGAACATTGTGGAATGCCAGCAAACTGGGTGGCTATGCAGACTGCATAGCCAATTGAGGAATATGAACAAAGCTGGCTCTAGGTCATGCAAAATAAACATTATGAAGCTGGGCTTGGTCCCAGAAAAATCCTGATTAATGATGTAAGGAGCCTGGTTGACTAACTGCAAACATGCAAATTTGGCATAAAGAGTCGTCTCACTGCAGCTATACATCTACAGTTAGTTCCATAGCATGCAGTTTTCGATTCACAAAAGGTTATGGCAGGCATCACAAAAGTGTGCAGTGCACAGCTTTGTGCACCCACAACTTTAGCACTCATTAGCTGAGCTCCCCTGAGCCTAGTGGAGGGACAGTTATGTGCCCCTGTTAGGGCACCAGCTGCTAGGGGCGTCAGCATTAGGAGAGTAGCAAAGGTCCCATTAGCCCAGTTGGGTAGTAAACAAGCACTGAAAATGCAATAGGTCTCGGCCTTGTTTAAGTTAAAGCAATTCTGTTTGTAATTAGGTGGCTTTTTAGCTTTGCTTTTATTAGTGGTTTTCAAACTTTCATGTACATACCATGCATATGTATGCATATATGTATATGTATGCATGCATGCATTTATATTTGTATTTATATAGATATGCAGATTTATATATATTTTTTTGGTGATCAAGACCCGAGTGGGTGTCGAAACGAGTAATGGCGGTCAGGCTGGGCAAGTAAATAAAAATATTCTGATTGGCACCATCTTCTGGGTCCGCTCTTTGTCATTTTCTGCCCGAGTGAGGCATTGGTAAGCAGCGATTTGCACATATTTTTATATATGTATGTATGTAAATATATACACATACATATATATAAATGCATATGCATACCTTGCAGGAGAGCCACCTCAATTATCGTTACGCCACTGGGTAGAGAGTAGTAGAGAGAGAGGCAGAGAGAGAGTTAGAGAGTAGAGAGTGAGTAGTAGAGAGTGAGAGTAGAGAGTAGAGAGAGAGGGAGTAGTAAAGAGTAGTGTGAGTAGTAGAGAGTGAGTAGAGAGTAGAGAGTGAGTGGTAGAGAGTAGTAGAGTGAGTAGTAGAGAGTAAGTAGAGAGTGATTAGAGAGTAGAGAGTAGTAGAGAGTGAGTAGAGAGTAGAGAGTAGTAGAGAGTGATAGATAGTGAGTAGTAGAGAGTAGAGAGTAGTAGAGAGTAGTAGAGAGTGAGTAGTAGAGAGTAGTAGAGAGAGAGTATTAGAGAGTTGTAGAGAGTAGTAGAGAGTGAATAGTAGGGAGTGAGTAGTAGAGTGTAGTGACTTGCTCTCGCCTCTCAGTTGGTCACCATCTATCCTGTGGTGTTCTGTGGCACCAGTTGGTGCAGGCACGAGCAGTGACTCTCTCTCTCGCCTCTCAGTGGGTTTGCCATCTGTCCTGTGGTTTACTGTGGCACCAGTTTCTGCAGACACGAGCAGTGACCCTCTTGTGCATCTGAGTGGGTTACCATCCTCCCTGTGGTTTGCTGTTGCACCAGTGGGTGCAGGCACGAGCAGTGACTCTTGTGCATCTGAGTGGGTCACCATCTCTCCTGTGGTTTGCTGTGGCACCAGTCGGTGCAGGCACGAGCAGTGATGTCTCTCTCGCCTCTGTGGGTCACCATCTGTCCTGTGGCCTCCTGTGGTACCAGTCTGTGCATACACGTGGGTTGGCTTGCTCTCGCCACACACCCACACCGTGTGGCTTTGATTTGCACCCGCTGCTCATTAGTGCGTCCACGTGCCCTGTGGTTTAGTCTTGTGGCCGGGAGAGGCCGTCCTTCGTGTTTTCGTGTCTGCACGTCAGTGTGAGTGGTGGACTCCACTCTGTGCGCATGTGGTGCAGACTCCGGACTCCCTCACTAACTGGATCCAGACCCCATGCTCCTGATGTTACACAGATCAGGCATTGGGAGGGGGAAGGGGGAGCTCTGTGTTGTGATCCTGCTTGTGCGAGACCTACCTCTCGAGTGACAACTGCGAAAGTGATTTTTATTTTGAAGGCCTGCATGTGAAGGGATGTGATGTGTGTCTGGAATGCAGTTTTTCTTGTCTTGTATTACTTTAATAAAATAACAACGGCTTTGTGATATTGGGGACTTAAAACTTTCTATAACCAGATCTGAAAAGCTGGGATGGGGTGGACCTAACTGAAGCATTGCCTTGTCCTCCCCGTGCGCCTCTGAGCTCCGTGCCTGTTGTAAAGACATTTCTTATCTGCTTGTTAAATAAACAAGCAGATAAGAAAAGTCTTCAAAGGCACACGTAAAGCAGGCGACCGTGTCCGGATGAGACGGACTAAAAAGCCAAAAGGAGGCACCCTGGGCACCTTATTTCCAATGGCGGCGCACCGTTTAACATAAACGGTGACGCAAGCCAATGGGAATAAGGGGCGGGGCTTGAAGCCCTTTTCTAAAACTGACTGGATCACTATAAGTCTCTAGGTGAGGAGCGCATGCGCGCTCCAATGCCAGCCGAGACCTAAAAAGCAGCCATTTGGGCTGCATTGGGCCCTGACTTGGCACTAGTGACAATGTACCTGATGCACCATTGATAGCTATGCCCCGGATCAGACCCGCGCCATGTCTACGGTGCTGGCTTTTGGTGGGGCCTACATGTCATTTTTTTCTATCATGAAGTTTTGATTAAGTAATTACTTTTTAAAAATTTAATTGAATTATTTTAAATTAACAACATCAACAGTGAAGCCATTAAAATAGCGTTCAGCACGAATTATGCTTATTCTGCACATAGTCACTGCATGAGTCGTCCATAAAACATGAGGAATAACATACAAGCAGTAACAGTGACATACGTGGTACATAGGTTCTTGTGGGGTGGAGGTTGATTAAATAATTACTTGTATCACCTAATTAACATCATTATCTTTTATTGCTGGCAGGTGAGCAGGCGCTATATAGCTCGACAAACATAAACGTTAATTGGATTTAGTTTCAGTCACTAATTATTTAGTATATTTGCTGATTAGGCTGTGTTGCTCTTCAACAACTAGAGTAACTTGCCGGCTTTTATCTTGCTTGCTTTTGATATAACTTATTTATCGCAGCTAACTGGAGCCATTGTGCCAATTCTGACTTTTTGGCCAACTGCACTCTGCCATTTCCAGTTTTTATCCCCAGACGTTTAAAGGTTAAAGCGAATTCCAAATCCCAGCAGGCAAGGAGCTGTTGTCATAAGCCAGGGCACACTGAACGATCCCTTGACAGCTACATAACATTAAAATGGCAATACATAGCCACACATGGCCTTCTTTGACATTGACATACTAGTCCAACCTCCGCTTTCCACTGAAGTTCTGTGAGTCCAAAGAAATATTGGATCTCTGCAGTCGTTTAAGACATTAGTTTAAGAGCATGAGTCAGGTTGTTTAGTGCCTTCTGCAAATCATGTGTCATTGGCAAAGCGTAGGTTCCTCTAATTTTAATATAAATAAATACCAGTCATATCTCTGTTTCTCAACACAGCATAGGAGGCATGGCAGTGGCTGCAAACGATGGGGGTGGAAATCCCTCAGACGGAAGTAGACGCATGGAATGGCTGGATCATTGTGGCCTCGGACGGCGCAGTCCTAGGAGGTCACGAGTAAGCCCACGAAAGAATAGGCGGCAGTGGATAGGGCTCGGGTGCTGGAGGAGGTAACGATGCAGAGCAAAAAACAGTGGGATGCCGACCCGTCTGACAGAGAGAGGAACACGGAGTCCGAGGACAACGGCAATGGAGACACGGACATGGAACTATCCCAGGGACCTGCACCGACCTCCAGGGGCCTGCACCGACCTCCAGGGACCTGCACCGACCTCCAGGGACCTGCACTGATCTCCAGGGACCTGCACCGACCTCCAGGGGACTGCACTGATCTCCAGGGGACTGCACTGACCTCCAGGGGCCTGCACTGACCTCCAGGGACCTGCACTGACCTCCAGGGACCCGCACTGACCTCCAGGGACCCGCACTGACCTCCAGGGGCCTGCACCGACCTCCAGGGGCCTGCACCGACCTCCAGGGACCTGCACTGATCTCCAGGGACCTGCACCGACCTCCAGGGGCCTGCACCGACCTCCAGGGGCCTGCACCGACCTCCAGGGACCTGCACTGATCTCCAGGGGACTGCACTGACCTCCAGGGGACTGCACTGACCTCCAGGGGCCTGCACTGACCTCCAGGGACCCGCACTGACCTCCAGGGACCCGCACTGACCTCCAGGGACCCGCACTGACCTCCAGGGACCCGCACTGACCTCCAGGGGCCTACACCGACCTCCAGGGGCCAGCGCCGACCTCCAGGGGCCAGCGCCGACCTCCAGGGGCCTGCACCGACCTCCAGGGGCCTGCACCGACCTCCAGGGGCCTGCACCGACCTCCAGGGGCCTGCACCGACCTCCAGGGGCCTGCACCGACCTCCAGGGACCTGCACTGATCTCCAGGGGACTGCACTGATCTCCAGGGGACTGCACTGATCTCCAGGGGACTGCACTGACCTCCAGGGACCCGCACTGACCTCCAGGGACCCGCACTGACCTCCAGGGACCCGCACTGGCCTCCAGGGACCCGCACTGACCTCCAGGGGCCTGCACTGACCTTCAGGGGCCTGCACCGACCTTCAGGGGCCTGCACCGACCTCCAGGGGCCTGCACCGACCTCCAGGGGCCTGCACCGACCTCCAGGGGACTGCACCGACCTCCAGGGGACTGCACCGATCTCCAGGGGACTGCACTGACCTCCAGGGACCCGCACTGACCTCCAGGGACCCGCACTGACCTCCAGGGACCCGCACTGACCTCCAGGGACCCGCACTGGCCTCCAGGGACCCGCACTGGCCTCCAGGGACCCGCACTGACCTCCAGGGGCCCGCACCGGCCTCCAGGGGCCCGCACCGACCTCCAGGGGCCTGCACCGACCTCCAGGGGCCTGCACCGACCTCCAGGGGCCTGCACCGACCTGCAGGGCCGCAGATACTATAGTTTAAACTACATGCATTGAGCAGGAATGGAGAGAAAACGACCAAGTGTTTTGGTGGTAAGGGACCAGCCTGCCCGCTCTTGGATGTATTACATACAGTGTGCAGAGGGGATTGAAGGATTTTTCAAAGAGGGAACAACGAAAAGACACCCTCCACACACATCAGTGGATTTGGCTAAGCTGAGGAGCACGGAAGTGGCTGCCTCGAGGCTGCTACCTATGAAGCCGCTGCCTTGTCACCAGCCTGCCAGGGGAGCGGGAGTTGGATTGTTAATCTGTTAGTAAGTGGGTTATTCCAGGTAGCAAAGCAACGTAGAGATGAACACCGTTCGACACCAGGCTGCAGTGTCCTACCCATGGAATGTACGGGGTATAGCTACACCGACCAAGAGACAGAGTGTACTGAACCTCAAGCCTAGATGCATTGATGGAGCCTACATCCAGGAGACGTACATGAACTCTGTGGAACTACAGAGTCTGGTGAGGAGCAGGATAGGCCAAGCACTGGAATCCACATAATCAGCGTATGCAAGGGGGTTCTGGTGTGGATTGCGCCAAGTCTTCCCTGTGGTAAAACACAGTTGGATAGACGGTGAGGGCGGATATGTGTTAATAGAGGGACTGCTAGAAGGGACACCCTAGGCCTTGTTGGCTATTTATGCCCCAAACTCTAACCACCCTGCCTATGTAGACTCACTGACACCAATACTGCTCCAAGATGCATCTGTGTTTTATATCATGGGGTATGACTTCAACAATATACCAGGCCTAGAGGCAGATCTTTTCACCCCCCCTCCCTCTCCCTCCATTACAGAGCACCCCAAATGGTAGGATTACTGCCCATTTTGCAAGGTAGATAACAGCCTGGGGCTTGTGGATGCTTGGAGACTTCTGCATCTGCACCAGAGGAGTATTCATTACTCTGCTGTGCGTTGTCTTAACACAGCTCTAGATTTAGTAACCCACAAATCTCTGCATGGATATTAGATGCAGAATACGTGGGGTGCAAGCTGTCCGATCAAACCCGCCTTAAAAGAGTGATCAAATGGGGTAAACCCAAAATACTGGTGCTCATTACTTATCCACTTTGACTGGATTTTCACAGTGTTTTGGCTCTAGGTCACTTTCTGGTGGCTTTAGTGCCTGGAGAGGCCTCAGGTTTTAGTATTATTTTTTTCAAGCTAATGGATCATTTACATCTTCACTTTTGTTCTTGTTTTCACTACTGTGCTTCACAATCTTGCAATTCTTCCGAGCTACCTATTCAAACAACAGACATTGCCATCTAAGTTCTCCTGGGTGGTGTGGGCTTTGAGGTTCCTAACAGCAGTAGTTTCTTCTCCCAGGTCACTGCTTTAGGGATTACAATCCTTTTGACACTGCAGTTTTGGCCATTAGTATCCCAGAATGATAGATATCCTTGCATACATTGTTGCTACTCTTACATGCAGTGCAAAGTACAATATTTTAATGGTAGGACAAGTCAGACAAGTGTTACCAAAGCAATTACATAAAACATCACATACTGCAGTCTGTTCAGCAGAGGATCCAGGCTCTTTCGAAGTCTAAGTTTTATCCAGTGGACCTTGTTTGGTGACATTAATGGACGTATTTACTTTCTTTTCCGCTGGTTCTCCCAGGTCTTCTGGGATGATACATCATTTTTCTTCTTCGGTCTTAGTAAAGATGATTTGTAGAAGTAGATGTTTTGTATGCTTGTTCATGTGGTGCAGTTTAGGGGAAAGTGTCTCTCAGTGCCATCTTCTCCCGAATCACACTGCTGGCAAGTCTTATGCTATTTGGGTTTGATCTTCATTGGCCAGTCTCTATTTCTAGTCTGTGGTCACTCATTTTGTTTTTGGTGAATTCTTCTGTGCTTTGGGTTTCTAACCATAGCAAAGTAAGCAAATGTAATATGCAAGATTAAGGTTTCTTCCCAGGGATTTGGAACAGTTCAACTCAATAAATAATGTTATGCTTCCTTTGGGCCCATGTTGCTTCCCTGGGAAAATCTTGCTCTTGTTTGTGATTTCCAATATTAGCATTCTGTAGGGAGATGCTCCTAAGCGAGGTGCAAGGGCTGTGAGAGAGCATACTAAGGATTCCTTGGAAGACCTGGCTACATGGTCTTTCATCAGTGCAGAGATTTTGTTACTCATGCATGCCCTATTGTTGAGATGTTTTAGATGATGCTGAAGAGCAATGCATAGCTTTGCTGGCATTCATTTCTAGAAATGGAAAGAAGAAATGGAATGAGTCTTTATATCTTTGAATCTGTGAATATTAGACTTATTGTGAACTTAAACCAGAAGGGGAGTGTTAGACGTGTTACTCTTGGCGTGGTGTTCCCCCAAACGTTTTGCGCTCAACCTTCCAGTTTTACAGAATTTGTTGTTGTTGGCTGAAGGACTCTGTGCATCTTACCACTGCTACCTAGTTTTAAAGTGCTTGTTCTCTGTCCTTCAAACATGATAAAATTGGCCTACACCTAAATGGCACATGTAATTTACTTATAAGTCCCTAGTAAATGGTACTACATGTACTCAGGTCCTGTAAATTCAATGCTTCTAGTCGGCCTGCAGCACGCATTGTGCCATCCACATGTCTGAGTCCTGTAACTTCAGCCTACAGTGCAATTTTAAACTGCCATTTCGATCTGGAAAAATAAACTTTGTGCCAGGCCTAAACCTTCCTTAATGAAACTTAAAAGTCACCTCTAAGGTATACCCTAAAGGCTCACAGGGCAGGTGCATCATATTTAAAAAGTTGGACGAGTACCTAAGTTTTACATGTCCTAGTAGGGAAAAACCCTTAAAGTTGTTTTTCAGAGCTGCAAGGCCTATCTCTCCTATTGACTAACAGTGGCTTACCTTATTACATGTAATAAGGAACAGATAGAGATATGCTGTTTACACTCAAATGAATCGTAATTTAAAACCCTCTTTAATGATGACGGCGGATTTTAGGTTACAACTCTGAAAATGCCACTTTTAGAAAGTTAGCATTTTCTTGTCCCAACAATTTGTGCCTTCTGCCTGGGTCCTGGATCACATTACTGTGAATGGCTGTGCTGTTGGGGTTTGTGTATTGCCTCCAGACAGTGCCACAAAAGTGGTTTAGATGTGGACAGGATGGACAATAATAATAATAATAAAGACATTTGTTGAGCCCACAGCTACCGCGAATGAAGTGTCCGGGCGCTACTGGCATGATGATTGGGAGGGGTGTACTCAGCCTCACTTACAATTCAAAGGGCTTTGCTCCTGCCCACACAAAGGAATCTGACATCTGGCCTGCCCATTTTTTTGTCTCCCCAGACAGTTTGGAGCTTTGACAGTGGAAGGGAAGAACATTCCAGAACTAGATGTGGAGTAGGGCAGGTAGTCCCCACACACAAAGAATGGCACCAGGACATTGGACATACAGAACCACTCTTCAGAACATGCCTGAACCTGTGGAAGTTAGAGAAGAAGGAATGCCCTACTGTCAGAGAACTGCCATGCTTTGCTGTTTGATAAGGAACACTGGACCTGCTTGCCTTCATTCCAGGCTCACCAGAGTGACTCCAAGGGTCAGTTGGCTGACCTCCTGTGTGAGCCACATGGACTCAACAAGCTCAGAGGCCTGTCTGCAACTGGCCAGCAGAGCTGCTGCAACTGAACCTGCAACTGGATCTGCCTGAGCCCTGCTGGCCTCTTCTGTTGTGAGTCCCTGATTCCCCAAGAAGTGCCGCAGCAGATCCTGGACCTTTGGCTAGCATCAAAGTGCACTCCACCCACAAAAGGCGAAAATCTTGAAGTTTAGGCTCCTCACCACCATGAACGGGCCAGTTCATGCCAAGAATCTGCCTCCCGTGACGACCGCCAATGGGAAGCTCTGGTGAGACCTGCTCTTCGTGTCTACAGCAACTGGCAGCGACGACCGTTAATACAAGACTCGCACTTTGTGCTACTGCAACAACAGCTCATGATGCCCGCCAACATGAAGCTACAGCAGCCACCATCCGTGTTGCTTAGCCAGCTCTTCGTGCTACAGTTCCAACCATCCGTGACGCCTGACCTGCTCTTTGCACTACAGCGATGACCATCCGCGACGCTAACCTCCTCTGTCTGGCCTATTCCAATGTAAACTGAATTCTTTGCGCTGGACTTAGAAGGTAACTTTTCAGTGGGGGAAATCTGGTTCCTGTGTCCAAACCGGACTTCATCACAGTCGGCCTAAACTTGTGACTTTCTGCCAGTTTAACTTGACCAAATGAACGGCAGTGGTGCTTTGTACTTTTTGGAGCTATTTTCACCAAAAACGTTAAAATTAAATATCTCTGGTCTTACTGATTGGATTTTTGTCATTTTGTTTATTAAAATCTACTCTATTTTTCTGAATCAGTTTGGGATTCTTCTTGTGCTGTGCAATCATTGTATCACTGCTTGTGTGCTGTATAAATACTTTACACATTTCCTCAAACTTAAGCCTGACTGCGTTGTGCCAATCTACCAGAGGGTTAAGCACAGGTTAATTTAGTGATTTTCATGATTCACCAGGGCAAGGATTGTGGTTGTTGCCTGAGTGGGGCTTCCATCCTCTCAAGCAATATCCCAGTTGGTTACAGGGAGGGAGGCTTGATGCTGTATAAGATCTTTAGGGCTGATTTTGGGTATGTGCAGGCCTAGTTTGCTATATACTTGCCTGTGTGCTGTTAGTACTTTTTACTGTGCCGACAGAAGATGTTTCCTGACTGCTATTCCTTGGAAATTCTGGTAAGAGCGAGCTGAATTGTTTGCTGATGTTTGTTGAGCCTATCCATCAGAAACAAAGAGTCATACCACATTACCCTCCCAAACTAAACCCTGCTCTCCACATAGGCACACAATAATACCCAAAGAGTTTGTCTTAAAATCAAACATGGAAGGAGAACCTTGCAGTCCATGGTCCATTGCCTGTGGAATGCACTCTATCCCTGCTTCAGAGTGTAATACATGTACTTGTGTTTCAATAAAGGATTGAAAACAGACCTCTCATCGGTCAGCTTGAATTGAACTTCTTACACCCAGGGAATGCAATGAAGAATATCAGATAGGGGTTACCCTCACAGAGTGACCTGTAACTCACCCCACTTCCCAACACAGTCTTGGTTACATTCAACATGCTTTGAAGTCACCGGGAGGCAATGCACATCACTTTGTTTTTAGTAAATGAATAAATATGTGTGGAACTCTCATACCTCCAAGTGTGGTGATGCAATGTGTGGCACCCTCGCCCATTCCTAGAGGTTGAGCCAATACCACCTTGCATGCTGTTTCTTTTTTTTACCCCATCCTAATACGGATGGTCCTTTTTCTGCAACATATAATTTACACATTGCATTGCTGTCTTTGAACTTGAAATTAACTTCCACATAACCCACCATAGGTATTTTCTCACCTGCGTAAGTTACTGGTTAAATATCAGGAGGGTTCAGATTTAATTCAAGAACATTTGCAAATTTACTCTCCCAAACATTACGTTGTATGATAGTATAAGGTGAACCAGAGTCTGGTACAATTTGTAGATCGACACCTTCTATGTTCACTACACAAACTATTTTTTTCTGCCAGTACTGCTAACATTTAGTACAACATTATCATCATCATTTATGTCACTAATACATAATATGCTATCGTCACTAGATGAGTTCCCTTCATCATCATGTTCTTCACTTTTATCTTCAATACAACTTACTACTTTTTTGTTACCCGTCTTAATTCTTCTTCTACATGCTTTTGTAAAATGCCCCATAATTCCGCAGTAACCACATTTGGATTTCAACGCGGGACACCATTTTTCATTAGCGTTATGGCCTTTGTACCCACATCTGTAACATGTGAGCTGTCTGTCATCTTGAAAGTTTTTTTAAAAAAGTAGAGCCTTTCATTAGAATCCTTGTAATTACGTCTGTCAAATTTTTTACTTTCATTTACGTTACTAGAGACTTTGCTAACCACATTATTCTCTTCCTTATTGTTAAGTGCAACCTGTGCACATCTTTTTGACATTTCTCCCTTTTTTACTATGGCAATTATTTCATTTAAAGGTGCGTCTCCACATACCCATAGTTTTTCTTGTATGGCAGAATTGTTGGAGTGCATGGCAGGTTGGTCTCTAATGAAACTATCCTGAAGATCTCCAAATTCACAATTAATAGACAATTTCCTCAAAGAAGACACATAATCTTCAATAGGTTCTAATTTATGTTGTTTCCTCTGAAAAAACTCGTATCTACTAATCCCCACACAAACAGTGGGTTGGTAATGTGCGTCGAGGTCTTCTAAGGCCTCAAGAAACACATTACCCCCCACTCTCGCTTTTTTCTCCATTTGATAGTAAATTCTGGACCCTTCAGGTCCTAAACTGTGCAATAGCATTTTCTTTTTTCTAGATGCAGAAAATTCATCCTCACTCTCTTCTTCTAAGGCAGATATTCTGTCCAGTATAAACACTTCAATACAGGTTCACCAGGACGTGTAAGGAATGGGACTGGGATAACTAAACCATAACCTTGACTAGCCATCCCTAAAAGCAGTATCTATGTTGACAATATTGTAAGAATTACGCCTAAGTGAAAATAGTTACAGTTCCTAATAATACATCTACAGAATTATCTCTATTCAGGATATAAGAGTGTGAATAATATCATCAAATAATGGTATGATAAGACATTATCTAGTAATAAATATATTACTATGGGCTATTAAAACGGAGTATACATTGTTACACTGACTAAAAATATGCACAATAATGATAAATATGCACAATAATGAGTGGTGTGGGTGGTGTGCATATCACCGCAGAGTTAAATTTTTGAGTATTTCGTGGTTACCATAATGAAGGGAATTAAGCTTACAGAGAAAGTTCCGCTCGACGATGCCTGGAACTTGTGAGTGGTATTTCACTCGGTCTTACTTCGCTTGATTCCAGTAACTCGTATCCAGTGGTGAGCTTGCCGTGCTATGAAAATTGTTCGGTCCGATGTTGCCTAATAACCGAGAAACAAAACCAAAATGGCCGCTACGTACAGATGATGTCACGTGATCTCGCGTAATGACGCGTACGTCTTACGGAAGCCTGGAAGGTTTCTTGTGGCTCTTTATACGTCACACCTCCTCGAACTTGGATGACGCTGCAGGAATGGACTCTCCGACTTCGTCCTACGCAGCGATGCTTCTGGAGCTGGCTAACTCGTAGGCATAATTGTGGTAGAACGTCCTCGGGAGTCGCCACCGCTCGAAAAATGCGGTCGAGGTGGACTGCTGCAACGCTCACTTCTCAGTAAGTAACCGCAATCAAAACACCAATGTTACCAAAACACCAATGTTACCGTTTCTAAAATGAATGCCGTTTTCTGTGTAGATAAAATTAATCTGCTAGTCAGCATTGGAAATTAAAATTCCAACTTGTACAAACAATGAAGCACTCTGTGGAAGTTTGTAAGTAGTAATCACAAACAAACTTGGATTCCAGGAGAAATAGGAGGCTTCTTGAATGCGCATCCGTTTGTAAATCGTAGGTTCTTGGAGTCTTTTGAGCAGTTCCTTCTTCTGCTTTCTCTGCCAACTGCTCAAAATTGGTAAAATATTCTTCAGGATTGAAGAAGTAAGCGAATGTAGCTCTGTGAATCCTTAATGATTCTGTAATCCCATCATCCGTCGCCAAATTGTAATAATACTTCAGTCAGGTTGAAGGATTTGTAGAAGATTTATTCAGGGCAAGCAGGAACATCTGTACAGCTTGATGTCTTGACTCTAACTGTTCTAGCTTAGATCTAGAACCCACACTCAGATGTAACCAGCAACCGTAACCATGGTACTGGTTACTAAGATAGCTGTGATGCAACACAGTGTTAAAAGGGAAACTACCAGAGCCAGAATGCAAGGTACTGTTAGTTTAAAGGCCTAGAATGTTATTTGTCTGAGCTGGAAATTTGGACATAATCTCCTTGATTTGTGACTAAAGAAATTTGTTTGTCTTGTTTTGTCTACGTTTCTTTTGTGAACCTGCCACTTGATGCTTACCTTAGGGCCGCGGTTTCTGTAACCAGCCCGCAGGCCCTCTAGTGATTCTGGGTGAACTCTAAATAGGGCCGACCAAGTTAAAGGGGTGAGATTAGTAAAGAGAAGAAATTCTCGCCCATCGAGATAATAATTAAGTTTCTTAATAGCTCACTTAATTGCAAGGCACTCTTTTTCAATCGTGGGAAATTTTTCTCTTGGGATGACTTTTCTGCTAATGCGCCAAATTTTGAGATTTGGTTAATTTTATTAAAATCTCATTGTTCAATCTGGTTTTGGTGCAAAAATTATAGGGGACTTTCAACTGCTGGTAGACGGTTCTAATAACATTCTGTCAACCTTCTCATCAATGGCTTTTCTTCTTGCCTCTGGAATCCCATAGAGTTTTTGTTTATTAACTTGAACAGGCTACGCATGAATAAAATGATGGGTTCACCCCGTAATAGCCTGCATTATGGAAAAGGTTTTAGAAAAAGGTTGTAGGGTAGTCTTTAAAATAACTCTTTCATTCTCAGTGTCACTTGTTTTCTTTTCTAAATGCGGTAGCCCCGTTGCCCAAAATTGGATCAGGGTGACTATAAATTGAGGAGAACCCTGTCAACCTTTGAGAAGAAAGATGTGGAAAATCTTATTTCATTCCTTTTCCCTGGGATTTCAAGTTGGTAGGTTACCTTATTAAGTTTTTCTCTGGTTTATGTAGGCCCTGCCAATGGGCTTACCGATTTTGCTTACTGGAAGGAATCCAGAGTAATACCCAGTCTCCAATAGAGAACTCTCTGAGCTTAGTATTATGATTGTAATAACACTCCTGAAGATTCTGGGCCTTTTCCATGTTGCCGGCTATTAATTCTCTAAAACTTCACCAGTTGCTCTTAACAGAGCAGCATATTCTAGTACAGTCTTTTCTTCTCGGCCTTCCTCTTCCCAGGCATCTGTAGTCATTTCCAGAAGTGTCCAGGGTTTTTTGCTGAACAGTAGTTGAAATGCTGCAAACCCTTGACTAGACTGGCTAGCACCAATGGCAAACAAGCATTTACATTGCAATAGGTTTCACAATAGCGAGATTTTGGCCTATTGGCATTGTAAATGGCAATGTCTTTTATTATTTAAAAGGCATTGTCATTTACAATACCAATAGGTCAAACTTTAGCAAGTATTGTAGAGCCTGGTGTCCGTGATGCGGGCACTGCGCTCACCAATAAAGTAAAAAAGAAAGCAAACTGAGCGCAGTGTCCCTGAAGCACCCGCCGCACAACATTATAGTTAATAAAAAGAAAAAAATGTAACTGAGCGCAGTGTCCCTAAAGCGGGTGCCGTGGTCACCATGCACATTTTTGTAATAAAAACAAAAGGTGAAAGAACGAGCGGTGTCCGTGAAGCGGACGGCGCGTTCTTCTAAAAAGTAGTTATATTAAAAAAATAACCTTCGCCATTGTGCAATGAGTGCTGTGGGGGTAGGGAGCAGCCGCTTTTAAAGTTAGGATGGCATAACGCTTTATACGAAAAATGGACGGCACGCTGCAAATACTAACGAAAAAGCAGCCGCCATTGTTAATCCCCATAGTCAATAAACACCCATATATAATGCCGACCATGTAACACGCCAATTAAAAGGTCCAGTCGTTATGGGCAGTAACAAATGCAAACAAGGCGGTACCAATGAGGGACTAACAAGCCTACTTATGAATCAGAAGCCAGCATTTATGAAGGACAATGACACAAGCCAATGAAAACTATGGCGGAGAGTAGGAGGAGCTTTCAATGCATACCCTAATACAGCATGCCTCACAGAGAGAGCAGTGCATGTGCGCTGCCCTTGGGCTCGACCTGAAGAGAGTTGAGGGGAGTATTTTATCCCAGTCACAGTGCTTGTTTTTGTTTTGTTTTCGTTTTATTTAGCATTAGCCTTTGTGTGGCAATATAACATTCTACAAGACCATTGATCTCTAGAAGGTATGCAGATGTTGTCAGTTGCTTGATGCCCAGTTCCTGGCATGCTTCCATCATCAGTTTGTAGACAAATGGACTGCACTGTTCAGTGAGGATCTTCTACAGGAATCCAATTATGAATCCATTATGACAGTGGTAGAGATCTGACTATTGGTTGTTTGTAAAGAATTGCCTGTAAGTAACAGGTGTCATAGTCTACAATGACTAGTATATGCCTATAACCCTTCCTAAAAGGAATTAATGGACCCAAAAGATCCATCCTGAAAGGCTTGAAAAGGTTATAAATCTGGGTCATTTTTTTTAGCTGGTCTTGTGGCCGCTTACATGGATTAAACGCTTGGAAAGTTGGACACTCACTACAATATATTTTTATATAGGCAAACATCCTGGGCTAGTAGAAATGTTCTGGAAAAGTTTTTTTCTGCTGGCTTCTATGCCTAGAAATACCTGCCCAGGAAGTAGGAATGTTTGTTCCTGAAATGCTTTTGGCACCAACATTTTCAAATTAGCAGCAGCATTTGCTTTCCTATAAAGAGGGCCTCATGCTATCACGTTTTATAACCTCTTGTTCTTACGTCTTAGACCTAGCCCAGACATATTGTAGGAGAGGATCACCCTTTAGGAAGTCGTCAAAGGACAATGCCACTAAGGAATTGGAGGGTCCTTTCTTCCCACTCGCTTTTCCCTGTGCTACATGGGCAAGGGGGTTTCAAGATCTTCCTGTGAAAAGGAAGGATCCCAGCCTGGAATTTCCATATTGAGTTCAACATTTAAAAAGGAGCTAAACTGGGGGGGTATCATCTCTGCTGGTAAACGGAGCTATGAATCCATATGGGTTTGGATAGGAGGGATTGGGGCTGTGCAGTCTCAACAGTTGCTAACGGATACACTTATATTCCCATATGCAGATTTAATTCTTACAGTCCATTGGGAAGCCATTTGGTATTGGGAAATATAAGAGTCACTAACTACGGATTGATGACATCCTTTATTGAGAAGGTCTGTATAGAGTGTCCATTACTGTGCACAGGTAAGTAGTATTGAGGTTCCGCATGTTCACCATTAAACACGCCAGGCACTGAGGCTAATTTCCATTGGCTCCTCCTCCTCCTACTTCTGCCTTGGACAATATCATGCTATATGACGCCAATCGGCACAATCAAAGCATTGGAGTATAGTATGTACATGAGAAGGGACCTTCCTTTCTGGGGGCCATGGTCAGTGTTCCGGTCTAACCAGAGGGGCAAACTGACCCGAAGGTCTGGCGGTGGGTTTGCCTAATTCATTCTCACTATCTCAAATTCCCTATTACGGGCTTCATTTGCTCTGTAAAACGCCCTTGTTATCTCAAAGGCAGTGGTTAAACTCAGACGGTCAGGATGTTTGATCCACTGCTGTATACCAAGAGAAAGTGCATTTATGAATTGTACTATACAATGTTATTCCTCATGTCTTCTTTAGTAGATTCCTTTTGTTTTAACCATTTGTCTGCTAGAGCTTTGATTCTAAAAAATAGGGCTTTTGGAATATTTACTTGGTTCATCTCTTTTATTGGAAACTTATTTGATATGTTTAATCTGTGGTGGCTGCCCATAGGGGGTAATCAAAACAACAGAAGAGTGTGCCTTGTCAGGAGAAGAGCAAGCATAGAGAATCACACTTGATTCATTAGAAAGCCCTCACTCACCAAAAATGTCTAGATTGTGTCCAAAAATAAGTTTATTCGTTAGCCAACCAGCCACGGGTTAAAAACAGAGTGAGCGTTAAATGAGCTGGATAGATTGATCAGCTATGTCTCACTGTGCATTGGTCAACATGTTTATGCCTATATGGTGCCTATATGGTGCTATTGGCTAGGCAATCTTCAGGACCAAAGTGTGAACCTCGGCGGTATGAGCAGGGTCCGGTTATTGAGGGCTACATCAGGTACCGAGCGGGTGCTTGGCTTTGCCGGCGGTGTGCCTACTAGCCACCACCCCCCTCCCGAGACCCATGGTGTGATAAATTATTGCACCACATATTCTGGTTCCTCCAAATAGGAAGGATTCCTCAGTAACAGTAGGTTACTATTAACTGTTGTTTTTTCACACATTGGACCTCTTGGTTAGAGTGGGCCTTAGCGCGCTCATACCGCCAACAAATAAACTTATTTTTGGACACAATCTAGACATTTTTAACCCACCACACAATCACTTTCACTTGTCACTTTCACTAACCAGCTCCGCAGTAATTCTGACGTTGAAGCACACCGGGGAGGCACTCGGCCTTCCTGGTGGGGCCCGATGATGAAGCATGTCACCAACCTCACTTTTCCACTTTTGCATGGCATGCTACAGCTTTTAGATGAAAATAAATGATCTAATGGATCATTTGTTTGGCATGTAAAAGCTGTCATATAGCCTTAGCAGCAGAAGAGGGCTCCACTAGCTGTATTGCACATTTCTGATGGGCGCTGTTACAGCCCGGCCACACACAGACACAATACTTATAGGATAGGATAGGATATGTGCTTGTAGAGAGCTCGAATGCCGTGGCGTCTTGGCGCTAAAAAGGGTAAAAACCTAGTGGAGCCAATAGACCTGTCACCTACAACTATGTTCTGGTAAACAACAGAGTTTTCAAGGCTCTCCTAAACGCCAATCTGTTAGATTGGAGACGCATGGCTACCGGCAGTGAGTTCCATAGTAGAGCAGCACGGTGTGAGAACGCTCTGCCACCCCATCTTACTCTCCTGATCCTATCCAGGCAGAGAAGATTCAGGTTACCCGATCGTAGTGGTCGGGCTGGGATGTAAGGTCTAAATAATGTACGCATGACCCTAGCCCCTCCTCCATAAAGAGCCTTATGGACAAGACATAAAGCCTTAAATTCGACCCGATGCTGCATTGGGAGCCAATGTAAGGTTCGAATAGCCACAGAGGTGGGTTTACCTCTAGGTATGTCCAAAAGCAATCGGGCACCAGCATTCTGCAGTGATTGAAGCCTATTCATTTGTGCCTTATCAATTCCCAAAAATAGGCCATTACAGTAATCCAACTTTGAGAGCAGAAGGGCCACCACCACTAACTTCTGTTGTTCCTTACTAATAAAAGGAAAGATCTTCTTCAGAGTTTTGATCAGGAAGAAACAAGAGGAGGTAAGGCTATTTACTTGGGCTGTGAAAGTTAGTTTACAATCAAAGATAACCCCCAAGTTTCTAATCTTAGACGCAGGAGTAGGGCACTGTCCAGCCATCGTAGGCCACCATGAGGCATCCCATCGGGGTTGTCCCTGGCCGAATTCCATAACCTCCGTTTTATCGGTGTTTATCTTGAGGAAGCTGTTATTCATCCAGGCTATAATCTCCTCCAGGCAGGCATGGAACCTTACTGCCGTGTTCTCAGGATGTTTAGTCATAGAGACTATAAGCTGAGAATCATCGGCGTAGGATGTAAACTCAAAGCCATGCTTCCTGATCAGGGTAGCCAGTGGCAGCAAATAAATATTGAAAAGGGTGGGTGACAAGGCAGAGCCCTGAGGTACCCCACACGGCAGGGAGAAACTCTCCGACTGCAAACCCTCCCAGCTCAGGCTTTGAACTCTTCCATCCAGGAAGGAAGACAGGAGGGACAAGGCTGTACCCTTGATGCCCACCTCTTGGAGTCGTTGGACCAACACTGTGTGGTTCACAGTGTCGAAAGCTGCCGACAGATCCAATAAAACCAAGATTGCGTTTCCCCCCTGATCTATGGTTCTACGGATCTCTTCTGTGACTACTATGAGGGCAGACTCAGTTGAATGGCTTGGTCTGAATCCGTGTTGGGCTTTGTCCAATATTTCATTTGTTTCGAGATAGTCGGTCAGAGTTCTATTCATAGATTTTTCTATGATTTTAGCCATAATGGGTAATCCGGCGATCGGCTGGTAATTCATTGGCTCAGTGGGGTCAAGCGTAGCCTTCTTTAATATAGGCTTAATAGTTGCCCTCTTCCAGCAAAGCGGGAATGTGCCAAGTTCTACAATCTGGTTTAACAGTGGGGTTAGCACCTCCCCAATTCTACCTGCGACCCGATGAAGCACAGTTGCAGGACAGGGATCATTAGGTGATCCTGATTTTAAGGAGAGAAGTGTGTCACCAACTTCCTCTGAACCAATCACGGGGAAACTAGCAAGTTCCTCAGGGGGTGGGCTCACTGTCACTGATGGGTCTTGCACTTTCTCAGAGAGTGGGCAGATCTGCGAAAGGTCATCATAAATATCTTGAACCTTCTTTTGAAAAAACATAGCCATCCTGTCACACAACTTTTGGTCTGGATGAAAGGCGGAACCCTGCTGAGCTTTAGAGAGTAGATTAACTGTTTTAAAAAGCTCTCTGGCGGAGTTACCCGCTTCATCAATTTTATTTGCAAAAAACTTCTTTTTTGCCTCAATGGTGGCCATCTTATAGTCTTTAAGGGCAGTATTATATATCATTTTTGCGGATGTATCATATTCCTGCCGCCATTTGCGTTCATCAGTTCGACATTTAACCTTGATAGCTTTAAGCTGAGAGTTATACCAGGGGGAGGTTGGCTTATGCCTTCTGATGGTAGACCATCTTACAGGGGCTACCTGGTCAGCTGCTGACTGTAGCCAGACATTGATATTATGGGCAGCCGTGTTGCAGTCTTGAGGCAATGATCCAGGCCCTAAACTGAGGGCCAATAAAAGATCCTCTGTGTTAACTTTATTCCACCGTCGAATCAAAACTTTCGTGGATTTTATTTGTTTCTGTGACGGTGGGAGTGGGAATCTGATCCTAAACAAAATTGCATAGTGGTCAGTCCAAACCAAAGGGGTGACTTTTTCCACATTTATGTTAGGATCATTCGAAAAGATACCGTCCAGGGTGTGACCCGCCTGGTGAGTAGGTTCCGCAACCAACTGGACAAGACAAAAAGTAGCGAGAGCGTCAAGAAGTCTTTCTGTGTCAGAGTTATCCCCCAGCTCTAAATGGAAGTTAAAATCACCAAGCAACAGGAATGAACCCTGATCTGTTTGTGATTCTAGGTAGGTCATCAATGATTGGGCAAATGCAGCTTTTGGGCCGGGCGGGCGATAAAGTAGTAGACCCTGAAAATTAGTGACATTATTTCTACTGATGATAAAATGGACGGCTTCCGCCGAGAGATCTTGAATGGCCTGTATCCTAGGTTAATATAATCCCGATGAATAATGGCAATGCCCCCCCTTTTCCGCCTTCCCTGTTATGGGATGCCACCGCATAGCCTTGAGGAAGGGCTGTGTTCCAATCTGGACATGAGGCTTTATCTGCCCATGTCTCCGTCAGGAACATTATGTCGATATTAGTGCTTTGAATTATATCTTCAATTTGATACTTATGTTTGCTCAATGAGCGAACATTAAGCAGCATGCATTGGATGTATTGTTCCTGAACATCAGGACGACAACCAGCCATATACGGCTGGTGGGGGGAACACTCAGCATGTTTCTAGGGGTTTCCGGCGTACTACCCTCCCTCCCTCCTGTCTTTGCCTCATTCAGGCAACCCACGTGAAACAGACAGTTTGCACACTCAGTCTTACCTAATGGAATTAAGTTGTGTGATTTACACCGGCCTAGATCACAGGCCAACAGCTCCAGCCTGCTGTATTTAATGGGGTGAAATCGACCATGGGTCATGGCGCTGGACGCGTGACGGACGTGGACAGGCGCAGACGGGCTGCACTAGCATCCGACAGGACAGCAGATAATGGAGCTTCAGGGCTTGTCAATCACATGTCTTCTTGCCCTATTAGAAGCGGAAATTGAGAAAAAAAGGCTACCTCTGGAACTTCAATCTTATTCCGGATTCTGATTGGTGGAAGCTCATGGACCTGCCTCTGGCATGCTGCAGACAGATGGGGGGTGTCAGAAACCATTGGGCTGCCCTTCAGACCAAGAGCATGTATGCTCATGTCAAAGACTGCCATGAGTAAGTGTTTATGTTTAGCAGTTTGAGTGTGTTCATCTGTGTGACTGTCTATGTGTGTGTGCCTGCGACTGTTGGTATGTATGTTTGCTTGTATGCCTAAACGCGTATTTAAGGGTATGTGAGTGTGTGCGTGCACATGTGATTTGAAAGCCTGTTAAGTTATTCGGCCAGGGGGGTTTTAAAGATGGGGGACAGGTGCTGGAGAGTACTTTTGGGCTTTGAGGGACCTTACTCCTACCAAATATTCACCAGCTGCCACTATGTTTCATCATCAATTCCTAACCTCTTTAAAATAGTTATTTTAATCTACTTCTGGGTAGGCTAACTGTAGGACTTGGCCTTTTTGGCTAAAGTTCCCTAAACTTTTAGCTTTCCCCCTAGACCGTTTTCCTGACATAGAATTGCCAATTTAGATGCTTTGGGTACTTTGCCACTACTAATCAGTGTCAAAGTACAAGGGTTCCCTGTGTAAAGTGTAGTGGTAATTGGTTGGCCATGATTGGTATGCTTGCCTTACTAGTAAAGTCCCTAGTGATGTGCACTGTGTGTGCAAGGGCTAATAATGCAAAGGCGCGCAGAGAAGGGAACTCAGGGCTTCAGTGTAGGACCTGCGCGCAGTGTGCTAAGTTAGCATGTCGTCCTGACAAGTGTAACCACTTGTCAGGCCTGACAAGGGGCGCCCCTGTGGTAGGTCCTGGGTAACCCCTGGGCAGGGTGCAGTATAAGTATAAGGCAGAACATGTACTGAGGTGTGTGTTATGTTCTGACAGTGAAAAGCACTCCATTTTGTTTTCACTGGTGAAAGGCCATTCTGCCCAAAGGACAGAATGGGGGAGGCTGGGTATTGTTTTTTGTTAGCCTAGTTTCCTATCAGTTTAAAATGGAGAGGTGAAGTTTGGTATGTATGAACTCAGTGTCATAACACATCTTTCTATGAAAGTGGTTTTGTCACTGTGTGTTCAGAAGCCACTCTTTTAGAAAGTGGCTGAGTTTTGTGCTTTAAGCATTTCTGTGTGTCTCTGCTGAATGTGGATTGACTGTCTGGATTTGTGAGGTGCGTGGAGCTGGGAGAGGTCTTGACCCAGGGAGGGGTTGAGATGTCACCAGGCTGCCCTGCATCTGCAGAGTAGGGGGAGGAGAAGCCTGGGAAGTGAAAAGGCCTGGGCTGGTGCTATAAACCAATTGACCCATCTCCAGCTGAGTGATTAAGGATCCAGACCCCGAGTATCAAAGGGATAAAGGTGACACTGGGAGGGAGACACCCAGAACTGATTTAGGGAGGGATCAGGGACCCGTGAGCACATACGAACTTCAAAGGCACGAAGGGGTATAACTAAGAGAACTGAAACCCCTAGAATTTGGTGTCGTTTTGAATGGCGAAAAGGACAGGTCGAGTTTGCAGAGGCTCTGACCTTTTCCATGGTCAAGAAGAACCTCTGCCAAGGAAGAAGTTGCTGAAGAGACTGCTGGATAGGACTGACCCTTGCTTCGTGATCTGGGGCTGGCCTGCAGTTTGTAGCTTTTACTAAGGAAGAGACTGAAGGGACATAGAAGTGGATGGTGTCCCCCCCCACCCCACCCCCCCTTCTTGAACAGGACTGTGCTTTGTGCTGTGTCCTGAACCCCAAGGGCCCGAGGTGAGCTGGCTCCCTGTTTGGAAACACAGGAACATAAAAGTTTCCGGAGAAGTCCTAAGCAACGCGGTATGCACGTGCCTTTGCAGCTTGGGACCCTCAGAAGTTGTGCCTTGTGATCGTGGGTACACGGGAGTCGCGGGCGCGCAAGGAACGTGTCGTGGTGCAGCCGAGGGGTTGGTGAAGAGCGCCTGGTCGTTGTGTGCACCGAGCGAGGAAGTGAAACTCGGATGCGCAAGGAGCGTGCCATGGTGCAGTCGAGGCGTTGGTGAGGAGTGCCTGGTCATCGTGTGCACCAGAGAAGAGGCGAGTCTCGGATTTGCAAGCGTGCATGTCGCGGTGCAACCAAAGGTGCTGGTGAGGAGTGCCTGGGTGGTGTGTGCACTGAAATCGGAGTAGGTCTCCACAGTGCTGAGGACGGGTCTCGGTTGCGACTGAGACCGCAGGAAAGAGGGCCAGGACATCGGGTCCTCGGACGGAAACAGCAGCGGCCTGGACCGGCAGCCCCAGAGGAGCTGAGCCGCCGGCCCAAGCTCACCGTGCCCACCTGACGGAGTTCTGGATCAAGGCCCAAGTCGCTGAAGAAGGAGAGGAGAGTGGGGTCGCACCCCCCAGGTAACGTGGATCACCACCTGGGGTGGGGGCCCGGAGGGCCACTCTCTCGGCCTCTCGCTTCTGTCAGCTGCGTGAGCCTGTTGCTTCGGCTCAGATCTAGGCCCGTGCTGGCCCAAGTAGGAGTAGCACTGGGGCTGGAGTGAGAAGCAGTACTTTGGTGTCATCATTGATCCAAGATTGGGGGCAACTGTTAACAGAGCACCTAAACTGTCGTATTACACTTTGCATTACTGCTGCTAACGAACTATCGAACTGCCGTATGACGCCTGGCCTTATTGGGGCCCGACGAACTACATGCTGGGTGCGCTACGCACTGCGTTATTTTTCCCTTGCAGAGTACATGATTGTAACGTGGCACATTGCGTTATTTCTTCATCGTACAGGCCAGGATTATTATGTGGTGCCTTGCATTGTTTTTCCATTGCACAAGTACATGATTGTAGCATTACACATTGCTTTGTTTCTTCCTTGCACAGGGCATGCTGGTAGTGACACGCATGCATTATTCCTTCTGTTGCAAAGTACATGATTGTGGCGCTACGTATGGCATTGTTTCTCTAGTGCACAGTACAGGAGAATATCGTTACGCATTGCAGTATTTCTTTTCTTTTGCAACGTGTGATTCTAGCAATACGACCTGCCTAACCTTTTGGGAACGGTTAGAAGTAAACATAACTGTTGGTTAGAAGCAGTGGTTGGGATTAGAACCTACCAACCCACCGGAAGGAATACTACTCATTATTATATGTTGTTTTTTTATCGTGTGGGCATATCGTATATCTTCTTATATAAAGATTATACTTGTTTTATAAAAACTCGTGTGGAGTCTATTTGTGGTGACATCAGTGGGTTGCTATGAGTGTGGTTGCACATACTGTCCACTCGTGCCTTGGAGATAAGCCTGGCTGCTCGTGCCAAGCTACTAAGGGGGTGAGCAGGGCTATCTCAGACGCAAAGGGTCCGGACTTCGCACCTGGCAACAGCGGTGTGGGTCAGGGACTCCCGCCTCCCACATTTGGTGGTGGCGGTGAGTGCCTAGGACCCCCACTTCCAACACTAACTAATAGGCTGCCTATGTCTCTCATGAATAGGGGTGGTGTTAGAGGGGAAATTAAATATGAAGAATTTGCGCTACTGCAGACATCAGTAGAGAGCATCAAAAATTAATATGTGGTGAAAGAGCAGTGCAGGGCTAAAATTCACAATGATGCAAGACAGGTGAAGAGTTCAAGAAATAGAGTGCATGATCAGCATGGTCTTAGTTAAATGAAAACTTGTGTTAACAAGTCTGAAGGCATTTATTGTCACAGTACAACAATCACGTATTCTGTTTTCTCAGTGATTGAAAACATGACTTAAAGAATAAAGACAAGAGGTATAGTTAGCCAAGAATACACATAATCTAATAAGAACTCTTGGGAGCAGAACAATAAAACACACGCACACACATGCATACGAAAGACGTAAATAAATTGTTAAGCATTATTAGACTTACAATAAAGAATGTGTAGAGAAAATGTCAGGAGTTTGAAGACACAGGTGATGCGATGTTTTTGTAACAAATATATGATTATTGAGTAACCTATTGTTTGACCTTATTTTTTAAGACACATTGTTTGTGTAACTTTTTAAGTGGAACATGCAAGCAACCATTTGGACCAGCTGTTTAGCTGTGTGGAGCTAGTTACTCTGCCTGTCACAACAGTAAACCTGCTTTTTCCTTGCCAAGAGGAGTCTTGTGTTTTTTATCACAGTTTCCCTAAAAGTGGCCAATTGGTGGTTTGCACTGCGCATTCAAAATTGCTAAAGAAGTAGTCTGACTCTTTCCCAGAGTGAATGTTTGCAAATATCACTAATGGTGTATAATTACTACTTCAACTAAGTTGCCCATTGTGGCAGTATGGGTGAGACCTAGTTGCATCATTTTTTCAGCCTAGTTTTGTAAGTTATGTTGAAAGTTTTCTCTGTCCTGATCCATGGCCTTTATATAAGGCTCTAAGGCCCACTCCAGTTTCTCTTGGCTCTCCACAGGTTGATGGACTACTGTATCCATGATGTCATGGGATTAGGTGAGAGAGAATGGGATCCCATTTCTGACACCACTGGAGATATGGGTTAACAAGCTTTTTTAATAGCCATTTTCAGTGCATTGTACAACAAAACATACAAACGTCATGCACATCTCCTTTTAGAAATGACAGAAATATATCAAACATTGTGCTTAAGTATGTACATGGGTGCATAGAATACGTTTCAGGTGTCAGGGGCAATGGAAGTCTTGAGTTCTGTGGGTACAGTATGAACACTGACAATTGATATGAGCTCGGCAAGGAGGGTGTAGCTGCTGTATCATGTCAATACATTGTAGTGAGGCAGAGCCATCCATTTCCACATCATCCAGTGGCATCGTCCACCCCGCTCAGGGATCGGGCCTAGTTGCCACATCTAATTCAAAGAGTTTCCAAATTTTCTTTGGTCTACTGGGCACCTGCATGAAGAACCAGTATTCTGCTAGTAGTTCCTGGCAGAAGGCAATGTCAGCTAGACAGCTGTCGACAGTGGGCACAACAGAGTGGCCCAGTGCATAGCAACCCGCATCTTCACCAGTAGCAGCAGCATTACATTGAGCTATGAACACCGACGAGGAAGTCCTTCACATATCCACGGATGGCCACCACAGGTAGCCATTGGATCTCAGCAGCTGTGATATTCATCATCCCAAGCCAAGTGCAGGACTCCTGCCCTCTCCTCCCCACATCGTGCGCATCTATCATTCTCTGCAAGGCCTGAACAGAGTAGCCCCCAGGTATAGAACACCCATTAGCATCAGTCACATGGGATGCATCTATTGGCAAGGCTGGCAGTCCAGTGAAGGGGGTATAGCTGGACCTTTGCCATTGGCAGCTCTGTTGAGTAAAGTGGAGGTCAACGGGCTCGATGGTGAAGTCCATCCCATGTACTCACAGTGCAATCCAGTGTTCAAAGTGCCCCTCAGCGCCTAGGTCTGGCACAGACAGCAGTGGTCAAGGGGCAATTGGCAGCGCCATCCAATTCCACATGTACGTGCAAGATGTGCAGCTCAGGATGGAACCACTGAAGTGAGAAAAGTGTATGTGCACAGTATTAATAGAGTTCAAGGTCCAGAGCACCTATGCCGCCCTGATCAAATGGTAGTGTAAACTCCTCCCATACTAGTCTCAGCTGTCATCCACTCTAGGCAAGCATTATTAGAAGTGCCCTGAGTTGGTAAATAACAACTCTAGTAAAAGACATGGAGATATTGACCGCCCACATCACAGGACAATCGGAGGGTAGCTGGGGTCAGGGGAAAAATTGCAGATTTCGCCCAGTTAATAGTGATTCCAGTCAGTCCTCTGAATCTAAAGAACTTGAGTAGAATAGTCACCAAGTTTTTTTCAGGCTCGTGCACATAAACTGTGAAGTCATTTGCATATACGGAGACAGTAAGCTGCATGAATGTGAAGCTCAGGCCACATTCTGTGTGGTGCTGCCTTTCCTTTACCACCAGGTTCTCATGATGCAGGGATTCTGTTTGAAAACAGAACAGTGCCTTGGGAGAACAGAAAGTCAGAATATAGGGACTGAGTCTCTACCGCATCAGTACCTGTAGCCCAAATCCGACTAGCTCACAGTGCCTCACCTGAACTCCTAACGTTTCCAGAGTAACAGATGAGTTTGGCAAACCTAGAACATGAACCCGTAGTCCCCAAGGGAACCGTAGAAACCGATCATCACTTTCTGTTCTCTCTCACACATGTCCATATTAAACAGGAGAAATACACGAAGGCCTTTTACGATATATTTATTGAAACTATCGTAGTCTATTTTGAAGCAGATGTGCTGCGATTAGTAAACAGACACAACCAAGCAACGTAATCAACATTACTAGCAGGCTGTAAACAATGAACCAACAAACCATGGTAACTAATATATCTATCTAGGCCTACCCTCACTATGTAAGCACAGTGATATATTAGTGATCTCTGGGATTATTACCGGACCCCGTACCTGGTGTGTGTAGTTAGGTGGTAGGTGGTCTGCATCATAAGTGTAAACTCAGTTTATGCAAGGCTGCTGCCTCCGTTCCAAGACTGGTCCCTCTGCTCTCCAAGAGGCATAGACACAGTTTATATGATAAGAAATATTGCGTTATAAAACTGCAGCAGTGATTCTGTCTTGTATCTAAAAACGTTAGAAGATGTTGCTGACCGGGCACAAGAAAACAGTACACGATGTTGTTTGACCTTATACGAAATGTTTAGACTGAATCCCAAGAAGAGTCACTGAATAACAAATAATATCTGCAGTGTATTTCTAAAATATTATAATATCACTAAAACAAATGTATTATGTGGGGCTTTGCAAAGCAAAGGCAGCCTAAAGCTGCTAAAATGTGCAACCAAGGGATAACCAACGTGGGCCCAGAAGGGGAATCACTACACTCCATGGCAACCTCATACAACACAGCAGGTAATCCTGACACCTGCCTCTACTAATTGGGACTGTGGAGGAGACCAATCCATTTACCCAAATATGGTCAGTGGGATGTGCATAAAACAGAGCTATCCACCTAAGGAAGCATGGCCCGAGGCCTACATGGTGTGGGAGTGAGAACAGGAATGGCCATTCCAGGGAGTCAAAAGCCATTGTGGAGTCTAAAAAGACTGCTGCGACTCGCAAACCTAGAAGGAAGGATCCCCAGGTTATGTGCAGTCAACCACCCAAGTAAGAAGCTAGACTGGTCTGGTTGAGCAATGCGTAGGAGACGTGGCAATAAGCAGTCCGCAATGAGTTTGGTCAGTATCTTGTGAATATTGATAATTGATAAAGTCCTATAGGAGTCACAATTATTGGAGAGTTTATTGGGTTTGAGCACAGAGAGGGGGGGAGTACTCCAATGGTCCTGGCCTCTTCAAACATAGATTGTAAAAGTGGGGCTAATAATTCAGTATATTTTTTATAGAACTGGCAGTCAAGCAGGCCAGTGGGGGGGCATGCCATTAAGCATGCTACGGATCACATGGCTAATGTCCTCTACATCAAATGGGACGTCAAGGTACTCTCTGTGCGCATCATCTAGCCACATCAGTTGTATCATTTTAAAGTACTCTTGTAGCTCACTGGGAGCCACAGTCAGGTTAGACTTGTAGAGCACCGCGGAGTACTGTGTCATTGCATGCATTACCTTCCCAGTGGAATGACAGAGTCAGCCCAGAGCATCTACAAGCTCAGTATTGGAGGGCCTTCCTTGGGAGGTCCTGGGTAAGGACACCAGGGTTTTCTGGGTCTCCCTTTACATGTAATGGGTCTCCCTCTCAGCAAGTATTTGTACGTCATCCGTAGCAGAGTATGGGGTATTAAGTTCTTGCAAATCCCGCTCAAGGCAGGCGAGGTTGGCTCTATGGACTCCCAGCTGTTTGCACATGCACATTCCTTGAATATAGACCGTGAAGGCCACCCACACCACACCCAAATTCACATTATGAGCAAACTATTTGGCAATAGCTCATTTAATTTCAGAGTTAGAGCATTTGGGAGCAGTCTCTACGAGAAGGCACGATCTCCCACCGCTGCTAGATTCAACACAAGTACTATTGGGGCATGGCCTGAAAGCATCCAAGGCTTTTTGGGTGATGGCAGCGATATTTTTAGGAACTAACCAGTAATCAATGCGCAACCATGCATTATGGGAGGTTGTGATGCACATGCCGTTGAGTCGCTCTGAGTGCCTCTCTCCCTGTATATCAACCAGGTCATTATCTGACACAATGGTGTGTAACTGCACAGCCGCACGTGGATGGGGTCTCCGGGCTGAGTGGGACTTGTCCACTTCGTGGTGTAGTCCCATATTGAAATCCCATCTCCATATCACTGTTGTGCATCCCAGTTCCTCACCTAGGGCCACATGGTAAGGGAAATGTCAAAGCAATCAGTCAAACAACTATTTATTCGGCCAGAGCCATGAAAGCACAGCAAAGCAATAAACACGTACAATACATAACAATTTCAACACTGATATCCATGTAGCATTATGGTTAATAAACTCAAATTACAGTTTTTAAAGATAAATGTCACAGGAAAGTTAAAACCAAAGCCTTCTTTGATAGCCCAGAAGGCCAAAACAAACATTGTTTTAACAGTGAAAAGGACGCATTCATTGGACAAAAGGTGCACATTTATAGGTTAAAAAAATCATCTATTGAATTACATATTATTGGGATTCATATATTTTTCTGTAAAAAGCTGGTTTTATAAAATGTAATACCGCATAGCAAGTTTCTGGGGATCCTAAAGCTGCAAGAATATTAACCATTCATGGTGATGCCTCAAATTTGGCTAACTCAATATTGGTGCCAAAGAGTAAAGAGGGAAGAACAGGATGAAGTGGCCAGTGCATTGCACTGAGATGGCAGTAAATCCTGTTTCAAGGCCCCTGGCATGGGAAAAGCCAATGTAAAGTGCAGTGTGAGCAGCCTAAAAACAGTGAGCCAATGAGGACGTGTGAGATTCATAATCCACCCCGAATAATGTTCTATCCTGCGTGTTGTTGACACTTGGGGCATATTTAACTATCGTCTCTGTAGCCTGGGCCTTTTCTAGGTGTATGCTCGTACAATGTTCCAGTTATTGTTCTTTATGTTCTGGCCAAATTATGCGAGGATTTTCATATAATCCCAATAAACCTAATTTCTTACACGATTCCTTCAGATATGAGAACCATGATATTTGGTCTGCCCCATCAAGTAACAGGCAGTCCGCGATGCAGCTTCTGGTTAGGCCAGCCTCGGACAATCCCTACATTTTGACCCAGATGCCACAGGGAAAGGAAAATGACAATCCAATCAATATTAGGGCCATATACACACACCACATTGACAGCTTTGCCCTTCAGGATGCCATGGAGGATTAGATATCTTCCCTCCCGGGCACCATCACTTCCATTTACTGATCAGGATTGCCACCCCCACAGCGTAAACAGAGATAGTGGCTATATGCATCTCATTAATCCAACTACCACGGAGCCTATTTCAGGAGTGCCTGATGAGGGTTGAGGTCCTGAAAGAAGCAGACATCTACCCTGTGCATCGAAAATAAGCAAGAAGCTGCCTGACCTTGCATGGGTCTCACTCCCCGGACATTCCATGACATTAGCGTAACGCTAGACATTTCGATTTCGCAGCCTGATAAATCTAGGGGCCGGACTCATGAGGATCAGTCCATACCATGCACACAGAAACAGGCATGTGCTAAGGGCTATAGCAGCAACTCGGTGCACATAGTCTAGACTTTGATCAAGCGGGGAGATGTACAGGAACATCAGCAATAAGTCAAGGGGACCCATCTCTCCCAACCCATTGAAGAGACAACCCTCCCAAAAAAAAGAATCAGCAACAGGTAGTAACATTCCTGCGAAGAGATAAGGGTAAAACACAAGAGATCCATCCCAGGGGGGACCAAAGTGAGCCAGGCAGGTCCCCCGTTTTGACCTTGGAGTGCCACCAGTGAACATAAGCCGCATGCGACCATAAACTCCCATGTTGTCTGCTATGGCTATCCCCAAGTGCAGGCACTCTAATTGATGGGTCTCCCTAAGCCCAGTTAGCCGAAGATAACCTGGATAGAGTGGGGAACACAGCTGGTTGCAGCCCAGCACAGAAGCTGAGCCACATAATCCAGGCTGCCACCAACAGCTGCAGAAGAGAAAAACAGCAAGGAGTCAGTAGCACAAACTTGGGTGCTCCAGGTGTACAGTCAATAACGAGGGCAACGATTGAACTACAGGTAAAGCAAGTAAGTCGAGTTAATAGAAGCCACCACATCGTTCGAACTTTCAGCAATACCCACCAGTGAGGTCCGCGTCCAAAGGAAACCCAAGCCCACTGTCTGCCAGACACTCCATCCAGTTCAAGCGCCCGTAGCACCGTGACTTGCATTTGGGCCTTCAGGCAGCAGTGGTGGCCACAGAATCTCTCAGCTCCTGGGTCAAGGGAGAAAATACAGAAACACTCCTCTCACGCAATAGCTCAGGGGTGCAGTCCCATCCTCCGCAGTCAACAATTGTGGAGGGATGAACGTATTAATTGCTGATGTTCATCCCAGCAGGCAGAGCCTCCTCAGTTGGCAGCCATCTTTCGGCTTGGCTCCCGATGTGGGTTAACAAGTTAAGGTTCAGACTGTGGTACCTGGGATTTGGCAGACTAATTTATTCAGTTATATGGTTGCACTCTAGGGAAGCATAGAAAAGGACATGTCTAGTAAGTTTTTGCTAGGCTTTAGTTAGCTTCAGTTTGCTTCTTTCTTTTGGTTCACGCCATCTTTGAGCATTCCTATATTATTTTTCTCGCTTTGGAAGCAGCAGTAGACACACCAGGGAGAAACCCACCTGGAAAGCCATGTTCCTTCTGTGGGCCATGGCAGTTCTGGGTCATGGGGAAATGGTTCCTGTCAACCTGCTTCCTTGTCTTGTATAATGCCATCACTTTCAATGAAGTGCACTGCATAAGCGCTCCCTGCTTACTGCGATTCACTCGTTTTGTATGCCTGCACCTCTCGGAAATGTTCCTTTATCTCATTCGGGGACCTTGGACTTTCCTAAGCTGTCCCGGGTATTTTCCAAATGGGAGCAGGTAAACAGTTAATGTTTGGCGTATTTGTTATTGTAATGAAAAATCTTCCTTTATGGTAAAGTCGGATTTTGAACTACAATTTAGAAAGATTTATTTATTTATTTAGTTTATTTGAAGAGTTTTATATAGCGCTGGCTAGACCCGGAGGTATCAGAGCACTTTACAAGAGAACAGATTGTACATAGTTACATCAGTTACAATAGCATAAAATAGAACAGATATGAGTCAATAGGAGCATGAGGATGGGTGGGGGGAGGAATGAGACAAGGGTGTAGGGAAAAAAAAAAAAAGACAAAGTCAGGCAGGGCTGGAAGGGGGAGAAGGCAGCCACAGGATCACGGAGGGAGGAGGGAGGAGGTAGGGGAGGGAAAGGAGACACAGCAGAGAGACGAGGAAAAACAATTTCCAATGTCCGGCTGAGTAGGTGACGGCCAAGGGGGTAAAACCAAAGTCAATCTCCTCTATAGCTGACTAAACACCTCCACCATGCATCAGCCATGTTGCTTGGGCTCAGCGGTCAGGACAACATAAAAGGTTTTCACCTAGGCGGCATCGTCATAGATCCATCGGCCGCACCAGTCTCGGTGTTACTGGGAGGCGCCGTCCGCCTCAAACCTCCATCTCTCCGGCACTCGTCTCTCTTCAGCTGGTCGAAGCTCACTCGGCGCTTAGAGAATGCGGACTCTGGTCCAACCTTTTAGGGGAGTGGTCTCGCGGCCCCTCGCCTCGGACTCCGTTATTACGATTTTCTCACCGTAGGCACCGACAAGTCCCAAAGTTTCCTCAGGATTGGCCACCATCGTAGCGTCAGGCAACTCTGGAGCGATCTCTCGCGTCAGCCTACACCGCCTTGTGGGAGGCTTCACTTAATAACCCACAGTATCGTCCAGGTCATTGGAAGTAGATGGGGCGATCAGTCGTGCCGCTTCCCCTGCGGCAGATCGCCACTAACCCACATATAGTTTTATGCAACTAAAACGTTTGAGAATGAGATTCTCAGTCAATTGCTGGCCGCCTGGTGCTTAGTTACTGTTGCTGAAGGCTGGAGAATGACTTGGGTGCCATTAGAGTGTAGTGGGCGCCAGAGCAATGCAAAAAGCATTAAAGTTCTAATTTGACTTGGGCGCCATATTGGGGTCAGGCCACATGTAGTGAAAGGATGCGTGGTGAAATAAACAGTTGTGCATAAGGACGCTCCCTGCTCCCAGTGGCCGCTAAAATAATAATGAGTGATCAAATGTTAAAGTATTGCAGCACAGTTCCTTAGGCAAAGGATGAGACGCTCGCAGAAAGTCCCTCAAACGGCCGCCATCTTAGGGTCGAGCCGCAACGTTTAATATGTCCCTGCATCAATTTGGGCCCTCCAACTCTAGCAAGTATTTCCCCCGGGGGGGTGGGTCAAAACAGTCCAATCGGGCTTCTACTAGAACCAGTGTGCCTTCTTTTGGCTAATTTGCGGTCCCCGGTCTACCCCACCGCATCGGCACAATTATGGCTGCCTCTTGCCCCCCTTTCAGCCCGGCAAACGGTCTTACGGCATTTATTCAGCGGCCACATCCAGATGAGTCATTCCCATTTACAGGATACCGTGATGTGCCTCGGGGGGGGGGGGGGGGCGACAAGGCACGATTCACTTGCAGGTCGTATGTTCCCTCGGGGGTGCCGTCAGGAATCTCCCGGTCATCAGTGCCGCAGAGTCTATGCAGACCCGATCCGGGTTAGTCTTTAGGTGTGTCTCCCTCTTTGCTGCTCTGCTTGGCCCCACAAGGCTGCTCCCAGGCGTTCACCGGTTCGGTGGTGATGCGGCGGCAGGGAAGCTGCACACGAGTGTCACCTTGCCGGCTACCTCGCGGCCGCGCCTGCCGTGGCCCCACAGCTCCGCGACTCCAATGTCACTGGGGATCCGGAGGCGGCTACTCAATTGCGTCATTGCTCAGTCTGGCCGATGCGGATCACAGCATTACCAGCAGCCCTCCTTCACCACCGGTAGTCACCGCGCGGGAGCCGGCCTTCTCAGGCCGCAGCTCTGGATCGGCGATATTGCGGCCGCTGAGGGCCTCCGACGCTCGCAGTGCAGGCAGTATGAGCACCGGGGTCACTGCAGCTCGCAAACAGCCTCCGGGGGCCCCATTAGCGACATTGAACGTTGTTCTTCAGCAACGGCGAGCGGAGCTCCTCAGGCTCGATGTTGCTCCGCCACCATCTTGCCACTTTTAGAAAGTTGGCATTTTCCTGTCTTAGCCATTTAGTGCTTGCAGCTGTCTCTGGGCCACATGACTAGGTGTAGTTGGCAGTTGGTCTTTGTGTATTTCTCCTAGAAAGCCATAAGTGTGCCTAGATGGGCTATCACTGACAAGATGGAAGGGCAGAGTTAGGCACGGTCCCACTTACACCTGAATAGGCTGTGTCCTGCCTTCACACAAATAATTGCATACCCCCTACAGCTAGTCTGGAGCCATGACAGTGGAAGCAGGAAACCTGAGAACTTCAAAGGGAATCCTCACAAAGCTTCTCCCACTTCAAAGAAGGCACCAGGTATAAATATTGGACCTCAGACAACAACTCCACAGTACAGTTCTGAGCCTTTGGAAGTCTCTGCCAGGAAGAAGCACTGCTGTGCAGCTGAAAAGAATGCCACTGGCTGGACTGCTGCCCTGCTACCTCTTGCCTGGGTGAGAAGAACTGAAACCTGCCACTTGCACTCAGAACCACCAAGGGATAATCTCTTGTAACCAGCACCTGGACTATGCAACTGTGAGCCTTACCCTGAAAAGTGGTGCATCCCCAGTTTTGGACCCTTGGAACTGGGGCTCAAGGTGCTCTGCCAGCCATCTGTGGCCCAGCTGAAACAACGCATTTGTTCTGCTGCATGGCACACCGCCAAGCGGAACCGGACCATCACCTCTGCTGCGTAGACTTTCCTTGTGCCAGGCCTCTATCCTCCTTGCAGCCAGCAGTCTCATCGTATTCGCTACTGGACAACATATCCTCAATGCAGACCCTCACATCGCAAGCCCTCATCAATGGCAGCCTGGACGACGATGTAGGACTCTGAATCGCAAACCTCATAGCTTCGTAACCAGCCGGTGCGCGACACTCCCTGGATGCAGAACTTCGCATTGCAAGATCCCACGTCGATGGCCTCCTCAATGACGAATCAGGACCTCTCATCGCAGCCTTACAGCTCCCCAGAAATGGTACTGCACAACACATTTCCGAACCGGATCTTGCATTACCTAGGCTGAGTGATGCATCCTCAACGTGGGACCTCACACACAACCAGGATATAAGGTACTCTTGTTCAGCAGGCCTAAGTGGATCCCTGTAGCCGGCCCGCACTCCATCATGGTCAGCCTGATCTTGTGAATTTGCCCAGTCTGGCGCGACCAGATACCCACAGTTGGCACTTTGAGGCACTATATTCTTTGAAATATTTAAAATTGCATATCTCCATTTCTACTGATTGCATTTTTGTCCTTTTGGTCTTGTTTTATTTATTAAAACGTACTCTATGTTTCTAATCTAGTGATCTAGTGTGGGTTTGTTCTTGTGTGGTGTTTTTACTTTAAAGCTGTTTCAAATGTTGCACAAAATACTTTACACAATGCTTCTAAGTTAAGCTTGACTATTCTGTGCCAAACTACAGAGGGTGGGCACATGTTAATTTGGGGTTGCTTAGGACTTCACCCTGACAAGAATTGTAGTTGCTTCTTGAGAAGGGTTTCACCCCTTTCAAGCAGTATCCCAGTTTCTTACACATGCAATATCCTGTTGGGCAACCCTCAGCCCCTGACCATAGAATTGTTTTAACATAACAAGGTGATGAGTCATCACCCCATATCTGCAGCAACATGATCTTAGCCTCTAGCCTACGATATTGAAAGTGACAGACCCCAAGACGGCCTTTTCCCTTTTAAAAAATACCCAGGACCTGGAGGAAGGGTTACCATCCTATTCTCCTGGTTCTCAGCTGACCAAGTTAATAGTAAGACACAGTTCCTTAATATTTGTGAGAACCTCATGAGCTTCCACGAGGCACTTCACACCACTTTCGAGTGCAACAAACCTAATCAAACTGATTTGAATTAACTGTTCCAATTAGTGGTACTCAGTGAAGTTAGCGACCGACTGGCAGAAAAGGGTAATTGGTTGTGTCTTGTTCCTCCTGGTGATCCTGCTCTAGCCAAGGCAAAGAAAGCTTTGTTAAACACTGTAATGGAAGTGTGCCCAGCCAATTGTAAGCAGAACAAGGAAGAATCCCCCTCAGATAATCTACATTGACTGAAAGATGTCTTTGAGAGGAACTTTGCTATGGCCAAACCTACCGAACAAGGACAGGAGGCAGCTGGTGCTGTTTTTGCTCTTATGTAAAAAAAATAAACCTGTTAGGTGCCCTTACTTTACCCTCTGAGCTAGCTAATGATAAATGTGTTGCTTGGCAGTCTTCCCAAGAGAACGCGTCTCGGGTAGTACATTTGCAGATCTAAAGGTATCACAGCTTCTCTATCCCTAAATTCTGAAGTGACAATGTACATTATTCAAACTTATGAATTGCCTGTACCTATGCATTTGTCTGTCTTGCAGGAGCACACACAAAGAACGGACAGAATTATAAAATAACCCTGGTGGAGAGTTATACAACATCACTGTGAGAGAAATTTCTCCTGCCCATCCTCGCCAGATTGCATCTTGGTGTTGTTCAAGTCAGAAGGGATGGTATGAGTTGTACCACACTACCCACTGGTTTGCACTATTCTTTTCCTCTATCACCAATCAGTACTGTTAGTTCTGTGCCACATGCCAAACTCACAATATCTGGAAAGGGATTGAGGCCACCTCTGATACCCACCCATCTCCATGGGGTCCTCTGTTGGTCTACAGATGGACCTTTTTCCTATGCTTAAGTATGGTTCTTATTCATTTGTTTTTGTTATTATATGTATGCTCTCGAGTAGGATCGCATAGTATCCTTGTGTGCATGCTAACGCAATCACTGTGGCTTAAAAGTTGCTTAGGGATTTCAAACCTTTGTTTGGGGCCCCCTTCTGCCTGTCCAGACGCAAGGGATCTCACTATGTTTCTTCCATGGTGCAAGGGTTTAGTGCCAAGTAGCATTTACACTTTGCCCAGAGCCATTGGGCAAAGTGGAAAGATACAGTGGTACCCAGAAAACAAGATAGCGAAGGGTTCCGCTGAAACTGGTCTCAAGTTGCCAGATGCACTGCCCTTGGCACTCTGCTCAATCCGAGCTTTTCATCCCAGAAAACCAAACTCAGTTCTTATGAAATTGTCATGGCCTGTCCCAGGTTGATACCATCTAGCTCTACAGTGTCTTCAGCTTCACCTGACTTGCATTTAAATGGTGAAGTAGTTCTGCACTCCTGCAGGCAACTCATTCTCTATCCCTGCAGTTTCTGTTCTCCAGTTCAGCCGCCCTTCCTGCTTGCCTGACCGAAGCTTGCCTCAACCTGCAGCCTGGAGACTGGGTCCACGTGAGAGGGCATCAGAGTGATTCTGCCCTCCACCCCAGTGGGGAGGTCCCTTTGCAAGTCCTATTCACCAAGATCACTGCTGCGAAGCCCCAAGACATCGCTGCCTGGATCCACTCCAGCCACTGCAAGTGGACTACAGAACCCCAAGACTCTGTCTCCTCTGCACCTCCTAGTTCCAGTCCTGCTGCCTCAGACTGGCATGCTTCAAAGTCACAAGAGGAGTTTCAGCTGCTGCGCCTCCACAGCTTCACTTACTGTGGAAAGCAGCCCCTTCCTATTGACACCAGCACCAGCTGCGGTAGTCTCTTCTTGTAATTTATTTGTTGTTGTTTTCATTAGTTTTTATCAAGCAACTAATGAAAAATTACAGTACAGAGGTCCATCGCGATTAATGCAGGTCACAGTACAGTACACAGTGGTGCATTACATCAACATGAGTACATGTATACGGGTTTTATAGTCTGGTCCTTTACGGGGATGGCCTCTCCAAGGCAATCAAGACAATGAGGCGTGTCCAGAAATATTGAGGTCCACGCATCTCAGTTACAGATAATGTTGTTGATCCCTGAAGGGCGAGCTTTGTAATATATCAATGGATCGAAGAATGACCTTACCTAGGCACTGCCTAGGATGATGCTGAGGCCGCAACATTGACCTCTGTGCATGCACTGGAGTTTGTGTCTGAGTCCTTGGTCTGAACCAAATGTGATTTCAGGGGTCCCCAGATGTCCTTAGGTCTGGCAGTCTGGGCTGCAGGTCTGAAAAGACTTCACTGTGGGTGTTACATTGTACAACCTATCCAATACAGGTTTTGTGGTCACAGCCACCACCACAGCACATCACAATGTGTCCTTTTGCTAAAAGCAAAGCTATCACTGTGTATCTAGACACTCCTTCTGGTATCTGCTTTACAAAGCCTAAGTGGGCAATCACAGGCGTGAGATCGAACTGGAAAGCCATAACATTCGAACAGTGTCTGCGTGTTGTAGGGTAAGAAGGATGGATTGAAAAAACCTGGGTATGTCTACATTTGGTGCATATGTGTTACTTTTTGTCTCTCATTGCCATCTAACAGTATATATCTCCCTTCTGGGCCATCATGTACATTGGGTGACACATAACGTTTGTGTATGAGTATGCAAGTATGAGTATGCAAACAACTCGTGAATAAGTACTATATGATGAGAAAAATCTATATGCTCCCCATTTGGCAGGGAACAAATGCTTTGTCTCTGCCTTGTCGGTCTAATTTACCTGTGCGTTGATTATTTATGCTCTGGATATTCCATTTTTTTAAAATCTGTTTTTTATTGACTTTTAGGTTACATGTACATGAAAGGCAATATACTCTTAGAACTATCCATGCATTGGATCACTTATCAATAGTGGAAACATACTACTGGTACATGAAGTTTGAGCATTTCAAGTGTACATAGGGTGCCTGTTGCACCAGAATGTATGTGAGTCCAGTATTCAGCTCATTCCGTGAAAGATATAAGTTACAGCTCAGTGATAGCATGGTTCCATTAGTCCAACGCGTAAAGTCTTTCAGATGGGTCAGTGTGGACTTCTGAACAGATGTTGTGTAAGTAAAACAGTCAAAACCGACAACCACAACATAGACCGGTGCTAGTGCAAGTATCCCCACCCCCCACCACACCTCTGCTCCCCCAATAACGTGCCACATCGTGTCAGTCTGGCTGTTACTCCCCTGCATTGGCGTCAGCTGTGCTTACCCTTGGTGTCTATTCAAATATTAATATACATGGAACACTACGGCCGCACATGGACATGGCCCACGGCACCTACTCTGGGCCTGCATCCCTCCCCTCGGGTTGTCCCCTTGAGCATCCTTCCTCAGTTTGCTGAAATGCCTGGAGCAGTCCCTCCCACTGAGTAGCTATGGGATCCTTCCTTAATCCCAGTGTCTCTTCCCATTGGATGGTAGTTCCCTCTGCCCTAGCCCATGCGGAGAGAGAGTGCCTCCATGCTTGCGCCTTCCACCACTTGGCGAGAAGTCGATTAGCGACCACTAGCCCCAGGTCAAGGAAACAGGATGTTACTTTTGTGGCCGGGGTTCTACGGAAATGGTGCAGCAGGTAACCAGTCCAGTCAAAGGGTATGTCGCGACCTGTGCTTACGTGTAGTAACTCGCTGATTGTGTGCCAATATGTGTGTAATCTGTGGCAACTCCACAGCATGTGGACTAGACCAGCCCCAGGTTTGGCACATCTAGGGCACACTGCATCCGTGCGGTGGAAATACCTATTGATCGTCTCAGGCGTAAGGTATGCCCCATGCACATTGAATAATTGTATTTGTCGGAACCTTATATTTCTGGGTATGCGCACTGGACTCTTCAATAACCGTTCCCATTCCCTGTCCTCTAGTTGTCTCCCCAGATCTAGTTCCCATTTGCGTCGAAGGGGTTTTAGGGTAATCGCCGCATGCGTACATAGTGACACTGCAAACCAACAGACTAGGTGTCTGCCTCGCCCCATAACGTGAAGGTATTGTATGGTAAGGTGCTGGCTGGGTTCTGTGGACATGTCTCCCCATTTAGCGGTCAGGGTCGTAATCAGTGAGCGGTGTATTAGGAATTGCCCCGGTGGTAATCCCTCATTTTCGACCAGGGAGTCATACGGGATAAGTGTGCCATCACGAGATAGATCTCCCAGGGTCTGTATGTCAGCATCTCGCCATCGCGTGAGTGCAAGAGAGGTGAGCGCCCTTGTCCTGTTAGGGAAGCCTTCCAGTGGTATTGCCGGTACGTAGGGGACCAAAGATCTGGTTAGGAATAGGCTCCTACGGTAGGATTTGTACGCCACCGCCAGAAGGAGCGGAGTCGGCGTCGCAGACTTGGTGGATGGGTGGAAGAGTGTGAGTATCTGTTCTAGGGAGCGTGGGGGCAGTGTAGATGCCGTATCTTCCCGACCCTTATCCGCAAGCCAGCGGGCTATCCATTGCAGCTGTGCAGTTAAATAGTAGTGCTCGAAGCAAGGTGCAGCCAGTTCCCCCTGGTCCGTGGGGAGGTATAGCTTCGCTAGTGTCATCCTGTGTCAGCTGCTCCCCCAGATGAGGTCCCTGAGCAGTTTAGAGAGTGTGGCAAAGAAGGCCACGGGGACATATAAAGGCAAGTTAGCAAAGTAATACAGTAGCCTGGGGAGAATCACCATTTTGGATAGTGCTACCCTGCCAGTGACCGTTAGCGGCAGTGTGCTCCAGAAGCGTACTTGCGACTTGATGGCTGTGAAGGCCCCTCCCAGGTTACCATCAAAAAGGTCTGCCGGTTGAAATTATATCTGGATTCCCAGGTATCGGAATATGTCCCATCTCCACTGTACCCTCGTACCGTTAAGAGTGTATCCTGGATCTTGCCTCCCCTCCCCGAACGCATAAAGACAGGACTTGCTGGCATTCACCCGGAGTCCCGAAATGGCGGCAAAGTCTTGTAAAGTGCAGGCCAACTGGGCCGGAATATCGTCTATGTCTCTCACGTATACCAACAGGTCGTCTGCATATAACGGCACTTGGTGTACTGCATCTCCTAGGGGTATGCCGCCCCCTAATGTGGTGCGGAAGGCCACCGCTAGTGGCTCGATCGCCAACGCGAACAGGAGTGGCGATAGTGGGCACCCCTGTCTGGTACCCCTGCATATTGGTATGACGTCAGATATGTACGGACCCAGCCTTACCCGAACTGTGAGGTTCTTGTATAACAGGCCCACCATTTGCAGAAATCCCAGTCCCAGATCGTATCGTTGCAACAATGCCGACAAGTAACTCAACTCCAAGCAATCAAATGCTTTTTCCAGGTCCAACATTAGGCAACCCGCTCTTGGCCACTCCCGTACACTGTCTGTGGCCACTCTGAAAAACCTCCGCAGGTTCAGCGACGTGCTCCGCTTGGGCACAAATCCATTTTGGTCCCTGTGGACCAGGTCGGGAACCACTGGAGCTAAACGCACCGCTAGTGCTTTGGCAAGTATCTTCTAATCCACGTTGAGGAGTGCTAACGGCCAATAAGATCCCAAGGCTGTGGGACCCCGGTCTGGTTTGAGCAGAGACTAGGTACGCCTCGCGCATCGAGGGGGGTAGCGTGCCTTTCTCCAATGCTATTGTGTAAAGTGTGTGTAAGTGTGGCACCAGATACTCCCGGTAAGCCTTGTAGAATTCGGTAGGCAGGCCATCCGGACCCGGTGTTTTCCCAGATGCCATGGATGTGATCGCCTCAACTATCTCCCCCAGGGTGAGGGGGCAGTTGAGTGTCTCCTGATGTGTTTCTGGAGCTGTGGGTAACTGTGACTGCTCGAGGAACCTCTCCAGTTCTTGGCCTGAGCAGTGGGCTCTTGATTGATACAGTCGTGTATAGTGATCTACCATGACCCTGTGAATCTCCCGTTGTGTGTACACTAGGTCTCCCTCTGGTGTGCGCATAGCTCCAATCGGGGTGCGGTTACTTTCTTGTTTTAGTAGCCAGGCGAGCAGGTGGCCCACCCTATCTGCTGTGGCGTGTGTACGGGCAGTGTGAGCTGCATAGTTATGACACCGCAAGCACTCCAGAAGTTCCACATGTTGTGTCCTAAGGGATTCTAGACGGTTCGAGTGTCTGCCCCCTCCTTCCCCCTCGCATTCATATTGTAGCAATTGGGATTCAAGGCAGGTGATTGATTTCGCTAGCTGCTTCCGTATGTTCCATGTGGCTCCTAAACAGTGACCCCTGAGTGTTGTTTTGAGGGCATCCCATTCCACCAGCGCATTACTTGCTGTACCTTAGTTGAGATCAAAATATGTAAGGATAGCTGTCCCTAGTGAGGAGCGGAATTCGGAATCTTCCAGCGCAGTGGGTTGGAGACGCCATGTGGGTGTAGGAGGCCGATCGGCTTCCCAGCTGAGCTGAAACCACAAGGGGTTTTGATCGGAGTGTGTCCGCCCTAGATACTCCAATTTCTCGACTAATGGTAGCAAAGACTGGGACCCTATCTAGTCGCACATGTAGGTCATGCGTCGCCGAGTAATAGGAGTAAATACGTTCAGTGGGGTGGAGGACCCGCCACATGTCTAGCAGTGCCCAGTTTGAGAGGCAGTCTGTGAGCGCCTACGCATTAGACACGGCTGATGTTTTACGGAGAGGGGGAAGGATCGATCAAAGTGCACATCAAGCACTGAATTGAAATCGCCTCCCAGCAACCAGGGGAGCCCAGCATAAGGGGTCAGCACCAGCGACAGCTGTGTTAGGAATGATGCCTGATCGACATTCGGAGCATAGATCGAGGCCAGCAATATGAATTGACCATTGAGTGTTCCATGCACTAGAGTGTACCTGCCTTCAGGGTCTATTACCACGTCTTGCTAATGAACGGGACACCCGCTCTCACCCAGATGAGTGTGCCCCTAGCATGGGCCGAATACGCAGTACCATACACCTGCCCTCTCCAACGCTTGCGTAGTCTTTCTAATTCCGGCTGTGTCATGTGCGTTTCTTGTAATAGGGCAATTCCAACCGAGTGTCTCTGGAGATAGGCAAATATGGAGTATCGCCGTGTGGGAGTGTGCATGCCGCGTATGTTCTGCGTGAGTATGTTAACTCATGTCATTGCTAGAGTGTATAGTCATCTGGGAAGCCAGGGGTGGGGTATGTCTTTGTAAGCGCGGAACTTGGTCGAGCATGAGTGCAGCGGTCTGCTGTAACAATAACAATGTGTGAACTGTGAACAACATAACGTCCGGGGCGAACTTTGCGTGTTTGTCCGTCAAAACTTCTGTGGCCATGCACAGGTAAAAACTAGGTCAATGTATGGGGTGCGTGCGCAAACAACATTCTACTGTTGCTGTCCCCTTATTATCCTACGTGTGTGGTGTGTCGCTGAGAAGTTCCGCCAGTTTAGCATGCGGGGCTAGTAAGGTTCAGGTTAAGATTTAAATATCGTCGCATGTATGTTAATTGCTGCCTGCGAGGAGACCCACGAGATGTCTAGCTATAAGCTTAGTGGTTCCTAGGTAACGTCTAACGGGCATGTACAGTCAATAGCACTGCTGACCCGCCCCGCCCCTCGCACATTATGAACAGAACCATATTAACAAACAATGGCCTACTTGTGTGGGCGGTGCGCCACTTAGTTCAGCATAATAGTGTTCTCATCCTAGGATACCATTAGCAGTCTGCAGAGTGACCACCGGCAGGCAGAGGTCGTCAGAAATTTCAGTTGATGGTGACGATGAGCTGCTTGCCACCACCGTGGGTTGCACGAAGGATTCCAGGCGATCTTTAGCGCTCGGGGTGCCAAGTGTTGTGACCGCTTCTAGTACATGTTGACTCTCCATTCGCATTTTCTCCGGGCTTGGGGCTACTGTTCTTGATGCTGCCCCGCGTGATGCCCTTCGCCGTCTGCGCCGTCTGTTCCTTTTGCCTGTTGAGGTGCCTTCATCTGAATCTGTCGGCCTCGTTCCCGTTCACAGCCCTGACTCTTCGAGCCAGTCCCATGCCTCTGCAGGAGAGTCAAAGAAGCGGGCTTTACCCTTCTCAACCACTCGCAACCTGGCAGGAAACAACAGTGAGTATGGTAACTCTAGCTCCCTGAGCTGGCGTTTCACCGCCATATAGTTGTTTCTGCGGTGTTGCACAAGAGCGGTGTAGTCGGGGGAAAGCTTGACTCGGCTGCCACGTACTGCGAGGCTGTCTAGTTTTCGGATCTCTCGTAGCACCGCATCCCTGTCTCTGTAGTTGAGGAGTTTGAACAGGAATGGGTGCGGTCTGGCTCCCGGCTGAGGCCTCTGTGTTGGCACCCGATGGGCTCTTTCCACTGCAAACTGTTTCAACAGTGTTCCCTGTGGCATAAGGTCACGCAGCCAGTTCTCAATATACTGTTCTGGGTTCCTACCCTCCTCTCCTTCTGGCAATCCCACATCACGAAAATTGTTGCGACGAGAACGTCCTTCCGCATCCTCCGCTCTGTCCTCCAGGGCATGTATACGATCCATCATACCTTGCAGCGCAGCAGCGTGACTGTAAGTGACCGGCTGGAGTTCCTTGAGCGTTTGACCCTGGGCGGTAACTTTGTCAGCTAGTTTGCAGTGGAACGCATGGAGGAGCGTGAAGTCTGAGGTAACTTTATCAATCCGGTTTTCCAGGGATGTCCCGGTATGATCTAATGCAGCTCCTATTTTCTCCACTGCTGCAAGGACAGAGTCCATTTTGGCCGCCAGTGCTGTGGACGTCGGCTCCACCTCTCTCTCGTCTCTCAAACGTGAAGGATCTAGGTTACCAGCACGCAGCGGCCCTTGCTGCATCTTGGCGGGCATACAGCCCATCACAAGTTGTTGCGCCGTGGGCATTCACAGACAGAATCTGGCGGGGCTAGTGTGTAAACGGTATGACTGCATCAGGAGCTCAGGATAGAGGTCGACTGCCTCCTAGGCATGTGTTTCTGAAACAATGTATTCAGGCTGAGGTACTAATCATGGTCCCATCATGTGAGGCTCCTATTTTACCGGTCTCGTCCCTACTCGTGGTGGCCTGCCACAAAATGCGCTGGTAGTAGAGTGTTCATGCTCTGGATATTCCATGACAGTAGTGTCAGTTTTTTGATGACTGTGGTAGTCATGTCATTGCAGTAGTAGCTACGCTGGAGTGTATGTTTTGCTTGTGTATTAGTCTTTGTGTGACCTTATTTCTGAAAAAAAACATAAACATAAAAACAAAACAAAACAAAACCCCAAGCCACCCTCCCTCCACCCACACTGACAACCCCAACTTTCAGTGATGAATACTTGATACTCACCATTGCACAGGCTCAGTATTAACACTACTGGGTGCACCCTACTCCTTTTCAGCCCCATGTGGCTGTGGAGGCGCAGCGCCCCTCCCTCTGCAGGTCGCCTTGTTTAAGGTGTACAAACACCCCGGGACGATATAGATACCGTGGAGACCTTACGCTGGGCCTAGGATGCGTTGCGGAGGAGAGCCGGGCCCACATCCTATATGCCCCATCAGTGCCCCTGGCACATAATCCAATGCTGTTCCCCAAAGGCGACGGAATTGGAAAAGAATTGGCACGCCAGATGAAACTACACACTTTTGCAGACCTATATCCGGAGGGATCGTTCCGGCCTTCCCCGACGGCTGTGGAGGATGGGCAGGTGGCGTTTTCTGAATTATTTGCATATCATAAACTAAAGGCAGTGTGTCGGTCTTAACATAACACTTTTACGGACGCCCCGCCCACTCTAAGCACTTTAGAAAACGTACTCAATTCAGCTTCCCCCGCAGACTCATTACCAGGATATATACACACATGCAGACGTTGGCGCCTCTGACAAAACCCCGGGCACTGTAGGCGTGGAAAGAAGACCTCCAGCCACAGCTCACGGAAGACCAATGGTTGTATTGTTGCAACCAACTCACAGCCCTCTCCCCCAATTACAAACTTCACTTAATTAATTTTAAATTCTTACACATATTTTATAGGTCTCAAAGACGACGAAAGTTGCTGGAGGCGCGGTATTGCTCCTGCTGGTTTCCTACATGTCGCATGGGGCCGCCCGAACTTGGAAACGTATTGGTCCAATGTTTTTCATATTATACACCAAATAACAGGGTTGGTTGGGGATCCCAATCGTATACAGTGACTGTTGGGGTATGTTAAAGACACTCCTGTTAAGTTCAGAAAACTGAATGCCTTTCTTCTTCTTTTTGCTAAAAGACGGGTTGCCATTCACTGGGGAGGCTGGAGAATTTCCTTTAAAGATGATTGGATAAAAGATGTAACCTTTGGCCACTCAGAATTGACCACTTTCTGGGAGTTGATGCCTTCCGCGTCTAGGCCCAAGGATATTTGGGAACCATTTGTTACGTGGGCTCGCGAACATCAAGGGACGATTGTAGATCCAGGGTCACAGGAGTAGCCTGGAGGGGAAGCAAGATGAGACGTGGGATACTATTTGTGGGGTCGGCAACCATGTAGATGTATACTGTTATCTAGAATTCTCTACGATTCTTCCAATTATGGATGAGTTATACCCGGCAGGGAACTATTGCGTTGTACTTTTGATTCCAACCTTCATACTGGAAATACCTATCTTTTGTTACAGAGACTATGTGTAGAAGCGAATGTATCTATAAATATAATTGCAATTCACATGATGGTAACATGTAATGTCAATTATGTATTGATTAAGCATCGGACTGCCTGTTTTGTTTGTAATGTTTTTTTTTCCTTTTACAAAATGCCAAGAAATAAATATATTAAAAAAAAATACTTGATACTCACCATTGGCGTGAGCAATGCTCCGCAAAACCATTGCCGCCATAAAGATTAATGTTGTTACAAAATGCCGCACAAATAAGAGCCTGCAAAATACAGAGCAAGTATAGTATGCATAGTCTGTATTACTGTTTACGTTGTCCTCAAGCAACAGTACATTGCCTGGGGCCTTCATCCTATTCTATAGTCATAGTGATGGTCAGACAGTACTCACACGGTCCCCATCGTCGTTCCCAGGGTCTCATCCAGTTGCAGCGACAGTGTGAATATTCCAGCTTTTGCTATCAAACTGTTTTTTTAAATACAAACTGGCATCAGTGGGGTTGATAAAAAAGTGTGCTTTGCCACCCACATCGCTCTTTAACAGTGCTGGGTAGAGCATGCCATATTTAATCCCTTTGTTGTACAACTTGTTTTGCTCATCTGTGAACTTTCTGCAGGTCTCCTCTGCAAACTGGGTAAAATCGGGAAAGATGCATATGGTCATTCCCTAGTAATGAAGTGAGCCTTTCTCATGTGCCAGGTAGGTTGCCGTGTTGCTGCCCGAGGGATCTATGTGCCCGTTCCAACAGGAAGATCAAAGAGAACTCTGTTGCACTAAACAGTTCAATGGGCAGCTATTCAACAAAGGTGTCTGGGTGGCCCATGTTGGTAGTTTCAGCTGTGCTGAAGCTTAGTATGTTATTTCAATGAGATCGGGCTTCTAAGTCTTCATTTTTGTCCATCACCCGGGAGAGCAGATTCTCCATCTTACTCAATCAATTGGCAGTGGTGCTGGTGTCATCCTTCAGATCAGAAATGCTCCTCTCTGCTCCATCAATCCTCACATTTTGTCTGACTAGCCTTTCAGTGAGCTTATCAAGTCTGGTTACCAGAGAGTCTATTTTGCTGCAGATGGACTTAAGACTGCCACAAAACTCCAGTAACATGACATTGCCTCCCCTGAGGAGAGTACTTAGGGGTCCCGTCTTCGGTGTCTGAGTCCTGTGTAGCCTTGCACATCGGCTTCTTATGTTCGAAGTACAAATTGACCTATTTCGGGTCTCCTTTCTCCATAATGGTATATAGGGCACAGACACAGTGAGCAGCAAAAGGGCACGATAGCACCTCAATTTGTAAGAAGGCACCTTGGGCACGGGGGTCACCAGTATACCAATATACAGTTCCTAATTTGAGCTGAACACTGCAGGAGTAGTAAACGCAGGCAAAGTCTGGCACATTGTCTCCTGTAGTAGGCTGCAATGTAAGTGGGGACAGGGTGCACCGTCAATGACAGCAAGCGCCAAGTGAGACACCAAGGAGATCAATAGTATCACAGCGCTCCGATGGATGGTTCTGGTGAGCTTGTGGTTGTGGGGGGTCATCCATCTCCCCTATGGTTCAGCAGCGTGTGACCACCATCAACAGCACACCTCAGAATCCACCATCGCCACCCCCTTCATGAGGCCATCTGGGCAGTGCCATAATTCAATGGGCACTGGCCACAATTATTCTTGAAATGCTTCAGCCGAAAGCACAACTAGTCGGCACAGCCTGTGATAATATTCTTATCAGTCACCAACTTGAAATGTTTTGTCAACTGATTCTTAAAGTTGGAAATTTTCTAAACTTCCCTTGTGAGCTGCGGTCCCCCAACAAGGCAGGGGACCCGCTGTTGTGGCCTCAGGCTCACCAGTGGACCCTGTCACCTCCAGGCCTCTGAGGCCTGTGGTGGCTCTGACATGCGGCCGCGCAACCGGGAGCTCTCAGCCGCATTGTTGTGCCCAATAGGGGCAGTTGCGGTCCCCTCAGGGTCTAAGCCGGCCTTGCCCCACATCCATGGGTTACAACAAACAAATGATGGATGGAATGCTGACAATGCAGACATTCTCCCCCAGTCAAGAGGTCTGGGTTAAATCCATCGTTCTTTTGCCCACTACGCCACCCCAGTTCAGACATGGCCATATGCAAATCAGTCTTGACCCTGTGCCTCATGGGTACAGTCCAGCCCGAACTGCCAAGCCATGTCTTCCCTGGACCGGAATCAAGCATCCTAGGACCGGTTTCTGGCTATCAGCCGTCATCAGCCAGGATAGCTTGACTCCAGTGGCGTAGTGAGCACGGGTCCCACGTCTGGGAATACCCATCCCACTTAGGGCGAAAAGCGTTACAACAAACAAATGATGGACGGAATGCTGACAATGCAGACATTCTCCCCCAGTCAAGAGATCTGGGTTAAATCCATCGTTCTTTTGCCCACTACGCCACCCCAGTTCAGACATGGCCATATGCAAATCAGTCTTGACCCTGTGCCTCATGGGAACAGTCCAGCCCGAACTGCCAAGCCATGTCTTCCCTGGACCAGAATCAAGCATCCTAGGACCGGTTTCTGGCTATCAGCCGTCATCAGCCAGGATAGCTTGACTCCAGTGGCGTAGTGAGCACGGGTCCCACGTCTGGGAATACCCATCCCACTTAGGGCGAAAAGCGTTACAACAAACAAATGATGGACGGAATGCTGACAATGCAGACATTCTCCCCCAGTCAAGAGATCTGGGTTAAATCCATCGTTCTTTTGCCCACTACGCCACCCCAGTTCAGACATGGCCATATGCAAATCAGTCTTGACCCTGTGCCTCATGGGAACAGTCCAGCCCGAACTGCCAAGCCATGTCTTCCCTGGACCGGAATCAAGCATCCTAGGACTGGTTTCTGGCTATCAGCCGTCATCAGCCAGGATAGCTTGACTCCAGAGGCGTAGTGAGCACGGGTCCCACGTCTGGGAATACCCATCCCACTTAGGGCGAAAAGCGTTACAACAAACAAATGATGGACGGAATGCTGACAATGCAGACATTCTCCCCCAGTCAAGAGATCTGGGTTAAATCCATCGTTCTTTTGCCCACTACGCCACACCAGTTCAGACATGGCCCTATGCAAATCAGTCTTGACCCTGTGCCTCATGGGAACAGTCCAGCCCGAACTGCCAAGCCATGTCTTCCCTGGACCGGAATCAAGCATCCTAGGACCGGTTTCTGGCTATCAGCCGTCATCAGCCAGGATAGCTTGACTCCAGTGGCGTAGTGAGCACGGGTCCCACGTCTGGGAATACCCATCCCACTTAGGGCGAAAAGCGTTACAACAAACAAATGATGGACGGAATGCTGACAATGCAGACATTCTCCCCCAGTCAAGAGATCTGGGTTAAATCCATCGTTCTTTTGCCCACTACGCCACCCCAGTTCAGACATGGCCATATGCAAATCAGTCTTGACCCTGTGCCTCATGGGAACAGTCCAGCCCGAACTGCCAAGCCATGTCTTCCCTGGACCGGAATCAAGCATCCTAGGACCGGTTTCTGGCTATCAGCCGTCATCAGCCAGGATAGCTTGACTCCAGTGGCGTAGTGAGCACGGGTCCCACGTCTGGGAATACCCATCCCACTTAGGGCGAAAAGCGTTACAACAAACAAATGATGGACGGAATGCTGACAATGCAGACATTCTCCCCCAGTCAAGAGATCTGGGTTAAATCCATTGTTCTTTTGCCCACTACGCCACCCCAGTTCAGACATGGCCATATGCAAATCAGTCTTGACCCTGTGCCTCATGGGAACAGTCCAGCCCGAACTGCCAAGCCATGTCTTCCCTGGACCGGAATCAAGCATCCTAGGACCGGTTTCTGGCTATCAGCCGTCATCAGCCAGGATAGCTTGACTCCAGTGGCGTAGTGAGCACGGGTCCCACGTCTGGGAATACCCATCCCACTTAGGGCGAAAAGCGTTACAACAAACAAATGATGGACGGAATGCTGACAATGCAGACATTCTTCCCCCAGTCAAGAGATCTGGGTTAAATCCATTGTTCTTTTGCCCACTACGCCACACCAGTTCAGACATGGCCATATGCAAATCAGTCTTGACCCTGTGTCTCATGGGAACAGTCCAGCCCGAAATGCCAAGCCATGTCTTCCCTGGACCGGAATCAAGCATCCTAGGACCGGTTTCTGGCTATCAGCCGTCATCAGCCAGGATAGCTTGACTCCAGTGGCGTAGTGAGCATGGGTCCCACGTCTGGGAATACCCATCCCACTTAGGGCGAAAAGCATTACAACAAACAAATGATGGACGGAATGCTGACAATGGAGACATTCTCCCCCAGTCAAGAGATCTGGGTTAAATCCATCGTTCTTTTGCCACATCCATGGGTGGCAATGGTGCTGGAATTTCCCAATCATAAGTAGGATTGGTGAGTCCAGCCCTGGAGGTTTGCACTAAACGATCATCTTGGAGGCCAGTGTGGCCACCAGCGGTTGGTCTTCTTGGCTCTGTTTGTAGCAAGTCTTGTTGTTTGGACTGTGGTGTGGTACTGTCTTGAAGTAACAGGTGATAGATGGCTCGAAACAAATTGCACCCTGTAAGTGGCCCACCCACAGAATCAATGTTCGTTGTAATGTGAGAACACCTACTTGTATCACTAGGAACAATACTCACAGGATATTACCCTTTCTTCATGCTGGGTTTGCACTCTCCTGCACACAGAGGTCAAGGGGGTGTGCCCATAATCCCCTATACCCCGAAGGAAAAGAAACCTGCCGCAATCTGTTCTTCCATGGGCACCACACTAAGCAGTGCAATAACGGTACTAGCTTGGTACCCCTGATCCACAGTGGTTTCAGTTTTCCCAATGAAAACATTTTGCCTCTTCCCATCTGTCTTGCTAACAATGCCTACGTGTTGGCTTGTGAAGCCTTACTGATTCATCCATACCTGCGTCCAAGGGAAGACTGTACCTCTTTTAGTTACTTTCTGGAATGCTATACTGCCACAGCCAACCTGAGGAATAGTTTGGTACTTACCTTGTCTGTGGGAACCAAGTCTACCCTTGCTTCCCTGTTGATTGGTCGGGATCCTGTTACCCTGCTTATATCATTATCATTATCATTAAGGAAGAGGTGTGGCGCCGCGGCCAGGGCGACTGACTCCGGAATCTGGGGACCACGGTTCGATCCCGGCGGCAGATTAGCCCAGCACCATGTGACTCTGGGCAATAGCTTGCTTAATCTTCCCGACGGCCCGCAGCGCCTAGAGACCCTTACGGGTGATTGTTCGCGCTTTACAAATGTGGATTAATATCATTATACCAGCTATCCATCACACTTCCAACTGGCTCCTTCATCACAAGATACTGCCTATTTCTTTGCTATTACAATTTCCATATATGGAATAGGACTCACCATACATAAAGTACAAGCTCTTGCTGAAACTGGTTTCAGGTCAGTTGGATGCGAACAAAACCCAATCAAATGGCTCTGGATTTTGTCCTGGCTGCCAAGGGTAGATGATAAAAAATGGATTCAATCTAGAGGGGTTGAGTATTTGGTCCTGGCTAAAAGGCATCGTTGATGAAGTGGGCATGATGATAAGTGAAATAATAACTGTTGTCTTTTTCATCTTTTTCCTTCCTTACAAACTTATACAAGTTTGCATGTGTGCCATGCATCGCTTCACTAATAAGAAAGGTCCACCCCCTTCCATCCCTCCTAATTGTCCCAAATGTGAGGATGGTACTGCTAGCAATCTTGAATATGGGAAACAAATTAAAGAAGACGAAATGAGCAATGAATTTAGAAGACTGATATCTATAGAATTGTTTGAGTTACGCATGTAGGTGCAACGGGAAGGATAGAAACATTGTACACATTCTGTTGGCCTATGTTAACCTATGTCACACAGGGCTTGCCGCTTCTAATGTATCAAGCCTCATTGTTATGTTTGCAGCTCCAGGTAACGATTCACAAGTAGTGAATTTAGCATCTAGAAGTTTGTTTCTTTTTTCTTTCCTGAAAGGAACTTGTGCCTTTGTACTTTTTGTTGTAGTTGTACACCTGCAATGATCTAATTGTTATTGTTTCTGTCACGTGTTCCTTTGGTGCTTGTGCGTAAAATTCTATAAAAACGCCATGTATTGGGGACAAGAGGAAAGGGGGAATCTTTGTTGCTCAATCTTGAGAATTCACGGATTGTTTATTATTGCTTTAATGTATGTGTTCATACTTCAAGTTGGTGTGAGATCTGATTTTACTTCAACAAACTTAACTCCTCTCATTTGAGTGGGAGAATCTAAAACCTCTTACGCTGTAAACATCACTTCCGGGAAATCGGTACCTAGTGTGGAAAGTTGGGAGATTATCAACTCCCCAATAAAACTAAGAAGGTCTGATTCTTGGACATGCAGATTTGTGGAGTAGAGTGACTGGAGGTGATCAGCAAATGCCTGTGCATTCTCTACATTGAAAGCAACAGGAAACCCTGCATGTTCAGCACAGCCCTTAACCATCTAATGCTGAGCTCATGTCTGCTAAGCCAAGTAATGAGCTGCCCCTACCCCTTATTCATACACACTTTTCTGTGTGGCAATGTATTGGTTTGGGGTTTAATTAGTGTAGAGTGAATTAAATTCAAATCTCTTTAGCATACATTGTTCACCTGTAACTGCATCTCTGTTCATTAGATGGTACTTCTCTACGGTTAATAGAGCATTCTCTCTCTTTTTCTTTCCCTGAGGCATGAGATTGCCAGCCCACTAATGAGATTTATATGCCTCCTGTCAGATATTAGATTATTAATAGGAGTGGGTAACTACCCACCTCAAGGAATAATCCCAACATTTGTCAGGATCAACCCTTAAAATCACTACAAGCCTCGAAAAATCTACTTGCCCACTCACTATGGGGAGTCTGATTTTATCAGGGCGAGCTATTTTTAGGACCTACTGACCCATTATGGTGAGATCTCAACTAACAAAGAACAGGTGTTCTTTTCATCCAGAAAGAGAATGAACAATAAAGATGCATTTAAATCCTGTTTTTATCCTGTCACATTTCCTGTGTGTTCCAAGACAGAGGTCAAATGTCAGCTTGTGCCTTCTTACAAACGTCTGCTTATTTTATCCTGGTGTTTACATTTTTTTCTCTGACCGCAAAGTTAGAGTATTTTGTAAAGTGAACTGTCTGACAATTGTACTGGGGCACAGGGACTGTGAAATTGAAAGCTGTTGGATGTCAGTCTTTTTCGAAACACAACATTTAAATAGCTTGTAAATGAAGCATACAAATATTTCAAAATATATCAGCAGTTAGGAAAGCACATTTTTGGAAATTCTAATGTGTGATGGAAACAAAGATTTTAATAGGATCAAAACAAATCTGAACACTTTACTTGGTGATGTGCAAATGATAAATATTTACTGAAAGACGATTTCCACACATTATCCTTTGTACTCTATATAGTTTAACCAGTAAAACTGCATGTTAGTAGCAAAGTTTGTGGTCATTTTAATGGAAAATGTGCTGCCAGCAAATCACAGAGTGCTACCACATCATGCTTTAGTAATATACTTATTTGAAGTGAGAGTTTTTAAATTTGCAGAAACATTCTTGCCCCCAGCCTGATGACAATGATACTAGTGAACTAAGAGGCACGTCAGGGGTGTGGATTAGATTATTTTACATGAAGCAAGTGTTTAGTCTACTGAAACAAACAAAATAGTTTTTTGTACAGCAGACATGCTGAACTCATATTTTGAAGGTGCTCTCTAATCGGATAATGAAAAAAAGGCAATTCTGTGAAATAAGATATATGTCTCGAATCGCACAGTTTTAGACCAGTTTATGGGTCAAGTTCTTTTACAGTTAGGTTGAGTAGATTAATCAGGTCACTAGACCTGCGGGTCCAGTAACACTTTTAGGATTTTCGAGGCCTGCACTAAATTAACCCGGGCTCAACCCTGTGGTTGGTATGGCACAGTGCAGACAGGCTTAACTTAGGGTTATGTGTAAAGTATTCATGATGTACTAAAAAAGTTATAAACTTGAAATTCAACAAAATAAAAATCCCAAACAGAATTAGCAATATACAGTAAAATGACATAAAAATGATAAAAATCTAATCAGCGAAACCAAAGAGATGATTTTTTAAAGTTTTAAGTAGGAATAATGACTAGAAGCATAAAGTGCCAATGATAGTCAATGGTCACAGTAGATTGGTACCTGAGCGTAATTTAAAGCAGACTGCGATGTAGCACGTCGGATACACCTTTAAGGACATGTTTAACATTAAATTCCTACATAAGCTATATTCTCATACCATCCACCCAGCCGTGTGGGTAATAACGCCTATATAGTGTTGGCTTATAAATATTTAAAAGGACGTGTTGACCTGTCAAAGGGATTATTTTGACAGGTTGGATTTGCTGTTTAAAATTCCAAACGCCAGGATACAAATGGCAGGCCTGCAGTCAGGTTTGCACTGTTGCTGTAGTGGGCAGCACACAAGGTGCTGCAGTCCAGTAGTGACATTTAACTTACAGATCCTGGGTACACTTTGTACCATATACTAGGGACTTATAGGTAAGCTAAATATGCCAATTAAGGGTATGCCAATTTCACAATTTTGTATGGCGGAATACAGGCACTTGTCTAACTGTTTTAACTTACAGATCCTGGGTACACTTTGTACCATATACTAGGGACTTATAGGTAAGCTAAATATGCCAATTAAGGGTATGCCAATTTCACAATTTTGTATGGGGGAATACAGGCACTTGTCTAACTGTTTAGCAGGGGTAATGTGCACAGAGTTCTACATCTAGCAAAACTATAGAGTTCAGCAAAAGGTGACAAATCTGTGGTGATCTTGCAGAAAAGGCAAATTTCCTGCACCTCCCATATAATTACCTGTGGCATCTCTCAGTTTGTCAGTAATTGTTTTGTCTTTCAGTTACCCATTTATCTGAACTCTACCATAGGGACCTACCCTGGTCTCTGGTTTCAAACACCATACATAAAGAGAAGTGATCGAACACTCTTTTGGCTACGAACCTTATATCCTGGAATCCATACACAAATGATTGCAATGCTAAAAATGAAACCACCTATGGAAAGTTCAATACCCAACAGAATAACAAGAGTATTGCTGCTCTTCAGGGTGCCTTTCCCTCCACACATTGACAGAACTTAGCACTTTTGCAAATGTACCATAGGTATACTGACAACAAAGTAATTACTTGTCATCCAAATTTCCAGAGGCCACCACAAGAAAACCCTACCGATACAATCAGGCATTATACTGCATGAATGGTACGGATTTCCTTAGCAATACGGCGACATCCACTTGAGTTCATTGGGAACCTTACATTTAGCAAGGTTTCGTTCACCTACAGAAAATAAAGCATTTTGTGTTGACTAAATCTCTCCTACATGAACTCGATATGATATGTTATGGTATAAGTTTTATAGCTTGCATAGCTGCCCTAGGAAAGGGGCGTCCAGCACTAATCGCAAACTGACGTAGGGCAGACAGAGAGACTCACAGAAGAGCAGATTATGTAGGAAAAGATGGGTTTTTATGGCTTCACAGAAAAGTGTGTGATTTTGGATGCTTCTGATACCCACAGGGAGGGAATTCCAAAGTTTAGGAGCTAGAGCACGAAAGGAGCGCCCTCCTGCCAACACTATCTTAACCCGAGGAACAACCGCCAGGTGCTGGCTAATAGAACGCAGCTAGCAGGTGGGTATATTGGTTGTAAGAAGATTAGCTAAAATGTCGGCCCATTGGAGATTCATAATTCTATCAGAAATACAGAGGAATTTGAAATGGATACGTTTCTCCACTGGAAGCCAATGTAGATGGAGTCGGAGGTAGAGCAGGTTCTCGGCTGACCAAATAGCATCCGAACCGCAGCATTTTGTGCCCTTTGTAGGCGATGTATCTCTGCTCTGTTTGCCCCTAGATACAGGGAGCTTGCATAATCCAGCCTAGATAGTACATGGCCCTGAATGATCACCTGAGAGATGGTAGGATAAAAAAAAACAGCCTGTCAGATTTGGGGCAGGCGGGAGGGCCAGAGTGGATGGCCACCAATGCTCGCTCCACAGATGCTTATCTTTACCCACCAACAAGATCTCGGATTTACTGGCATTCAGTTGAAGACAGTTAGAGGTCATCCAATCTGCCATAGCTGTTAAATTGTCTTTGAATTTAAGCACATCCTGTGCAGAGTTGTCAGATAACTGTGTGTCATCTGCATAACATACCGCAGTTAATCCCCTGTTCCAAGCTACTGCTGCCAGGGGTTGAATGTAGATGTTAAATAGAGTAGGACTCAGGGCGGTGCCCTGAGGTACCCCTTGATATACAGTATGAGAGCAGAAGGGGGAACAGACACTTGGAAGGATCTCTCAGATAAAAAGGAAGTGAACCAGCCCAAGGCCAGGCCACCAATACCGATATACTCCAGGTGCTGCAGAAGGATCTGATGGGACACTGTATTGAATGCAGCGCTTAGGTCCAGAAGGATCAATGCTGAAGTACGTCCTGCATCTAGTGAGCTCCGCAGATGTTCCGTTACGGCCAGAAGGGCAGTTTCAGTGCTGTGACATGGGCGAAAGCCATTTTGAGAGGGGTCTAACAGGTTATTAACTTCGATGAAAGTAGTAAGAACGGAATTACTGTAGGATTCAGTAATCTTAGATAGCAAAGGGAGAAGAGAGATTGGACGAAAATTCTCAGGCTTCGAGTCATCCAGCGTAGGTTTTTGAGTAAAGGAACCACCTTGGCATGTTTCCAGGCCATGGGAATAATAGCTGCGGATATAGACCGATTAATGAGATCACAGTAAGGGGAGAGAAGCTGGGGTAGAAATTTCTGAAATTGCTCCGGTTTAAGGGGGTCTGCTGGGGATCCTGATTTAAGTTTATTGCAGATGGTGCGCATCACTTCATGGGAGAGCGCCGGAAAAGCAAAAAGTGTGGGGGTGCCACTAGGCAGAAGAGAGGGGCCTGTTTTGCTTGCAGTGTGGGGGAAGGTTCTGTAAATGTCCTCGACCTTCTTAATGAAAAAAACAGCAAGTACCTTGCATTGCTGATTGGAGGAAAGAGGAGATGTTTTAGGATGCCCTGGGGATTTGAGATCGTTAAGGAAGGCATTTTGCAGGGTTACTGCTGTTTCTATTTTTTTCTGCAAAGTAGGCAGCTCTTTCCTTCTGGATGGACTTATGATAGTTCTTAATGGCTGCTCGATATTGTACTTTCAGAGCTGGATCATAGTGCTGTGTCCATGCCCGTTCTAGGGCTTTACAGGCTTTTCGGGCCAGGGCCACATTGTCAGTGTACCACGGACTTGACTGGGTTCTACGACTCTGGGACAACCTGGCGGGGATGAGAGTATCAAGGGAATGCGTAAGCCAATCAGACAGGATGCTGTCCGCCATGTCAGGGTTATCTGGAAGGTTGGGTGTTTGGCTGAGGAGGAGGGCACAGAAATGGTCGGCATCAAGTTTATGCCAGGGGCGCTTTAGGACAGATTTCCGAGGAGCCTCCTGGAGGGGCCCTACTCCCTATAGTGCCATAGATACCAGATAGTGGTCGGACCAGCTCATAGGGAGGGGTGGATTGACTGTAAGAGCAGGTAGATTGGAGAAGATAGGGTCGAGAGGATGCCCAGCTGAGAGTGTACAGCTTGGGACACACTGCGTGAGTTAGAAGGCAGCGAGTTCAGCTAAAAAATTGCCAATTTCACTGTCTTGGCTCTCTTCTAAATGCAGGTTGAGATCGCCAATGATGTTGAAATTAGCCGATCTGGCATTCCAGACACAGCGATAAGGGCATCTCAGAAATCTTTGGAGGGCCCTGGGGGAGGTAGATCAGGAGCCCAGACAGTATGAAGTTGGCGTTGAGGGAGATTTTGAAACATGCACATTCACACCCCACAAGGACCTAATCAAAACGCAGGTATAACCAGTTTTAAAAATAATTGCAATACCACTGCCCCGGGCCCCGCTATTGAGTGTCTCAATATTATAACTTTGGGGAAGGGCCAGACTAGCCTCAGCCACCGTACTAGCAGTAAGCCAAGTCTCCGTGAGGAAGAGGATATCAGGAACCTCATCCTGGATTAGGTCAGACACTTCAGCGAAGTGCCTGACCAGGGAACGGCAATTCAAGCTAAGAAGCTTGATGGTAGGTGAGGGAGGAGGTAAAGAGGTTGCGCCAGCCAATGAGCTGAAACCGCAATGCGTGCAGCAAAAGGGGCCCTCCAGTGTGACACAGAACTGATGTGCACATGGACTTACCCTTGTGCTGATAGCCACTAGCTCATCCCGAGAGTATGACTGGTTAGTGTAAACCGAACCAGCAGCATGTCTGGCGTTGTCCAAGCGCGGCCTGGTGCAGACGAGCTTGCCTCTGGCACGCCAGCAGGGCGGCCGCTGCGCGCATACGCTGCATGTCTGTGCCATGGCAGGCATTAAATGGCCAGGGGGGACAACTGGCTCCACCCGGTCGAGTTCCTGATTGGACAAGAAACACCAATCAGCGCTCAGCCTAGCCGTGATGAGAGCAGAACAAAAGTGAGGCCAAAGACAGTATTTGAAAACACAACCGCAAGTGAACTAAAATGTTAAAAACATTAAAACAAGGGAGCAGCAACGAGCGTCAGATAGGTGCTTTAAATCAGTTAGCAAAGCACCGCGTCTGCACCACGGCAGGCATTAAATGGCCGGTGGCACAACTGGCTCCTCCCGGTCAAGCTCCTGTCCATACATGTGGAGTAGGTTCAACACTACTCCCATTCATTAAAGTTCAGGTTAAGCTGTTTTGATTCCAATTACCACTCATCAGCCAGACTTCAATACAATGCCCCCATGGCAGCTCACCACACAGCATTCGTCCTATATCTGCACTACTATCATTCAGCCATGCACTTTGAAACTGTAAATACCCTCTTTCCCACTTCCCCACCCTGGAACTCCGTGCTGTGGGTTCAGAACTACCCACAGCCCCAATTCACATTAAACTTGTTGCCAACCTAAAATATCTAACTTATGAGTAACACCTGGGAGCATACTGGCATCACATTTTGTGGTAGAATAATAAGGCCAACATGCTCCAAATACTTTGACAACAAGAATGTTGCTATCAGCATGAGGGGAAAATGTTAGTAGAGTGTTGCATTGGTTGTTAGCAGATCCAGACTCTCATCTAAAGAGAGGAGAGAACACATAATGCAGTGGCTCCTGACAGACCCATAACTACACCTCAAATACAGCCCTAGACTACATTGGCTATTCTTCAATTCCTTTATAAGATCAGTGAAAGCTTGTTAATAAGGGTATTAAACTGAAGGAATCCGTTCAGATAGTGATTCTTTTATGTCCAGTGGCCCTATCCTACTGCACCAAACTGTGCACCACCCAATTCTGGGCTGGTTGGGTTTGTCCTTGATTTTCACCTGAGCCATACTTGGCTTGTCTCCAAGAGGTCCACCCTTGCTTGATGAAGCATTGATTCTTGCACCTTCTATTAAGCAACAGCCCCTCGAGTTCCACGCATTGTTGCACGAAGTGAAGAACCAAGACTTCCCCATCACCAATATGTGGAAACAAACAGGGAATAGCATCTTGAATTTCAGGCCTTTCTTTCTCAGTTCCCATTTCATAGTATCCAATGTCCTACTCTGTTTCTGCAAGGCCTACGTGACGTTCAGAAAGAACAGGACATTCACATTTTAAGACTGCAAGGGGCCCTTTACTTTCACAGTCTGTAAGATCACATCACTGTCTCTGAAATTAAGGCTACAGGCCATTATTGCTCTAAGTGGACCCCTGGTCTTTGCGGGGACACCAAAGTCCGGTGAGCTCGCTCCTCTAAGAGCTTCGAAAGACTTTTTGGACAAAGCTTATTGCTCCAGAGCAGATCTACATTCCCTTGCTGATGCCAACATTTTCCATAGGGACAGGTCAGGATGCCCTGCATTTGCATGCATGTGTTGCAGCAGGAAATGATTTCCACTGTGCCCGAAACGCGTTTGGCAGAATTGAAGAAAGGAGGACAAGGAGAAGCTGTGGCGATTGCTGCCGGAGGTGGTGTGCAGTAACTCTTCCAGGTGCGACATCTCTGAGAGTGCAACCTTGATGTTTTGATGTTTAAGCGACTAGTCCGGCCGCAGAGATGTGACACCGCCTGCTTAGCGGTTCTATGGTGCTCGCAATTGTGTGCACCTTTGTGAGTGAAGGGGGCCTGACCTCCGGAATAGACTGGTGAGCGGCACAGCTTTCTTCCTTGATACCACCACCCACCTGGGGTCATGACATTGTACATATCCATTGGGACATTATTTGTTAGGAGAATGCAGTACCCACCTGCTCGAGTCTTGGCAAAACAGAGGGACTATCAGTACCATAATGCTTTGCTATCTGACGCTCATTTGGGCGGGACTTTTCAATTAATAAATATGGAGTTTCCGATCAAAACCGTAGTCTCTACATTTTTCTCAAGCCAGTGATCAAGAGCGATACTACGCTCGAAACGCGTTTGGCAGAATTGAAAAAAGGAGGACAAGCTGTGGCGGTTGCTGCCCGAGGTGGTGTGCAGTAACCCTTCCTCGTGCGACATCTCTGAGAGGGCAACGTTGATGTTTTATAGATATATATATATCTATAATGCAAAATGGCAAATAGTGACAGCGCGTTGCCATATGCCAACACTCAATTCATGCAGGTGACTCCTGATTTATCAATACAAAAATGGGTTTATTTTAGTCGCTGGAAGTAGGGATGTTGGAGTTCAGAATGTGAATGAGCAATAAAGATCCCTTTCAATTTTTTGTTTATCTTGTCGCATTTGTTTCGCGTTCAAAGACCAATGTCATGCCATGCCTTCTGACAAATTGCTGCTTATTTGGAAACTGCTGTGTACTTTTATTTCTCTGACTGCAAAGTGAGAGGATTTTGTGAAAGTGACCTAGGTGGCAATCTTGCTCGGTACAGGAAGTGAAAGGATAGGCTCTAGGATGTCAGGGTTTTTTCTAACACAAAACAACCGTTAAATATCTGTAAATGAACTGTACAAATTTCCAAATATATCAGTAAGTAGGAGAGAACGAATGAAGCACATTTTTTGTAATTGTGTGCTTAAAAGTTTTACTAGTAAAACTTAATGCCTATGCAAAGTTAGTGCCCATTTCAATAGAAAATGTGCTGTCTGTAAATGACTGCACAACCACAACAGTGCTCCAAAATGCACCACTAAATACATACGACACCCTTACCACTTTCCTGCTGAATCAGCGTGGTACATTTGCTACACTTTTTGTGTGACACTTAGATTTTTCACAATCGTTATGACTTTGGTAATGTTACATAAATGGCAGCACCCCCACTTTAAAAATTGTTCCAGCACCACTGGCTTTCTCCTACCTAAAAGTGTCTCCCCTTTACTGAAAGTGAATGGGGATAATAAATCCCCCGAAACTATTTTTCAACCAGCTGCGTTTTTTTCGTGAGGGCGGGGAAGCGTCACCCCTCTCCCCACCCGCTGCTTGCCCAGCTAAAACAATGTCAACAATAAAATGGCAATGAAATTATTTAATTGCCATGTTATTATACACAAAGTGTGCCACAGCCGTCAGCCTGCCCAAGAGCCGGGATAAAGGAGGGCATGTCCTCTGCTGCACGGAGGACTGGTGACGTGGCTGGAAAAACACTGCAAAAGTGCGCAAGTCAGTTTGCCCGACTGTCTTGAGCCGGCCAAACTGACATGCGCACTTTGCAGGTCTCAAACAAACTGCCATAGATACCTGGGAGAAGACCAAGCACAGGCCTACAGAGCCTAAAGGAGCATCTAGTCAGACTGCTCCACCCAGTTCATGCGCTGCTGTCAAGCAGCATGAGAGCAGCGTCTGGACTGGTTACAGAAGTTTCCTCTTCGACTGGTGCCCCTTGGAGCCACGGACTGCAAGGACATAGAGGAGACGCAGCCCGGAGTAGTGCATTTATTTTATTTTTAATTTAATTGTAAGGCATGCTTTTATTTTGTATTCCTCTTTTATGTAAATGTATTTTGGGATGCAGTGGGGCACTTCGCTCGCCCACCGCCTTTATATGTTACCAGTCACTCTTGTTTTCAACATCTCCCTCCTTCCAATTGTTAGCATGTATGTTTTTGATTATTCACTGTCAGGGCCGGCTCTAGGGCGGTGCGATCGGTGCCACCACACCGGGCGTTGAGTTGGGTTGGGGGCGTCTTGTTTGCAAATATATTATGGCTCGAAAACCACCTGCTGCCCTGTTCCTTGCTTCCAGCAATTTTCAGACATCCATAAAAATGTCAAGATAACACCACTGATTAATGTTCTTCCTGGAGAGAGACAGAGTTTTGTCTAGTGAATGTTTGACTCCTCGTAAGGTAGCTCAGAGGGTTAGAATCTGTGCCATGCAGATCACAAAGTGCATATAATGTTAATAGGTCAACGGGTTACTGCTTTTGTCAGAGAGATCTTTTTGTTATTTGCAGTTTATAATTAAAATCCTAATATAGATAAATGAGGTATTAACTGTCATCAAAGAGCTGCATGGAAACTGCAAGGTGTATATTAGACCTAGATGTTTTTTTGCCCGGTCTTTCCTTAACCTAATCTGGCAAAAAGGGTTCATTTGGGTAGAAATTATTATTAAAGAGAACCCCTAACAATTAGTGTTATGTTTTAAATTCTGAATTTGTGCTTTTCCAGACCAAGGACTCTTAAATGAACGATATGTGACTCCTACATCTTGTAATCCTCTGTCTTATGTAATATTTCCTGATTTACACGTGTGAATGTCTCTGTTAAATGTGTGTGAGAGACTGGCTATGGAGACTTGAGGGGCACTGTTAGATGATGGTAGTGAGGGAATCGGTGACAGCTGTCGTCATGGGGGGGGGGGGGGGGGGGGGGGGGGAACAAACATTGTCGCACAGGGCGCCGTCAGTGCTAAAGCCAACCCTGTTCACTGTTTCCCGTGTGAGAGACAACACCAGGTCACCAGGTGACCGAAGGGGCTCCTTCAGGAACATATATTTTTCAAACCGATCTTGCTGGATAGAACAGGCTGCATCAATGTTTTTCTTCAGTCCGAGTCAATCGGGAAATTAACCTCCCCTGCATTTTTTCCTGAATTTCTCTCTAATCTATTCCAAAATATCGGACAGCATGAATTCCCCTATAATTACAAAGTACTAATGCGCTTTGGTGCCTCTTTAGGGGTTTAACTCACGGCGCATAAATAGCTCCCCAAAACTGCTTTGTCTTGTCCAGTACAGAAAACGTTTACAATTGTTTTATCGACGCGCAGCAATGTGTTTTCATGATTTTCAGAAAACAAGAAACTTTGACTTACTGGATTTGTAAATTCGAATTAAATGCATGTATTCTACTATTTTTGAGAGTAGATTAGCCGCGTAATTAGGTCACGATCCTCGAAATTCTGCAGTACTCTTGTTATTAACCTCCTTCTTTTTAATTGCCTTCTCGGAAACTGACAGAAGGAGACCGCTAGAACTACGTATCCCATCACGCTCCGTGCTGGCATGTTGACGTACATTCTGTGCGTCGTGGAGTGCTGTTTACGTAGCTGAAAGTGAGGGCTAGCGATGTCTCTGTTCCCTGCCTTTTCTGACAGTTCAAATGACGTTCAAACCAACGCAAGGAAAGGTGAGTGAGCGAGAAAATCCTGCTTTCTCGTGGGAGCTTGGGGACGGTAGTTTGAGGTCGTAGAAGAGTTCTTCCGTTTCCCATGCACATGTTTCAGAACCTCAACCAGGCAAGCCTGTTGTTTTCTGGGACTTGCAGTCCTGTGTACCCCATTATATAATCTGAACGCCAATACAGTACACACACAGACAGGATTACCTATTCACTCTGGATTGGGTAAGAAGAGAGCCCTTGATTATGTGCAAGACAGACGATACCACTGGAGAAAGGGGTTAAAAATCTGTTGTGTTGCTTGGTAACTAATGGTCGCGCATCCGCGTGGCTATGTGTTGCTGTGCAATCTCGTGGGTTGGAATGTTATGGGTTGAGTGTGTTTCTGGTTCCACTGCGTGGAGACCAGTATTGGGTTTGATGAAGGTGGATGTACCCGGGGTTGCTCCTCAGCAATAAAGGATCTTACTTCATCATTGTATTGTCATCACTTCAACATCCCAGCGATTTAGGAGTCAGAGAAAAGGGATTCCCATGGATACGGGGGTAAAGGCATCATTTTATGTGTGGGAGTGGGGATAGGGGTATAGTAGACTACATTTCTTTTGTGGTGAGCGGGGTCGGGGAGGGGGGGGGGGGGCAGGGGTTGTTTGGGGGAAGGGTCATCTTCGGGTACCCACTACAAATTGCCTTTGGTCTTGATGCCGATAAAGATGTGCAATCACAGAGTTTTTAAGTGAAATACGGATATTAAAATAAGCTATTTTAAAGTTCAGATGCAGTTTTGTTAAACACAGCCTAATGTACGGTAGCTCAGGGAGCCAAGGCATCTGCTGCCAAAGGCCAAACTCAACCTGGAGGTCAAAGTTTGAATCTCTGCAGGATCTGCTTTTTACCCTTCGAAGGTTTATAATTTGAGTGCTGCTGGGTTGATATAATAGTAACCCCTGTAATGTTCTGTTCTATTAGGCCGTGGGAACATTACTGGAAGTGCTTCATAAGCAGAGACAGGACTCCTCTTTTTAGGTCGAGCCTAGGCAACGCTTGCGCTGCCGCTTAGTGTTTTGTGGAGTTCCAACCCGACCCATTGCTTGCTTTTCGTTTGTCTATGTCAGTGTTCTTCATAAATCCTTGCTTGCCAGTGGTCAGTCCTGCCTCTTTGTGTCTCCTTTTTCTCTTCGGTTCCTCCCATGCAGCAAGGACTAAGTACTGTCTCATCACGCTACAGTTCTTTATATGTTCTATGGGGGACTACTTTTTTTCTTGGTTTCCTGCTCTGTTTCTGTTTGCCTGTGTGTAGTTTTGGCACCATAGCTGATTACATTTAAATATAGTTTTTCTTCCTCCCACCGCCTCTTAATTCCACAGTTGTATTGTGGGTACGTCTTGTTACATGCCTCCGCTTCATTTGTTATATTTTTTTATCTTTTCGCTATTTTTGATGTCGACCTTCATTTGGCGTTTTTAGTAGAATGTTTGTTTGTTTTGGGCTTTGTTTTAAGGAGGATTGGGCTTGTTGTATTTTTTTCTTGCAATGAGTTTACATTTATTAATTTTTTTATTTAAAAGATGAGCGTTTATTCCTCCCGTGAAAGCAGCGCACCTTGTGTGCAGGCAGCATACATTAAAGGTGTGCGCACTGGGCACCTGGGGATGAGTGTGCCCCGCCCCTACGCTTCTGTGCACGGCAGGCGGAGTGATCTTGTGAGTTCCTTTTGTCTCTGTCCCCCTTGCAGACCTGGGTTTTTGTCTCAGATTCTCTTAAGTATCCTGTGTCTCCATATTCGCTCTGCCACACTTGTTTGGCCCGGTGACATTTCGGTCGTTAGAGACCATAAAAGTATGTATACAATACAGTAAATATCTTAACAAGTTAAAATTGATAAAAAAAGTTCCTTCCAGCATACAAAAATAAATGTGCATCATCTTTAAATACCAGGCCAACAGTCTGCTGTAACATCTGCGCAATATCAATACCCTCAGAAAGCGCATGTGCATTGATAGGGAAATAACACTGAAAGGAAAACAGAACATAAGTCCAGAAAATCTAGCTAGTTCTGAGGGGCTGATGGGTACTTGGCAGAAGTCGTGAAATTAATTGGTCCATTTAAAACACTACTATTCGCATTATGAATAAAAAGTTATACATGCAGTAAGGAATTTAAAACACATTACATATACGTAATTAAAATTTGGAACAATTTAAAAAAAAAAAGGTTTTTAGGTCTCGCCTGAGCCAGCGCATACGCTGCACTGGCGAGACATTTAGTGAGTGGGCTTTAAAAAGCCGACCACAGCTATTTGTGTGGCCTAGAGCGTGCGGTTACGCGCACAGTTACGAGCTGTCATGGCTCATTAAGTGCTCGCTCGTGGGCACCCTAACAGCCGAGCCCAAGCATTGGCCGCGTCACATTGACGGCCGCGCGGCTAATGCTTGTTTATTTAGGATTTATTTTTTGATTGAAAGGTCCTTTGTAACCTTTAATCTCTGGCGGCGCAGATTTTGGGTGCTTCGAGATGGGGTTTAATTTCTTTTATGGTTTTCCTTTTGTAATAGAAGGGTTGTGTGGAGTAAATATGGCATGCCTTCTTGAGTTGAGATCTTTTATTTATTTAACACGTACAAACATAACGAGGCCGCGACCCGCCTTTCAGGTTTTGTCTAAGTGTGCTCTTAATTACCATTGTTTGGTTGGTGACTCTTTGAAAAGGAATTTGACGTCAGAGCTTTGAAATATTTGATTTGCAGCAGCAGCCAGACAAACCAGTTAATTGGAGGCAGGCTTCGAAGTGCCACCGATTATGCGGTTGCACGCACTGCTTTGGTTTGCACAATTTCGTTTTTTGTTACTTTGTAAAAAATTAGGAGCTACCTAATAAGTTCTTAAGTGGGCCTTGGGCAAGCCAGCTTTGTGTTGGACAATTTGAAATGTGTGATAAAACTGCTACGGGCTGCACAACGGGTTAATTAATATTTTGCATCACGTAGTTTAATGTGTTGTACTCTACAGTTTGTGATCGTGATTGACAGCTCTGTTAATGGGCTTTGCACGAGAATGAAAGCTTGAAGCCAATTATGTATATCAGCAAGTTGATCACCCTTATGCAGCGTGTGAAGTCTGGAAGTCACCACTACTAAGGGAAATCATTAAATCCAACTGGCGGGTCATTTATTAACAAATGACGCAATTCCTTACCAAGCTTGGTTTTGTTTGGGTAGTCCCACCCATAGCGTTTTGCTTTTCAGGTACCAGCTCCACATACAAGAAAATATTTATGTGCCCTTCAGTAAGTGATTAGACAGCTGTGCTAAAGTAAGATTTTTCTGAATGGAGCATATTGCTGCTTGGTTTTGTTATATGCTGTATTTCTTGAAAACTCTAATATACGATTTTATGCGTCCATTGAGATCTTCCCAGGACTATCTGGGTTGCTGCTGTGAATATTCTGTAACCAGATTTGCTTTGATTACCAAACTTGCTTTGTGGGTTTCATTAATAAAACGTTAGATAACCTCTGAAAGTGAACACGTCTCACGTTCTCTAAGAGACTCAAAAGTTAGTTTTGGTTTTGTGTCTCAGACCGTGAAACATTTCTGCAGATAAATGAGATTATCATTTTATTCTAATGCATCTCTTTGGCACTTGTAAAATTTGTTGGCAAATCACGCCATCTTCCAGGAACATTTAAACAAATGCACTCCTTTCCTTTACATCGTAAATGTATGAAGTGTAAATTCTTGGATCGATCTATGCTCAGTTTTACCTGTTAGTTTTTTCATTCTTTGTGTGCAGTCTCACACCAATGTTAACAGAATTATTTCTCTGCGATTGTGGAAAGTATTGTTACACTAATAACTGGTTTTTGATCAGGGTCATGCCTAAAAAGACCAGTTACCTTGAAATGCAAAGTGTTCGACCCGATTTGGTTACCAGGCCGAGACCTTACTGTCGACAGATTATTTTTGTCTTTAATTGTGTTCTCATGTTTCAAAGCCCTGCGGGGACGGGTTCTGGAAAAGACAACGATGAGTGTATTGGCTACATTAACCTTGTTGGACTAAATTGACTTGCACATTCAGTAGGTATAACTTCGCACAACTAGTGTTTAATTGTCTGGGTCAAAGACTTGTTAAACGTTGTTTAGAACAGTTAAACAAGCATTTGCAATGCAATAGGTCTCGCTTCTGCGTCAGTTTGAGCTATTTGCATTGTAAATGACACTGCCTTTTATTTATGTGTTTTGAAAACTTGCAAGAGGTGCGTAAACATGCACTCTGTACTTATAGCCTTTGCTTACGAGAAGCAAGGCTGGCAATAACTGCGCCTCTTTTACTGCCAGCCTTGCTTCTCGTAAGCAAGGACTATCTGTACAAAGTGCGTGTTTACGCACCGCTTGCAGGTTTTCATAACACATAAATAAAAGGCATAGTCATTTACAATGACAATAGCTCAAACTCTTGCAAATGCGAGACCTATTGCATTGCAAATGCTTGGTTTTTTTGGAGCTGTTAGGGGGTAAAATAAATGTAAGCATTTGCATCTAGTGTACCTTTTTTTCAACAAAAAAAAAAGATCCAGTGCCTACGCCACATTGAATTTAAAAAACGAGAAACAGAAAAAACAATGGGCTTAGCGGTGCCAAACTTCAGAACTCATTTACAATGCCAATAGCTTAAACTCTTGCAAATGCGAGACCTATTGCATTGCAAATGCTTGTTTTTTTTGTTTTGCAGTTTTATATAGTGGGAACTCGACCCAAAGGTATTGTAGATTACACAATAATCATATTGATTTTTTTTTTCTTTAGGCTCAGGAAGATTAAGTGATTTGCCCAGAATAACAGTATGTTGATTGAGCCCATACCATGACTTGAATCTGGTTTCCCAGTTCCAAAGTCAGCATCTCTGGCCATAATGCCACATCCTCTCCCTCAGATAAAATACAACAAAATGTATTTTGAGAAGCAGGTAACTTAATGCCACATCCTCTCCCTCCGATAAAATACAACAAAATGTATTTTGAGAAGCAAGTAACTCTCCTAACTGGATTAAAGTTCAGAAGAATACATCTAAATTACCTGACTGCTCTGCCTCCACGCTCTAATGTTGTTCTCCCCTCCTACTGCTCTCTACTCACGTGGTGACCGCCCCTACCTGCTCCTCAGTAGCTCCCCGTCCTAAAATACTGCATTGCCTACTTGCTATCTGTGTTGCTCCCACCCTCTCGGCTCCATTACATCTTCCACTTCTCCCTGTCTAGCTTTTCGTTTGTTTAAACCCCCCACCTCTCCAAGATCGTTTGTTCCTCTCCTTCATCTTCACCCCCTTCTCTGGCTACTCCCCACTCTGGCATTGACTGTCAAAACACACCCCTCCCTCCTTTTACGAGATGACTTAAAACCTTCCAAAAAATTGAATAAAGACACGGGCTCCTCTTGGAAATGCTAAGACAGTACCTACCTGTCACGACAAGGAGAAAGACCTTCAACACGGACTGCACCTTAGTCTTCCTCAGTCTTTGTCAGATTGCTGCTCGCTTGCAGTGTTTTTATACATGATTGTACAATGGTTCATTACAAATGGTAAATAATGATTGACTTGCAAGTAAAAGATTAAAGCCGGAAAAAACACTTGAAGACATGACCCCATGACCCCATAATCCCAGATTCTGATCCAATCCATTATACATTCTTTATTGCATTCCCAACAATGCTTGATAAATAAAGCATTCTTCTGCTCATGAATGCATGTGCGTCCATGGTAAATTTAAGTGAAGTGTGTACTTTCAGTATTGTGAACCTAAGACCTCTGTGTGCTCTGAAGTAATTTACTTCCCTGCACATATTGTCTACTCAGGCACCTTAGTGTGCTCTTGGCTAATTCAATTTTCTGCTCCCATTGTTTAATCAGGCCATGATCTGTTTGTAAGCACAGAGTGCATGCCGGTGGACTTGTGTGTCAAAGTAATGCTTTCAAGCTTACTAGACACGAGCTGACCTTTAACTAAAAAGCCCTTTCAAGTTTCCCATACTATTGTATCCATAAGTGAACTTTTCACCTTACTCGTGTTGGTGCAAGATTTGGGCCTAACCTGGTTTTTGACCACGAACAGCTGTGTATTTTCTGCTTGGGTTTGATGTTGTGTCATAGTCTCTTGTGTTATATTTTCTACAGTGTGTTTATTTTTTACATTTTCTAAAACATTCCCCCGTCTAGTTGATATTTTAACTACTTCACCTAGACCTTGTCTGAACTTGGCACTAGGTGGTACAAGTTGCCCTGGGAATCCACTGCTTGCATTGGTGTCCTAACTGGGAACATCCCACTCGCCTTTGCACCTATTCTCCTACAAAATGCTAGGATTAGTTGTGCAACACAGTATATTAACAGTAAGACCACAACTGTTGGCAACAAAGTCCCTAACAACCTCGACATCCAGGATGACTGTGATAGAACACAACCACTGAACCAACTATCTGGGGCACCTCCTTCATTTACCATTTTCTTTTGTAGATTATGCAGTGTCTGTATAGCCTCTGATAAAGTCCCATTGTCAGCATCATTTGGTGGAATAAACGTGCAGCATGCAGTCCCAATTTGCTTGCATACCACTCCATGCATGGCTGTCATAAGGTCCAGTACATAGTGATATTGCATCACCATCATTTACATAGCATGTAGCTCTTCCTTTATGGCGTTGAAACCTTCGTTGGTAGTATTTATGACCTTCAGGAGCTCCCACCACATTATAAGGAGCCAACAAGCTGTTGGTTTAGCTTGCACAAGCGGAAGAATGCTTCCAATGAAGAGTTGAGCATCACTGAACAGGCAATACTCCTGGGGTAAATAACTCCAAGTGCTTGTGTCATAGTACTGTGCAGTTCTCTTCCTGCGGCTATGGTGTAGGAAGGTCGGTGGACGGCTTATGGGGTGTTTGTGAAAGGTTGACAAGTTGATGCCAGGAATGACCAAAACCGGAACGTGCAAGGTCACAATGGAACAGATTCCACCCCAATTTAGTGGTAATTGGGCATCCAGCAGTTCTCTACACTGCCAATAAAAATCCATGAGGCTAGAGGTGCCCCCTGTATGTTGGTGTGGTAAACTGTGACCTTACATCCAGTATTCTGTCCTACGTAAATAATGCCATTCCCTCTGAAACACAAAGATACAGAAGTTAGTCTCATGACCGTCTGAGGACTTACTGTACCATCTATCCACGTATAGTGTGAAATGTTTTCATCCCAGATATGAGTACACTTCCCTAGTGCATCCTGACTAACATCAGTGCCATCCCATAAAGACATAGCCCTACAGGAAAATTCAAGATTGGGGTGCCATTGATAATGGGCAAAGACTGATCCGGTGACTCTAACTCCTGGCCTACAGACCCAATCTGTGGGTTAGGGGTTTATAAAATAGTTGTTACACTTGGTGGGCAGGTGTGTAACTCCTAAAAATCATCCTAAATCTAGGACCATCTTGATCCAATCTACAGTGGTAGGACGGGCTGTCTTCCTCAAGTGTTATTTCGTGGGATACTTTGACACTACCATACGAACTCAGAGAATTTGGGGTTTCGAATTTTCATATATATGATCTGGTAGCCCAGTGCAGTTTTGCCAGACACTCGTATCATCCAGATGTCAGGACACCATATTCTAAACCAAAAGCAGACCTCACGTACCCCACCCCGCTGGCCACTATTCTGCTGGCAGGACTAACATGCGACCCTCACAACATTCAAACGGTCTCCACAACCAGCTGGGCTTGGAAAAGACTCATTAGGGAAACGGAAGGGCACTTACTCTACTCACCAGCTCTTCCCTTGGCGGGTAATACTTGGCTACTCATTACTCAGGAGACCCTTGTAAAGCAAACACTGTCAAGGTATTCCTTGGAAACTATTGAGATTTGTTTCCTGATGGACACGTGTTTTCTCGGACTGAATACATCGGCTTCCTAGACACCTCACTGATGGACCAATTTGTGTTGAGGCGACTGCAGGGAGCACTGAGTTCCCAGATCCCCAGCTACCCCCTTGAACCGACCGAATTTACACCCTTGACACTATTCATCAAAGATACGGGTGGGGATCACCTGATGTCTAAGCTGTATAAAGCATGCATGGTTCTGCTCCCTGCTAGAGAAGCAGGAGTACGTGCTATGTCGGAAAGGGATCTGGGTCATTCGCTGTCTGACTTACAGTGGCATCACTGCTGCATACAGATTGACATGCATGGTTTCCTTAAACAACCGACATAAGCTGATGCACTTTAAGTTTCTATGGCGTTGCGTATGTTACACCCATCAAAGTGCACCGGATGGACCCATCCTGTCCACTCACATGTCTCAAATGTCACTCTCCGTCAACAGACTTGGCCTGTATGACATGAACTTGCAAAAAGCTATATAACCAGAAGGGGGTATAGATTAACACAGGAAATTACGGCGTTATTCGTTAATTAGCACAGAAATGAAACGGTGCAACAGGTGAGGGAGAAACCCCTAAAACCCTCCAATGAGGACCACAAGGTCCGAAATGCAAAGCAGTCAAATCCTGTGCACACGCTTTAGTGTGGTTTGGAAAATCTGATCCAAAGCGGAATGCCAAAAAAGTCTAATCTCAATGCGAATGTTCTTTTGTTACCTTTTTAATTCCGGAAACATCACAGAGTCCAGCCAACACGTGTTTCGTCTTTGGGGTGTAAACCATAGACTTCTTCAGGGCTGTATGGCTATCCAAGTTGTGCAGTTCTACGCCTAGTATCCGGTTATAATTCCGGCGAGGTCTTTCCAAAACATGCGTGTCGTGTTCCGAAAGAATGTCAATCCATATTTGGATTATGCCGCAAAAATCTACATATATCATATGAATTGAGAATTTTAAACTTTCATGAGATTGACATTCTTGCTGCCTTTGCACTTGTTTAAAGTGTGCATGTCTCTTTGGCCGTCCGTCTTGTGTCGGCCAACACACATGCACACTTTAAACCTCTCTAACCCAGATGTTTTAGGACAGCTGGGTTAGAGAAAGCAAAAGCCTCCCACCAATTCTGGTGCTGCTCTGACAGCACAAGAGCAGCACCAGGATAGGTTAATAGCATTAGCTGGGACCCTGTAGTCACGAGGGAATAAGACCGGAGTGAAGTATGATGCAGCAGCAACCACGGCAAGTACATTTTTTATTTTGTTTACTTGTTTTTTATGAAATCATCCACCCACCACCCATTTGCCGGCCCCTCGATACGCCGAAGTTGGCAGGCGCCACTGGTATTTAAATGTGTTCCTTTCTAGTGCTGAATCGTGCAATTGCCCTAAATCTGGTATGATCGAAATAGATCATTATGGATAGGAACCTCCAGTTATTAGTGACCTTTTTGCTATCAAAATACTTTTTAAAGTGAAGTTTTCGGGTGAACTTGAGCAAATCCATCTGAAGTATAGTTAGATCAATATTCAAACTTACGTTTGATTGAGGTAGAGTAGATCCTGGGGTTGGAGTCCTGTATGTGATCTGGGCAGAGATGAATGTGCCTTTGGCATGTCAGATGCATATGCACGCTGTGACTGCCATTATAAAGCCCCAAAGGAGGGGGAGGCAGTGCTTCAAATGGCGGAAGGGGAGGGAGGAGGCACCTAGAGCCGGTTCTTCAGTAATGCATGGCAGACGGCCAGTGGTACAGGATAAGGGCCAAAACAAGTTAAAACTTAGAAACAAATGTGGTAAAGTAACAAAATTAAAATAAAGATAATAACCAGGCTAGGCATCCTTTTGGGAGAGAACCATACAAGGAAAAGATACCACAAATAAAATGAAATTAAGATAACAATAGGCCCAGCCATCCCTTGATCATAGGACTGAGGCTCCAACCTTTAAGGAAGCAAACACAGGTGAGTTACAGGATGAAGTGGACCAGGCGAGTATGGCAGGTCCAGGCTAGCACTTTTTATGTAGCCCCCACCTTGTGCATATTGAACCAGGGCATCCCGCTGCTCTGTTTCAAGCCTTGCCCACCTTTCTTGAAGGCACTTTTAATTTGCCTCTACTGCCACTGCACCTGTCCTGTCCTTCCCTTTCATTCCTGCATCTCAGGTGAATGCCACCCCTAAGCCATCTCCTTCCCCACAAATCCGCCACCCATCTCCGGCCATTCTCTCTCTGAAGTGTTTCCACATTAACAAATCTGATTAACCCAATAATCTCTGTCCTCACTACATCTTCTCCCTTGGACATGAATGCATTGGTACAATACTCACCTCCCTCTGTTTTACTGTATCCGAATTTACTCATCCTGCCAACCTGACTCATTTCGTGTATGCTGTTGGCCCCCTTTGTTATATTGCAGCCTGATTCTAAGGCCTCGTTCCTCTTTCTATTTTCCCCAAGGGTGAGTACTGGTACCTTTTTGTGAAAAAAGAAGTTATGAAGACTTCAGTTTGAAGTGCCTCAAACATCGAAAAAAGGCTCTGCACTGAGTGTGGAAAATCAGTAGGCAAGAGGTTGAAGTGGAATAAACTGAAAATCTTAAACTGGCTCTACGGTAGAGACTTTGTTGACTGAAAGACAGGATTAGTAGTTGGGAGATTTACATTCGCAGTCACCCAAAGCTACTGTCTGGCTAGGATTGTTGAATGAGTAAAATGGAAATCTTGTATACGCAGGAAAGCACAGATTGTGTGATCAGTGTGGATAGCATTTTAAGTATAGACTATAATCAATAAAGGTGATATTTCCTTTTAAGGGTCGTAGACTTCTTAAGTCAGAGTTTTCATAGCGCAGATGTCAAAATGCCCTAACAGTATATTCGTAGAAGGGGTTTTGAGTTTGCCCCTTTCAGTCACTGGCTTTCTTCGACCAGACTCTTTCAGGCAGTGGCTTCAGACTATGTCAATCAAGTTTTGTCTCAGCCCGATGAAGTATTGGACTCTCACCTATGACTTTTGCCTGTTTGAGTACATCTTTCTGCGTCCTCTCCAGGGTTTGCATTGAACTTCATCAGGGACTACTTTACAATTGCAAACCTCTATGTCCACTCCTGCTTGATTCCTTCCCCTATCTTTTGCTCTAATGTGATAACACTTTATGTGTGAGTCCTGTAAACCTAGATCTATTGACAATAGTTGCCTGAGGTTCCTCATTTGTAAGAAGACAATGTTCCCAATATGCTTAACTTCTGAAATTTCCAGATTTCAAATCTGTATATCCTCTGGTGACCTGTAACTTGAAGCATATTGGACACCAATATTTAAATTCTTTTGCTAAACACGTTGGCTGCTTTGTAATGAGTGAGTTGCCTTAAACTTTTTTTGTTGTCTTTAAAAGCTTGCCATCTACAATGATGTTTCGTTTGAACAACTAAGATTTTCTTTCTCTCAGGAGGCTACATATTCCCCTTACCTTGTACTTCAAGAGTCCTGAACCTATAATGTGTCTAATTTAAGAGATCGCTTTGCTGTTCAAATCCTGATGGATTATTCCCATGTCTGATTCTGAGACTTCAGTGTGACAGATCATTGTAACATAAGGGATAACTTTGCTGTCAAAAGGCTGTGAACAATTGAGAATGTATCCTATATGATCTGTGTAATCTGGTAGAGATTGAGCCTGGAACCTCAGTTATAGGAAGTGCACACCTGATAAATAGATTTGCTGTTTGGAGAATGATCCTGAAAGTTCTCTAAATGCAGGATGGCTTTGATTTAGAACACACCAAATTCTTAAAAGGAAGGGGGTCCAAGGGTATATATGTTTAAAGACCTGCAAGAAATAATACCCCTAACACAATATATGTTCAACACAATAAATTTCTTGGGTCTGGTACATTTTTTTCTAAAAAAATGGCAATCAAGGAAAAGAAAAGGTGCAAGAAGGAAGAAGAAGAGCAAAAGAAGTGTCAGTACAGATGAGTCAATAAAGTTTTCTTTTCATCTGCACTAGGCAGTTTTAGACTCACTTTTTCTCTATTTTTGATTTTTCGCGCTGCGCCCCCACATCACCATTCTTTACATTTGGGATTTTAGCATCCTTTGTGAGGCTTAAAAATCAAAACATCCCAGAGCTCCTTCCTCTTAGAGAGGAGGTTGTAGCCCTCAGTGGGACTAGGATTTCCCACTGGGAGGAGAAAGCCCAGATGATGAAGCATGTCACCTTTTGGTGAGTGAGGGCATTCGTCCTAAAAGGGATTTCTTCCCCTATTAGACCTTTATCAAAGAGACACTTCTTTTGCTCTTCTTCTTCCTTCTTGCACCTTTTCTTTTCCTTGATTGCCATTTTTTTAGAAAAAAATGTACCAGACCCAAGAAATTTATTGTGTTGAACAGGATGGCTTTGATGCCAGATGTTTGAGCCTATAGGATCTTTGTAACCTGAAGGGTAACTGTTTCATAAGCCTGAAAGAACCGGAGACTCGGCTACCCTGTCAGTGTCCTGGGCCTGTGGGATCTTTGTGACACAAGGAGATAAATTTGCCCTTTAGATATATGTGCTTCGGAGATAGTAATAACCAAGGTGTAAGCTTCTCTGTCTGAACCCTGTGCTTATGTGATTATTATATCTATGTAATCAGGGATATATGGTTGCTGTGCAAAACCTGGCTCTAAAAGACCTATGTAACTTAGATCTGGTTCTCTGAAACCTCAGCATGTAGGTTTTGCTTGAGATTAGGAGTAGCTCTGCTTGCTGAGGCCTCATCCCATAAATTCTGTGTAACATGAGAAGTAAGTTTACTCTGAGATGTTTGAGCCTATACAAGCTTTTTCCGTTTAAGGAGAACCCTTTTGTCGGAGACCTGAGCTTGTATCTTCTTTGTTCCCTGAGGGATGGCTGTTCTGTGAATTACCAGGCCTACCAAATCTGTGTAACCAGAGGGAAAGATTGGAGCATTCCAGCTCTGCACAGAGGAGAAATAGTTGACTGTTAAGTCCTCTAACTCTGAACTTGCAACATCATTGCGTGCTTGTCACCATATGGTGTTTTTAAGAGCAGGTACTTTGGGTGGCTGTAGTGAAATGCTGGAGCATAGGAAATAAATTATTACTCAGAGACACCCCGTTATTGCAAAATGTGAAAGGTTGTACACCATCTAAAAACGTTGATCCCCATCAACGAGAAAATGTGTGGGGGATGGCATAATTGTTTTGAAAGAGAGTGTAGTCTGTATGAGAGCATAGGATTAACTCTTTTGCATTATATGTATGTTCTATATTTCCAACACAAATAGTGATAGTTCTTCAATATTAAATGGAATAGTTGTATTGCATCTTTAGCCTGGCATACCTGAATTAAAAGGCTTTTCCGATAGATGATTTAAATTTAATTTGTGAAAATTCGAGGTACCTAGCTTAATGACCTGGTGCGCTGTTCCGCATTGACACCAAACTCAGAATCGACTGGTGGAATCAATGTCACCTTTTTTGTCGTGGAGAGTCCTATGATTAGGATTTAATAGCCCTCTCCCACCTAGGTGGCATGCTTCATCATCGGGCTTTATCCTCGTTGGGTGGGTGCCGCAATACCCAGTGAGTTCCAAAGGGTGGGGGACTTTAGCAACGATCTTTTCTCCCTCTGTCTTGGTGTTTGCCAAAGCACTGGTAGCTGCCCATCAATATGGGTTGAGGAATGGAGATGTAAACTGGGTAATGGTGAAGTTAAACTATGCTGCGGCTTATCCCTTTTCGTCTCCGTTTTATTTCTGGCTAGCATCCGTGCCAAGATTAAAAATAAAATGTTAACCAACTAAACACAGTAATGCAGAATTGACATTTTTAATCTGCCAAAATGATAACCTGTTATGACCCAGCTAATGTGTAACACGTTTCTTGCTAAACAAGAGCTTAGGAGCAGGCATGGGAGAGAGTGTGAGATTTTTACAAAGTATGCTATGACTGTACTACACAGGAGTCCTCATCCAAGTGTTTAGCATTGGAGAAACGTTTCTGACATGAAGAATCTCTTGGAATGTGACACGGTATGCGTGTCTTACAGTATGTGAAAAATTTAGTGTAATCTAGTTTTGCTCCAGGAGAATTGGGCAACTATTTGGCCCTTTGGGTATCATTTTGTAGGAAGGATATAGCATTTTTGTAAGGAGGTAAGGGGGGGAATACTTTTGACTGGTGAGTCTAAACTACTTCACTGTGATGCAGTCACACAGGTTTACACCGCTCCAAATTTACATACTGTCCATCTCAAACTGCCATGGTATTTCAAATAGTGCAGATAGTGAAGTGCTTTGTATGAACTGCTATCTTTTTCACATGGATATAATCTTGTTGCTGTCTCACCTGATGCCATGATTATTCGCTTTGGGGGTTCAAATGGCAGGATATTTTCTGATATGCATAGAACAGAAATCGGTGTTGAACTGGTTATGTTCAACAGCGTGATAACTGAAAAAGCATTTGTTACAGCATTCATTTAAATTGTCAATTTGGTGACGATTGCCTGGCAGAACCCACTAGAATTAGTGGCCAGCATTGTATATTGAATGACTGCGTGTACATGTGTTTAGTTGTTCACGTTTTTTGTGATATATTTGTGCCCATAGATTGATCAACCTCAGTGTTTTATTTGATTAGTTAATTATCTTAAAATAATTGCTACCAAGGATCGTGATCCAACTTCTGTGCCTGTTAAGTGGGCCTCAAACCATCTACAATTTGATCTTACAAAATTGAATTTCTGAGTGGGGGATATTGTTTCCAACACAAGTTTAGCTGCTGGCAAAACTGACCCTTTTCTAAACTCCCAGCTAGTAGTTAAAAGCTGTAAGATTGTGGCTAACCAGCTACTAAATGTATTGTTGTGTCAGGATGCAAGATAACTTAGTAGAGAAATTAATGCCAACATCAGACAAAAAACCTATCCGCCAACCAGACATGTAAACATTTTGTATGAGACAACTGAAGTAAAATTATAAGAGTTTGCTAAATTTTAATCACAATAAGCAGTTCTATGATGCGCTTAGGAACAGTGCAAGGATTGTTGATGGTTTAGCCCACATGAATGTCTGAGGAATGATCTAGTGGCAGTGGAATGGGGTATCGATTATAGTATGCTCCCAAAGGCTAATTAACCGCTGTACGACCGCTGGAGGGTTTGGACCTGATGACCTCAGATTCATTTTGAAATCTGAATCTTGCAGGAGTGCCTCAATTTGAAAGTTGTTTTGAGGATCTTGGTAATATGGTGGCAACCCAAGGATTGCTGTGAAGCGTATATGATTATAAATACACAAAGGGGTCTAGTAGGAGCATTATCCCACCCAAAAGAAGTATTACTCCAATATCGATTCTGACACACACTATGTACGTGGGTTGGTGTGGAAAGAAGGATCGGACAAAACAAGGAAAGAGAGCCCTGTGCTGTTAGGACAAGAACCCTCACTCTCGAAACCACTCTAAGATAGGTAAATGAGACAGGCATTAGAATAGGAGTAGCTGTCAAGTTTTGAAAGTTTGGGAGTGTATCTCTCTTATCATCTGTAGTCACAATGTAAATGTTGGCATAAAATCATGTAAGTGTAGACATGGAATAATGTGCAAATTAGGCTCTCCATATGTCGTGCACCATGTCTACAAAATCTCTGTCCATCCTTTAACTAGTCCCTGCAGAGGGGATCTGTCGGGGTGGTTAGAGTGGTTTGGAGAAAGAAACAAGTGAATGAATCCAAGGAACACTCTGTAGTCCCATTTAGTTATTTTAATAGTTCAGGTCACAACAATTTTTAATTATGTTTGTTTTGTTTATTGTATATATACAGTTCTGTACTCTGGGTGGGGACTGATGATGGTAGAGTTGAGTTTTTATACACGCTTTGGATAAGAATTTACCCCATTTTGACTTGTATTTCATGGTTCTTTAACACAAGTGTTTTTTTTGGTGCCGTACACTGGTGACACTAGAGTTTAGATTGTTGCACAAGTAACTGCTATTTGTTTGTTTTTCATCATTTTAAGTGGGCCCTACTGCTGTGACAGGCCAAAGGTATAGCCACCAAGTTGAATGTATAGATAGTATTTACATATTTTTTAACACAATAGCAGAGTGACTTACATCTTCTGGTTCTGATGAATGCCTTTGAACTTTTTCAAGTATTTCTTGGCAGAAACCTGTTGACCACATAAGATAGGTCAATTATAGTAACCCCTATCAATGGGTGCACAAAAATAAAGGACAATTTTCGCCCACCATGAGAGAGTTTTATTTACACTTTGTCACTAGTTTTGCGCCCTGCCCCTCACCCTATATATCAACATTGCTCAGCCTTATAACAAAACACCTCCACCACTCCCCTTTGTTTTTCTTGGGAAGTTGTAGCCCACACCGGGTTCCTTGCGTTCCCAGTGTGAGGAGGGAACCCAATGATGAAGCGTGTCATCTTCGGGTGAGTGAGGGTTCTTGTCCTAACAGCGCAGTGCTCTCTTCCCTTGTTTTGTCCGAGCCTTCTTTCCACACCCACCCATGTACAAAGTGTGTCAGAAGCATATCTGATTACTAGTGCCCTCATAATAGCTTTTGCCAAATTGATGCTTTGTGCTGAAGAATCAAGAGAATTCCCCAGATGCATACTTGTTCCAGAATGGGATTACCCACGTTGCACAATGCAATGACTCGTGATGCTGAAGTCCAGTCCTTGAGGAAGGGTCATGTGCCACTACATAGTGAATTTTAGTGCAGCCTTTGATAGTAGTTACAGCACACGATCATGGGTGAAGTTGTTAAAACTGGATGTCCCAAATATTTGACCTCTATTAGGATTCATGGGCAGTTGTCAAAAAGCATCCAATATCCCTGGTCTGTACTAGGAAGGGAGTGTTTCAGGGGTACATCTTTGCCTTAGTCCTTTTTTTCTCTCCATATGTGCTAACAAGACTGTGACTTTTCTGCTATGGTTTGCTATAGGACTGCTTTAACCTTTTATTTCTCTAATGACATTGTCATCTGGGGCGAAATGCCTGCGAGCCCTCAACGTGGATTGAATGTCCTTTGGCACAGTGTACTTACTTATGTTTAATCTGATGAAGTTCCAAGCCATGAGCTTCGATTATCCAGAGTACAGTGGTTTTTAGTGTTTGAATGACAGTCGCATCCTAAAATATATAAATAACTTGGGGGGGGGGGGGGGGGGTTGTTATCTTTTATAATAGGCTATCTTGGGAACACAAAAGGCAGACTAAAGTAAGATCTCTTGAAGCTGTGGAAAGTGCCCTGCTGATTATATAATTTTTATGGCTCACAGATTGTGTCTCTGGGATTATAGCCAATACTAGTGAAATCAAACTAATAGCTTATGACACCCCCTTTTGGCTGCCTTGTATGACTAATCACTTGGAAAATCTGAACAGCACTATTTTGAAGGATATAACAACAAACAGCCCTGCACACTTATAAAAAATTAAATCATATATAGTACATAGACTGTAATATTTAACACAACTGTTTTTCCAAAGAAAGATCGATGTCACCAGATGATTTTGTTTTTGTCCTTTATTTGATTTTCTTAATCTTTTAGAATCGTTTTTTTTGGTAACCGCCAACGCGTTTCGTCCACAAACGGACTTCTTCAGGGCTTACAGTGTGTTTTAAAGTTCGTTCTTTCTCAAGCCAATGCGTATTGGGTCAGCTGATATAGAGCAAAGTTCAGGACAGTAGAGTTGTGTCCAATCAGAAACTTGTCTTGACAATTGTTGTCCTTGTACTGTTTGTGATTAGGCGTGTTTTCTTAGACCAGTGTTATATGGCTTGGAAATTCAGAACAGTATAGTAGGCAGTAAAGTCATATTCATTCGAAGATTTGCAGTGATGGTTATCTGTCAGTGCATACACGCATCCGACTTCCGAAGAACTTCATCAAGCGACGCTTCTTCTACTGCCTACTATACTGTTCTGAATTTCCAAGCCATATAACACTGGTCTAAGAAAACACGCCTAATCACAAACAGTACAAGGACAACAATTTTCAAGACAAGTTTCTGATTGGACACAACTCTACTGTCCTGAACTTTGCTCTATATCAGCTGACCCAATACGCATTGGCTTGAGAAAGAACGAACTTTAAAACACACTGTAAGCCCTGAAGAAGTCCGTTTGTGGGCGAAACGCGTTGGCGGTTACCAAAAAAACACGATTCTAAAAGATTAAGAAAATCAAATAAAGGACAAAAACAAAATCATCTGGTGACATCGATCTTTCTTTGGAAAAACAGTTGTGTTAAATATTACTGTCTATGTACTATATACATGATTTAATTTTTTATAAGTGTGCAGGGCTGTTTGTTGTTGTATGCTTTTGGGGAGACCAAGTGGATTGTCTTTGGCCTCTTCATAAATTGGGACCTAGGGGATTGGGTCTCAAGCCCTTTTTGCACCTTTTCATTTGTATAAATAGGGACGTTTAGACTGGTGCAGGTATCTATGCTTTGATCCCCGTCTCTGTATATTGGTTCTATTTTGAAGGATATGTTAAGGGCCCTAGATAATGCCCCAATTGGTAGAGGATGTGCTACCAATTGAGAATCACTTCGCGCTAGAGGCCGAGATCTTTTACAGATTTGTATTTGTGAATTAATTAGAGTTGTGCGCCAACCATTTCAAGGTTGTATAAAGAAATTAGGCACCGGACAGCTACTTGTGGGATTAATTATAGAAACTTATGCACACTTGGCTTGAAATGTTGGGGCTGTTTTATGATGGCTTTGATGTAGAAGTTGATTTCCAGCCATATAAACTCATGGACATAAAAAATTTGATTTTACTCTAAAAATTATGACTACAATCACTTGGGACGGAATAATCCTCTAGTCAGTATTGTAAAGGTTTTGTAGTGGATAAACACGCAATCAAGCTGTAAGTGTGGATTCAACCTTCAGATGGGTATTCAGTTGAGTTAGATTTAGATGCAAAGGGACTTTTGGGGAAAAGAAGAAATGGTCAAGAACTGGTGTGAGATCTGCACATTGTAGACTATGTACTCCTGCTTTTTGTGAACATAATAAGATTATAGTTTTAATGAAAAGCTTGGCTGTCTGATTAATCAGCATGTACAACATAACTCTAACCTAATTAATAGATTTGCAGTCCCTAACCTGAGCCAGTGAGAGCTGTTTAACTTGATGAATAATGTTACTGGTTGAGACTGTAGCCTGAATGGTATCAGTTGCCATAAAATATATATTTACTACTTGAAGAATAGTTTGTAGTATCAGTACACACTGTGGAATATATATTGTGTAAGAGCACTGAGCTAGGAAGCTCTCTGTAATCTGCGGTGTATCTCTGATGCCTTAGGCATGACCATGTAATACCCGTTACCTGAGGGATAACTTTGCTGTCGGCGAACTCAACCTGTAAGTACTACTCTATCCTTTTAGATGACTCGGCCTATAATATTTTTGTAAATCTAAGGGTAGATGTGCCTGTAAGATTTGCACAACATGTGACTTAACTCTGCCTCTAAAAGTCTAACCTATATGGTCTATGTAATATGAGGAATAGCTTTCCTGCCAGATGGCCATGCTGATAAGATCTCTGTGATCCATGAGGTAGACTAGCTGTAGCTACAAAGTATCCAAGCCTGACAAATATTCCTGCTGTCAGTTGTCTAAGCTTGTAAAGCTGTGTAACCTTGCTCTGCTACCATATCCCTGAGACTGCAAGATATGTATAACCTGGAGGATGCTTTTTGTCAGAGTCTAAGATCTCTTTAATCTGAATGATAGCTCTATGGGCATAGGTCTGAGCCTGTAGGAGCTGAATAAATGAAATGCAGCTCATACATTTATACCATAATATCCTTCCATTTATGTTGGTTGACAATTCTGTTAGTCGAGTAGTAAATGTAGTCCTCTTATTTCAGTGGACTCTTTCAAATTGAAGTCCTTCATCTCTACACCAGACTCCACAATTGTAATTGGCTCAAGGAGAAGCATATATTTTACTAGTTATTGAGTCTAAATGTTCTGAATGGGTGCTGGGTAGGGATGCAAAATATCTGTGGCTAAGGTGCCATAAAACCTTAACATAGCACTCGAGATACAGCCTAATACATACAGGTGCAATATATGTGAAAAGCAAATAGTCTAACTTAGGTAACGATACGCAACAAAATATTTGCTGCCATATATTGTTTGTTTCTTCAGGAGTTACATCAAGTCAACATTACAACACCAGACAAGATTTCTCACTGGGTTAGTTTGGGGGTCTGTTGGGACTAATGCTATCACTAGGCTTGTTTTCTGCTCAGTCTTTAGGGAGAAGTTGAATTAATGGGTTTTGTTTACTGTATCAGTTCCTGTTGCAAAGGGAGAGGTCAGTTTAAGGTACTTTGGGGAGATGGAGGTATATCTTTCTTTGGACGTAGTGAAGCATAAGAAACTCTTGCATACCTTTGTCAATAGAGCGCTGTTAGAATTTAAGCCTATCATATCCTAATTAACCTGTTCCATTTTGAGATGAAGGGCCCTATCTAATCTAAAGATCATTAGATATTTCTTTTTGGGTGTTTTGTCCCTGTTTGCAGGAGGAATGGTGGATTATCACCTTGGTTGATGAGAGGAGGATTAAAGCAGTGGTCTGGCCTTTAATTCTTGCTGAATTCTTTATTGATCTGCAGCTGAGTTTGTTCTGAACGTTAACTTTACTTTTGTGTATTGTGTTTGCCACTTGTATTCAACTTTAGGTCTTTCCAGAAAGGCATGGTGTTTAGTGTACCTATTGTTTCACTCCTCCATTTCCAGGGTATCCGTTCAGATAAAAAATTAATGATATGAAAAGCCTGTAGGATGTCCTCTTTGTTGTAAGTGTGGCTTAAAGGAGTGGTGAGGGTATCACAGCATTTTGCAAATGTTATGTGAGTGATCTAGTTCTGAAATGCATGGCCCGACAAGAATGAATTCGCTAGGGAATAAGGCTGTTATTACACTTTTTGCCCTCTGTTTATGCTGTAGGATTTTTAAAAAGTATTTAAAGTAACGCATAATTATATAGAAAAATTGGGAGCCCCTTTTGGAACAATCCGGTTGCACACTAGAGACATACTGAGGACATTTACGGTTTCCATACAGAGCTATATCACAAACAAGGCTTAGAGGCACATGCACAGGACACCTATCTAAGATAATATAACCCTCCAGCATGGGATTGTGATTTCCGACAGGAATTGGCAGCCCCTTTCACCTCTTAAGAAGGTTGAATAGGATTTGGGGGATCCCGCGGAACTAGACTCTGGGCCTTGATGGCTTTCCCGTGTCATTTTATAAATCATTTCTCAATATCCTACTGTGGCCCTTACTAAACTGTTCAGCCATATTGGGGAGGGTCAAAAGGTTTTGGTCGCCATGCTTGGAGCTGTTACCATGGTCTTCCTGAAACCTGGTAAAGAGCTCTTACTGTGCGAGTCCTACTGACCAGTAGCGATCCTTAACAATGACGTAAAAGTATTTACAAAGATCTTTCCCACAAGGTTGAATATGGTCCAGTGGAAGTTGCTATCTCCTTTACACTTAGGATATGTCCAGGGGTAGCACACATATGATAACACAATGCTGGCCCTTAACCTATTTGACCTTTCTACCATAAGCTAAATTCTGGTGGTCTTTCTCTCGCTTGAAACAGAGAAGGCCTTTAAAAGAGTGGTCTGGCAGTGCATTAAAGTTTTACCCCAAACTTTTGTTGGCCTGTCATGGCCTGGTTTATCATGGCAAACTAAGTGAGCCCAATAAAAATCAATGGAGAGCATTGTATTCAGCTTATGAGAAGAACGAGACAAGATGTCCCTTGTTTTCCCTCATTTTTGATTCTACCTTGTTGCCCCTTAGCTGCAGGATCAATAGCCAACCTATCCATGATGTCAATATTAACAGTAGAATGATTAGTGATAGTGCAACCCATCAAAAAATCCTCTTGGGGGGGGGGAGAAGCTTTATGGTGGGCGCAGTGAAGGCCTGGAATAATCTTCCCCCGTATTTGAGAAAGGCCCCTGACCTCCTCACTTTTCGGAGCGGATTGAAAACCTGGCTTTTTACTCTTTTCAACCCTGTCTCCTATCTCAGTTTCTCAGACAACCAGTGGTCAGCGCCAGGACACCCTCGGGTAATCGCTGTGCTTTACAAATAACCATAACATTAAATTTGTTCAGCTTGCGATCACCTCTTGTGTTTCCAAACAAACCTGCTAAGTCCAGGCCAGCTCTTAAGAAGGAATTTCAAGCCTTTTTAGGAGTGTCTGGATTCCTTATTAATTACAATTATTCCCCAGAGATGGGTATAATTGAGGATGCAAGGCATTATTTGCAAAAATGAAATTTTACACACATAGTAGGGCTCTTACGTTATTTAGGAGTCTGGATAGTGGCAAACTGCAGGGCCCTGTATACCGGCAATGTGCAGGCCTTATTGGATATCCTTTTAAAGGATCTCTTCAGATGGGCTAGCCTGGATCTGTCTCTGGATTAGCTAAATTATTAGTATAAAGACTAAATTCCTCCCTCGTGCATTGGCCCTACAAAGATTAAGATACTATTTTGATAATGACAACTTAAAAACTAGAGACGAATCTGAGGACTCAAACTACAACAAGCATTACTTTGGGCTGGACAATGGGAACGATGAGGCCCAAGCGATCATTAATTAACTCCAGTAGAAACTACCTTTAAACAGGCCTCTTTGCGGAAGAGTACCTCCAGCTCATACCAGGCTCTAGACGCAAGCCCGGAACTAATACGGCATAGCTATATGGAGAAGGGGCAGGAAGAGTTGATAAGGAGCCTAGTTGAGGAGGAGTGGGAGGCCAATAGGTTGAGGGAAGCAACAGATTCCATCTACACAAAATATAAGGAAAATGCTTATAATTTGTTAACCAGATGGCTCCTGAATCTGGCCAGACTCTAGGATACCTGTGGGGCTCCGATGTGTGTTGGAGGAACTGTCAGGTGAGGGACACAATGGCGCATATATGGTGGTGGTCTCCTCAGATCCAACCATGCTGGGCAACTTTATTACTCTTTATAAAAGATATAACTGTCATAGACATACAGCTTGAGGCCACCTGGGGAAGAATAGGAAATCCTCCATGTCTTCACACTTGGGAAGATTAATTGCACATATCTTGCTAGCTGGTAGAATGAGTTTGGCCCACTGTTATTATTGTGGGTAGAGTTTTGGCATAGTTACTCAGTGGAAAATTGACAGATACACTGTCTGACAAAAAGCTTAGATCTTAAAGAAGTTGGTAACTAATTAAGACATTTATCAAAAATCAGATTTCCGGGGTGGATTTGGGGAATTACAAGACATGTTTCTGCTATAGAGCGGAAGGTGTTGGTTCCACAGAATGTCTGGATCCTCCCAAAATAATAACGGGGACACTGTAATAGGCTAGGGGGTTGGTGAGGGAGACCAGAGTCACGAGCCATGGTCCCTCCCCTGACATTGAGGGACTGAAACAATTGCATAATTGAATCACAGTTGTTAATTATCGTCTCCTCCCTCCTAGGTAAAGATGGCCAATGTGCCCCCCTCTTCTCTTCTCTGTCCTTCCCTCCTTCTTGTTTTTCTTCTTCTCCTACCTTGCATAGTTTTACCCTCATATTTACCAGTGTCTGGTTGTTTGATTTATTGTTTATTTTATCAAATGTAACAAAAAATCCAAAACTAAATAAAGTGTGGAAAAAAAGTATTTAAAACATATCCTTTTATTTATGCTAATGGCTGGTAACAATTCTGTCCTCCAATTTAACCTTTTTGGCAGCCTCCCTTATTACCTTTTGTAATTAAACTTTAGACATCTTGCATTAAGTACTTGTGCTAATACTTTATTTTCGTTATTTACTACTTACTTGATTCTCAATGGTTGTTAGAAGGCATAGTATTCTAGTGCCTGCTGCACTGCCACGAAGCTCACTGCCTTCTCTCCCCCATCAAACTTGATTCAGTCTGTCTTTGTTTTCTCCTAAAACAGTTGCCAATTTAGGATTAGAAAGAACGACCACAGTAGGACTGTGTTTAGTGCTCTAGTCTGGGAAAGGCTATGTGTTAGCCACACTATTTAAGCATCTATTAGACTTATTCTTGTTTTCAGTTGTTAACCTGTTAAGCCACATTCTCACTACTTCAATTACTACCTCTCAGTCTCCTCTTTGTGACCAACTCTCATTGATCTTTGAGGAAGAAACAATATGGACAATTGCACCTAGCTTTTCCACTACACCTAACCTAGTGGAGAATACTTTTCCTCTGTCTGAATCTTCAAACAATTCAGGCCTCTTTATTCAGTTTGAACCTTTTTATATTGAAAGAACTGAACAGATTTTTCTTCAATCGAAATCTTGTTCCCCATTGGATCCTTGTCATCATCCGATTGGGCATCTGGTATCTAAAGAAATGAGTTCTCACCTCCGTGTGCAATAAGTTCATAACATATGCCGTTGTTCCAGTTACCTGGAAAAAAGGCCTTATTCGTTCCCTTTTTAAACCCCCCCCAAAAAGCCATTGTCTGATCTCTCTGCTCTATTTCCAATCCCAACAAACATTTTGGAAAAAGAGATCAATTGACAAACCACATAATACTGAATGTTCATTACAGCTGGGCTCATCTCAATGTATGTTTAGATCATCCCAAAGCCCTGAGGTAGAGCTACTTTGATCCTTCTGGATGGAAGCACAGGCTTTGATACAGTATCTCATTCTCTTCTGTTGGGTTGTATCTTTGAATCCATGGTAAAGGTTTAACTTTACCGGCTCGGGCAGGGAAACCTGTTTTTTCTCCCGCTTGGCAGGAGCATTTTTTTCTTCCCCCCGCCAAACGGGAGCAACCACAAAGTCTGCTCCAAGCAGGTGGAAGCTTTGAAAATGCTCCCACCGGCTGGGCGCATCATTGCGGGAAGGAAAACTGATCAAAATATTGCTCCTGCCTAGAGGGAGCAGCATAAGTCGCTGCTCCCTCCGGGCTGGAGCAATGCCGGCTTCCGCTGCATGCGGGGAGCCGACTGTGGCCATGGGGCCCTTGGGACTACCCCCGTGGCCTCCAATGAATGTATGCTGGGTGCCAGGGCACTCACTTTTTTAATGATGCAGGCTCTGGGGATGGTGTTCCTGGCGACTGAAAGTGGTCTGCCCCTAAACAGCTTTGGTGCATGGGGTGATGGGTTGTTCAGGGCCTAATAAGGCTTGGGAAGGGGGGCCCCCTTTCGTAAGAAGGCCCTGGGGGGATGGGATCACCGTAGCATAAAAAGGCTCGGGGAGGGGGCACACAAAGCCCCCCTGCCCTTTAATTAAAAGAAAAACCCCATGGGGATGGAATTAGAGACTCGGGAAGGGGGCCGTGCAGCCCCCCTTCACTTTTTCATAAGTTTTTGGCCCCGGCGATGGGTTGCCATTTTTTCAGTGAATTGCCAGGTTTTTTTTAAATATAAAGTAATATTTTATTACCAAATGTAAAGCCACAAGGCCTTGTATTTTTTAAAGGGGGGGGCACGTGGCCCCCCCCACCCCTTTAACCAAAATAAGTCCCTGGAGGATGGGGTCCCAGGACCTAAGACTGATCGGGGAGGGGGCCAAGTGGCCCCTCTCCCCTTTAAAAAATATAAAGCCCAGTTGCCGACTCCCCCCCCCCCCCCCCGTGAGTGCACGCCTGAACGCTGTGCACGGTGGGGGGTTAGCTTTACGTATGGTAAAAATAATATTTCTTATGTTACAAAAAAGCCTAGAAATTCACTGAAAAAACAACAAGGGTTAAAGTAACGTTCTAGTTAGGTGTGAAAAAAGATCTGTTTAAAAAGAAAAACAAAATAAGATCTTTATAGTTAGGTGACAACATTAATATTTTGAACAAAAAAAAAACCCATAAATTTACGAGTTATAGTTAGCAAAGCTAACTTTAACTTGCGTCCTTGCCATGCACTGCTTATAACCTCACATATTATATCACTCATGACATGTTCTATGACATAATTTATGACATCGCTGATGACATCTCAAATGACATCATTGATGACACTGACAGCAACCTCCTTCGTTTGTCCCACAACTTGTTCGCCTCTACCTCACATCATAGTGTCTTCTGCTTATGTTCTGCTGCAGTTAGAAACGGTCTAATGTGAAAATGTAGCCTCTTGTAATGTCAACTGATGCATGCGTTGCACACTGCATTAGCAATGTGCCATTCCCTCTTGCCTAGGAGTGGAGCGGTAGACAAAATTCATCAACACATCAACTTGGCGAAAACAATACTGGAGAGACAGTGCTCGAATCACGGTGATGCCCTGTTGTTTTTCACATTGCACAAATCTGCATCCTCCTGAGAGCATTAACATCAAACCAAGGGTCTTTAATGAAAAGGACATTTGCAAGAATTTACTCCACATTATAATTTTTTTTTTTTTATAGCAAAGCAATTGCTTAGCCTCTTGGTGATGTTGGCAGTCTCGATTACAACTCTCACTTGTAAATAAAGGATTTAAGCAGCCAAGCCATACTGATAAGCACTGTCCACCTTCTGACCTTCAACTTATCAGCCGCAGGTGGCGTAATCAGGACCCAGTGGTGTGCATGCCGTGAATTGGGGAAAAACAGAATTCTCAGAAATGTTTGTTTGTCTTTTACAAGATTAATGTAGTAATCACAATGGGTAGTATTTGTTGTGCTCAGAGCATTGACTCCTAAAACAATTATAATATATGCTTTCGTAAATATATATTTTTCTGGTGCTGTTGGTATCATTTCTTCATAAATTTGAGTGAGCCCTTGCTTTTTGGTGTTTGTGTGTTTTAAAAAAATATATATTATTTTTGTGTTCTACTTAATTCCCGGATTGATGTCAGATGAGGATTTAAATTTCTAAATACTGTACTGTGTATTAAACCCAGGCGCTTTCCTAAATGAAAATGGCCATGCTAGCCATCTGTTTCCCGTGAAGGTTATAAGTGACATAGTGGTATTTACTGCAGATTGGGCTCTGTTGACCTGATGGCACCTCAGCTTCACAGAGCACAATGAGTGTGTTGTCATGGGTTTGTTTCCTCATTTTTTTTTTATTCTCTTGCCCTGCAGATTTGGACTGGCTCAGCAACCAAAGCTTTAGCACTCATGATGCCCTCCTGCTGCATCAGCGTGCTGTCGAGACCACCGACCCTGCTCCTGCGATATCGTCAACCAACAGGTAGCCTTATGGAAATATGGTTCTTAACTGTTTTTGCACCCATATTTACATCCCACGTCACACAGGGATCTAGGCAGATTTTATGTAGCCCTTTCAAAGGTGTCCAACTTCGTTTATGTTTCATGATGGCCGCCATTTATTTATTCCCTTTTGTGGCCAGTTGCAGCCAGTGATGCACTGTGGTGCATCACAGTATTTACCTTAGTCTGTCCACTTTGTCACTTGGCTTTAAAAAACTGTGATACTCAAAGATTCCTTTCTTTGGCAGTTAGTAATATAATTTATAAAGCACCCACCTTCCTGAGAAGTCTCCTGGTGCTATTGTTAAAACTGTAAAATGAAAAAATAGGTCTTCAGTTTTTTCTGATGCTTAAGAATGTGACATAGAGCCTGATGTTTGGGGCCGGGTAGATCCATACTAGAGGCCCCTGAACTGACAATATATGGCCCCCTCATGACCTGATGTCATGTTGGAAAACAGAAGCCCTTCCTCTGTATAGCTCTGAGGTTGACACTTGGTGAATAATAGTTTGAAATGCAGGACCTGAAGTAGACATTTGTTGACCTGGTCTACTTTTAATGGGCATTTTGCCAGGCCCATGCACTAATTGTCTATTTAATGGCACTCATAAGGTTAACCCAGTTAACTTGGTGAAAGACCAGCAACAAGCATGATATACAAGCAATTGTCCCCAGTCTCTTGCCTCTGCTTTCATGCATTGTGATATCCTCCAATGGGAGAGGGAGGAAAAACCATGATTTGCTCCTGTGAGAGAATTTACCTTAACGTAACATAACTGGTATTTGTACAGCGCACGTTGACCCAGAAGGGTATCTTGGCATTGAATAAAAGATGTTTATTGTTACCCATCTCAATGGTACTCATTTTATCGACCTCAGAAGTATGAAAGGCTGAGTGGATTCACTGGGATTTGCAGCTGTGACCACGAGGTCATACACAGGCCCCTACAGTGGATGCATTAGTCCACCGAGCCACCAGGCCCTGGCATGATATTCCATTTGGGGTTATGTAGGAGTAAGGATAATCAACTTTTTACTTCCTCTTCCCCTGTCCCAAGGGCCTAAGCATGCCATCATGGCATTTACGTATTCACAGGACAAACTCTTATAACAAGTAATTTTCTATACTGGCCTCACTACTGGGTATGCATTGCAAAACCTTCTATAATCTGCTATGCACGCACACAACTATAGATTATAATATAATCTTTGTTTTCCCTTGCTTCTCTGAATTTAGGCTTTTAGTATGTGGCTTCTCTACACTATGCTCAGATATGCTTCTAAGACTGTATTTGAACGCTATGTGCAAGTGCAGCCACACACTATTGCGTATCTCATTTCTAGTCGGGGTTTTTCTAAGGTATGCAAAGTAATTCACACTAACGTAACACTTCCAACTCCATTTTGTCTATAATTGTTAATGCAGACATCCTTAAATGCAAATTCCAGCCACCACCCTTCTAGTCCATGCTGCACACGTTTGCTAAAAGACAGGGACGGTCCTGTTCACCCTCTCGGGGGCAAACCTTGACAGAGGTGAAATAGTTGTGTGTTTGTTTTCATTTCATAGGTCTCGTTTTAATGTTGTTCTGTTCTTAGGAGTCCTTCTCTCTCAGAAGCTTCAAACGTCAGCGACCCAGATAAAGGCACTGAAAAAGCAACAAAAAAAAAGAAGAAAAAGAAGAAACACAAGCATCTAAAGAAAAAGAAAAAAAGTCGAGGGGAAAAGGAGAGCTCTAGTGAAGAGGAGAGGAAGACTCATTCAAATCAACCGGAAGAGGGAAAAGCCGAGACTTCAAAGTACGTGCACTTGTGCGATATACTGTAGTGCAAAATGGGTAATTGGGGCTTTTGTTCTGCAAAAGCATATAGCCATTTTCATTTTTTTTGTTTAAAAAAGTGAAAAAAGATGTACTTTCATTTTACAAATGTGAACAGACTGACTTTTACAGATACCAATTGGGGGTGTCTTGCAATTTTTGTTGAGGGAATTTTGATCTTAGCTTTGCTGATGTTTTTTTGACATGAGCAAATATTTAATACAGTCTCCTCATGTTACTTCCAACGGTCTATTTGAGTGGACAATTAGGATTTGTTTCTAATTGTTTTACAAGTTTAGCTGTGCTGTTTAGGTCGAGCCTAGGTAGTGCGCATGCGCTGTTTGCAAGACATACTATAATCACTGTATGGTCTTTCATACCGCCTACTGGCTTTTTATTGGTTACTTGCATTGTCCTGTATATTGGATAATTTTTGGTTTTTGTCCTGCCTTTGGGTGCTTTGTTCCCTCCCATCGGATTTCACTCATTGTTCCTTTTTGTTGGTCATCTCAACACATTTAAATCACTGTATGGGGTTTCATCCCTCCTATTGGCTTGGCTTTTTATTGTTTATTCTTCGCTCCTTCGCCACGCACGTAGCACCATTAAAGCTGCATTCGGATTTCAATCATTGTTCCTTTTTGTTGACCTTCTCATTAAACGCAGTGCTCCCGGTATTCAAACCCACTAGGTAAGAGGGCTCTCAGGCCGACGCTTACTTTATTCTTTGTACCGCTTTATTTTAAAGCTGCGCAGGCCCCTTTCCGCTGCCCACTCAGCTCTGTTCACGTGCTGCGAAGCCAACGCCGACCTTTGTTGTCAACACTTCTATGTGCCACAGATTTTTAGTTAAGAAAAAGCACGGAATATCTCAACAGGCATACATTGGCAATCATTCCAACTCAGACAAGCGCACCGCAACTGTGCTACAATGCCTATCCATTATTTTATGCAGAACATGCATACCGTTCTCCATACCTGACGACTCACGCAGGCAAGGCAAGAAGCCGGCGCATACCCTGCCCACTTAGGACAATGTTCAACACTCCGTCCATCATCCCCTTTGGTTTTGCTTTCGCCCTAAGTTGGCAGGGTATGCCCAGACGTAGGTCCCTTGCTCACTTTGCCACTGGATTCAGGATAGCCTGGCTTATGAGGGTTATGAACCCGAAACTGGTCCCAGGATGCTTGTTTCCGTTCCAGGGAAGACATGGTTTGGCAGTTTGGGCTGGACTGTTCCCATGAGGCACATGGTCAGACTGATTTGCATATGGCCATGTCTGAACTGAGGTGGCGGAGTGAGCTAAAGAACGATGATGGATTACACCCAGATCAGTTGACTGGGGGTGAGTGCTTGCAATGTTCAGCACTCCGTCCATCATCCCCTTTGGTTTTTCAGTGTCAGAAATGGTCAATACAGCAGATCCATGTAAAGTTGAGAATCTGCAAGCCAACCCATCAATACAGGGTCTAAGGAGCATCATTTAGCAGAGACAACTCTAAAAAAAAAAATGGAGCTGTGTTAGAGTTCTCTGCTATTAAGCAGCCATAGTTTGGGTGGTACACAGTCCCCCTACCAGTGGGGCCATTTTTAAGCTTGTTTCACAGTGTTCGCTTTTTTGCTGTCCAGCCATTTCAGCTATTAACATAGTATGTAAGCTGTACTAACATATTGGATTTCATTTCCAGAAAGAGACTTTTTAATTTCTTAAGATTAGGAAGGTTGAGCTCACCATGATTATTTTGGTTGATATCGGTTGCTTCTGCCCAAGGTGTGCTTTAGTTCTTTCTACTAAATGAATGAATTCCTAGTCTGTGTTCAGGGCAAATACCGGAATAGAATCAACATTTGTTGCAGTACAAAAGCTTTTTGCAGTCCAGATGATACTTTAAACTACGTGGACTTGCATCTAATTAAAGAGGTTTCTCCAGGTGAAGGGGACATATCTTTTAGATCAATGAGTCCCAAACCTTTTAGAACCACGACCCAATTTTTAGAATGGCAAACGTTTGCATCTCACCAAGTTTAAATGGACATGAGGCAGGCAATTTTTTTTTCCATGTAATTAAAGCATAGTGTGGTAGCGCACTGTTAATGTTAACTGGTATTTATATAGCGCATAATCACCGGCAGGTCTCTTAGCGCTTTGGGGAGAGTGGCCAGAGCTACTAGCGGTACCAAATAGTGCAAGGATAGGGAGCTAAACTGTGCCTAAGGCTTCTCTAAACAGGACAGTTTTGAGCTGCTTCCTGAACAGGAGGAGTGCGGGTTCTTTGCAGAGGTGTTCAGACATTTGGTTCCATAGTTGTGGAACCATGACGGAGAATGCTCTACCCCCTTTGGATGCAGTGTTGCATCATGGAAGGGTCAAGCGGCAGGTCTCGGAAGACCTCAGTGTACGGCCTGGAACATAGTTCTCGAGGCGTTCTTTAATGTAGGCTGGGGCTTGGCCATAAATTGCTTTGTGGGCGATGCAGAGGCCCTTAAATTTTGCTCTCTGCCTGATGGGAAGCCAGTGCAGCTTACACAGCAGCGGGGTAGTGTGACACCTTCTTGGGAGCCTGAAAATCCCCCTGGCCTTGTCATTCAGTACCACCTGCAGTTTATTAACAAGTTTGTGGGGGAGGCCGATATATAAGGCATTGCCATAATCTAACCTCGAGACAGCAGCTGACACAATCGTCTGTAATGAAGTGGTTGAAAGGAGGGAGGGCAAGTTTCGGCAACTGCCTCATGAGACTTGTACATGTGCCAACCACTGAGGTGACCTGGTTTACCATAGAAAGCTCGGAATCAACTTTTATGCCCCAGCTTTTCACGCACGGCACTGGTGTGGGGGTGACACCTAGCTCCTGGGGCCAAAAAAGGTCACTCCAGGGGTTGCTTTTGGTGGGGATAACAAGGACTTTTGTTTTATCCGAGTTGATTTTCAGTGAATTGGCTGTCATCCAGTTCACTGTAAATCTGAGAATGTTCTGTTCCAGATCATGCGCATGGGAAGAGTTAACAATACAGAGGATGAGCTGGGTGTCATCCGCCTAGTTGAAGACTCTGCAGTCCAAAATGGCTAGGGCCACTACCAGTGGCTGTAGGTACGTGTTAAAAAGGAGGGGGGACAGGGCAGAGCCTTGGGGAACGCCGCAAGTAAGGATGCCACTGTCCGATACCTGCTCACCCAACTGAATCCTCTGGGACCGGCCTGACAAGAAGGATTCTAGCCAGCGATGAGCCAACTCACAGATGCCCAAAGCTGTGAGTCTGGCCAGCAGTTGTGCATGGCTGACCGTATCGAACGCCGCTGATAGATCTAGTCAAATCAGGGCGCTTTTATTATCAGTCATGATTCTAAGCTCGTCAACTACTGACAGTATCACCAGCTCAGTGCTGTGATGGGCTCTAAAAGCAGCCTGTCGCCCCTGGAGTAGCTGGTGTTCCTCCAGGAAAGACGAGAGTGTCTTAAGGACATGTTGTTCCACAACTTTTGCCAGGAAGGGAAGCTGGGCCTATAGTTTTTGGGGTTAGCAGCGTCTGCTCCTGGTTTCTTTCACAGGGGGGTGGCCTCCTTCAGGTTGGATGGCAAGTAGCCAGACTCCTAGGAGTTATTTAATAGAGCGATGATCTGCCTTTCCAGCCTGGGAAGGGCCATTCGGAAGATCCTAGGGGGGCAGGGATATGCAAGAGAACCCGATTTGGTCCGATTCATCAGCAGTGTCACAGAAGCTGAGTCTAGGTTGGGAATGGTGGTAAGTAGCTTACAGGGGGGAGGTTTGGAACTGAACCAGGGAGTTCTGATTAGTAGGGGTATTATTAGTCTTGGCGAGGATATCCCTGACCTGCTGGAGAAAGAAAGATTGGAATGCATTGCAGTCAATGGGTGCGGCTGCCGATTTCCGCTCAGACTTTTGGCTGAGTTCTTTCAATATTCTGAAAGTCTCTTTCTGTTTGTTTGCCGCGGCTGTAATTCTGGTGTCGTAATACTCTGCTTTCCTGGTCATAATAGATTTTTTGTATGAGGTAAGTAGAGTTTTGTAAATTATCAGCTCGGCTGGGTCATATGCTTTACCCCACCATCTCTCAGCTTGGTGAAGTTTTTCCTTCCTTTCCCTCAAGATCTCATTAAACCAGGGGGCCCCCTTGCCCTTGTCTCTAATTCTGTCCCTCCGCTCTGGTGCCACTTGATCTATGACTGCACACAAAGTACCAGTGAGGGCTTCACTTTCCTGATCTAAGTTTCCTATCTCAAATTTTGGGGAGGGGGAGCCTGAGTAGGGTGCCCACTAGGTTCAATGCCTCAATTTTATTCCAACTTCGCACCCTTTTCCACTCTGGGGGTGGTTGTGACAGTTGGCTGTCCATCGGGACCCAACAGCTAATTAATGAGTGGTCAGACCAGGCACAGGGGCTGATATCTATTAGACTAGCCCGTGGTTGCGAGGTCCAGATGAGGTCCAGGATGTGACCTTTAATGTGGGTGGGGCCGTCGACCAATTGGCAGAGCCCCATCGAGCCCATTTCTATCTCAAATTGGCTGGCCAGTGGCTCTCTCGGTACTTTATCCCAATGATAATTGAAGTCCCCAACCACAAGAAGCCGTTGGTACCGTGAGCAGAGGTCAGTAATAATCTCCGAGAAGAGATCGTTGAAGCTGGGGGTTGACCGCGGAGGACGGTACGCTACCAGGAGTAGAAGGCAGGAGGATTGAAATGAGCTTTTGACTCCAAGTATTCTGCATTATCAATGCTCTCCGACACTATTTTGGCAACCATTATCCTCCTCTTAAAGAAGATGGCCACACCCCCTCCTCTCATTTTATCTCCACGGTTATGCCAGAGGGCATCAAAGTCTCCTGGGAGGGCTGCAATGATGTCAGGGGCTGAGGTGTCACCTAGCCAGGTTTCCTTAAGCGCCAATAGGTCTATGTCTCCATCTTGGAGGAGAGAAAAGACTTCAAGGTGGTGCTCCTGAAGGAGCGTGTGTTAAGGATTGCCACCTTTAATCTTGGCTGTCTTTCGGGTACGGTGTTTTAGTGGGATGCTGGAGGCGGGATCATAGGATTGCCCCATCCTTTTTCCCTCAGGATTTTTTCCTCTCTCAGCTTATCTACTACATTACAGCTTAAAGCATAGCTTTCCGTGGATAAAGTCTGTAGTTCTTCCGCTGAGTAAACTATCGATTGACCAGGGGTCTTGGCCCCTGGACCCGGTCGGGCACGGACGGGCGCAGATGGGCTTGCCTTTGGCGTGCCAGCAGCGCGTCCGCTCCAGCGTAGCTATTTAGGTACTCCCCTTCCGCCCCCCAGCCAGTCTGCTCTGCGTTTGCAGGAGCCGTTCTCCCCCTGAGCACTAGACTGCGTTTAGGCAAGTGGAAGTGCAAGTGACTTGGGAGTGTGTGTCGGCGAGGGAAATGCGCTGCAGGTACCGATCAATTTCACTTTAAAAAACGGGTCAGATTTGTTTTTGTTTTTTAAACGTGCAAATTCAACACAACACAATTTATTTAGCAGCAGGAATTAGGCTTAAAAACAATTAAAAGCGATTTGAAAGCAATATTTCCAGAGCACCAGAATCAGCATACACTGAGGACCGCCTAGCGAGCTTTGGCGTTTATCAATTGCAAACATCACATTTTCCATTCAAAAACCCACTTAATTTGCACAGACAAACAGTTTTACTGATAAAACTGTATTGCACACATAACATGTGAAAATCGTGTGTTTCAGTGAATATGTATCATTTGTGCACCACAAAGTAAAAGTGTATTGATTTTGATTCTATTAAAAATATTTGCTTCCATCAAACTTCAGAATTACCCAAAAAATGTGCTTCAATATTTACTTTCTTAACTGCTGAATGTGTACAGTTCATTTACAGATATTTACATTTTGTTGTGCTACAGCCTTTCCTTTCACACTACGTGTACCCCGGCAAGATTGTCACAAAATTCACTTCCCTTTTTTTCTTTTTTTGACTGCAAAGTGAGAGAAGTCTGTAAACACCAGATTGCAGCACTGTATTTTAGAAGTTACCTGCAATTCTTCACGTTCTTCCAGAAATAATTTTTCCAAATACAGCTTGAGGATTGTGGTGTATTATATGGTATGGTTGTGCAACCTTACCTTGTAATACACTATTTAAACCGTCTTGGGCCCAGTCAGGCTCAACCCTAGTTAGCTGTGGCTTTGAGCAGCAAGGCTTAAACAAAGGAACTAGTGTAAAGAATTTAGAAATGCCAAACAACGAAATAAGAAAGTCATGCAGCATGAAAGAAATCCTTGCCAATTTATAAAAATAGATTATATTTTTATGAATTTTTAGACACCAAGATGAGCAAATTCCACCAGAGGGTTTTAAGTAAAATATAAATCTCAGCTTTTTAGTCCAAAGTGCAAACAAGCTTCAGTAACTGTAAAGCTTGGGAACTTTTGAAAAGTTTGAAAGAGTTCTGTTCAGCTACTCCAGCCCGACTTGGGCAACAACTTCCAACAAGAAGAGGGTCGGGGGCGTGGGGGCAATAAGGAGTATTTGGACTGTTACCTCCTCACCAAAACCGTCTCAAGTCCAGTTCCACACTTTGCATCAAGACTGGCATAGACTTCAATGGAATGGTCCTGATGCTGAGAATGCAGACTGCTGTGGATGCTGGAAGATGCTCTTGGCGCTGTGTGGTCAACGGGGGTCTTCTTGGGGTTATTCTTCGGTTAACGGGTAAGGTGCGGCGACTTTGACCACAAGGTTGGAGTCCCCTGAAGTCCTCTTTGAACTATTAGAAGTCCAGGCTGGGCTACCAATCTCCAGACACAGCAGGTCCAGCAATATCCTTTGGTGAGGGCTAGTGCCCGTCTTTGGCGAACAATCCACACTCTGATGGCACTCCGAGTCCGACAGACACATGTGCAACTTTTGAGTCTTGGGTGGAGTTCTGCTTAGCAGCACGTCGCCAGTCAGCGGCGATACTTTGCGAGTGGCTACTGCCTAGCCAGGATGGTTCACTACAGCTTTTATGTGGTCAGTAGCCAATGGGCTGCCAGCATCCCTCCCAACTTATGAAGACTTCAGCTATGTATGCCATGTAGCAATTCCAGAGTACACTATTCTGCCCACTCTCAACACCTGAGGAAGGGTTCAGACATCTTATGTGTTTGGTAGCCTGCCCTAGAGGTGTGGCTACCTATGGGCTACACACCCACTGAAAACCCAGTTTGGTCAGTGGTTTTCCCTCTCTGTTCCTGCAACTAGTTCGTCTACCTGAACATAGGGGCATCCTTATATGAGTGATATCGCCATTAGCCCACCAAAGGCGGCTTCCTCTTCGAATCTCGCCTTTTGGAAGAACACCCGATTTGACTTCCTGCAAGGGGGAGGTAACACCTCTCTCTCTAGCTGGCTTCTATTGGTCCTGATCCTGGAAGCCACCAGAAGGGCAGAAGGCTTTCTGGTGGCCAGCCACTGTAAAGACCACCTGATAAACTGGAGTGGCAACTTTCTAAACGTTTGCTGTTAGGACATATTAAAGTATGATCCCACTTCATATTATACAGCCGTGGGGCTTGCTAGTGCTTCCTTAGGGAAGATTTGCATATATAGTTAAGGAAATTTGGGGCTTTGCCATTAGATTCAATGCCAACGCCAGGGTTTCCTTGGTACTATATACTAGGGACTAGTAAGTCAGTTTCCGCCAGTTGGGGGTAGTCAATTCAACATACATTTTGTACGGGGTTAGAACACTGGCACTGAGGCCTGGCTAGCAGGCCTCGGTGCACCCTCAGTCGAAAAGCCACCAGCTTTATCCCAAATGGGAGCAAAAAGTGCAAAAACCTTGTTTCCTCACAAACCGGAATTATAATTATACAGCTTTAGAATGAAACCCAATTAATTAAACTAGATTGTGTCTGATAATATTTCTGCCTGGTGGCCTTTCTTCTTTTAAATTCAAATTGTACTATTTATTTCTTTTTACCGAATAGACTCCTACCATAATAAAAGCAACAAAACAAAACAGTGGAAATGCAGACATGAAATCTTCTTATTCATTACATTACGTTTTGACACTATGTTGCTATACTGCTCCACAGTGCAAGAGTAATGTAGGTGATGAAATAAATATGAAGCAGACGGAGGGAGAATAGGCTAAGAGTGAAGAATGAGTATTTTCAAGAGGACAGTGATATACAATATAATATTGTGAGTGCAAGAGTTAAAAGTAGAAAGTTTAACTTGTCAAACGTCATAACAAACTTGGGAATGCAGGATACAATTTTAGGGGTGTCAAAAAGGGCATCTGTGCTTATTGTTCAAGAATTTGTCTTACTAATGAAAGTTGGGTGAGGGCAGTAAATACACACAGGCATCTTACCTATATTGTGCTCAAATCCTTAGTATGGCGTTTACATCATAGGGTTGACAATCCTGGTCGTATTTTGGATGCCCCTCTGATAGACTATTCTTTTGAGTTGCTTAACTCCTTTCTTTACATGTCGTTTGTGATTTATGTGGTTTGGGCTATTCCATTAGAAAAGCTCTTTACTGCAGACATATTGCTCTAAAATATTTAAAACTCTTCTCTCCAAAAATATTTATATACATTTTTTGAAAGAGTATTTCGGTTGTGGAATAATAAGCATTCATAATTGTAATTTTTTGTTTATATGTATAATATATAGAAGGTTTTTAAGCTGAAATATATTGCCCATGTTTTTTTGCTATTGTTTTTAAAAATTGAATAAACTGGATTTAATGCATCACCTCTGAATTGGTCCCCATTTATTGGATTATCTGCTGATCCTGAGGTGCCGCAGACCAAAAACACGGAGAAGTTGAGTCCAAAATTAATTTAAAGGGTACAAATTAGTAACCTATTTTAGTGTTGCTATAATTGTGGAGAAAAAAAGTACGCAGGCTTCTAGAAAGATTATCTAACTTTTGTTTAATCCAGGGGGCATCTACTGCCTTTTTTTCATAAAAATCATACCGTCAGCAACAGTGGTAATTGCCTGGAATGGTTATCCTCCATTGTGCCACTTTTGGAATTGACACTTTTTAGAAGGCACCTCTGCTGAGAAGCAGACTACTAGAATCTAGGACACGCATAGGCAAATTAACTGTAACAATAGTTGCTGTCATTTTGAGTCACAAGCTTAGAATTCTTTACTCCAGTGGAGCTTATCCAATGGGGAGGAATGCTGCAAACTTGTAAATCTTTGAAAGATGCCTCTGCTGAAACTGTTACAACTGGTAACTTTTCTTCACTCTGAATTGAACATAAACCCCTGCATTTGAATTATTGAGTAATGGTAGTACTTTTCTGCAATTGTTTGATTGTGTATTATGTTAATCCTACTTATCGGCCTACTTTGGTTTATTCCATGTGTGCAGGCAGAGAGACATAGTTCCAGACGCTGTTCAAAGTCGCTCAGTGTGGATTGAAGATCTTCAAAGTTTGACAGCCGAACCATTCAGACTTGATAAAAAACCTGATCTGGCAAACTGGGAGTACAAGTCTTTATATCGAGGGGACATTGCGAGGTATGGAGGTGTGTGCTGTTAAGTAAAATTTGGTTGCTTCATCATACTGATGATTTGCCATAGGTTCATGTGAAGTTGCTTTTGGCTTCCAGGACTGAAGTGTTTATTGCAGGGTAATAGCTCAGCAACATGTCTTCATTTTTTCCAATTTCATATTATTCTAGATTCCTCCTTACCATCTAATAGATAGTGCTTCACAAAGTCTAATCAGCAACCTTTTGTTCAACAGGATCAATGAATTTCTAAAGGCAGTCCTGTCACCATCGTCCTAACCACATTGTTCGCATCTCCACTATCCTGCCACTGGAATGCTGCCGCAATACACTTCTAGTGCCTTACAAAGCTGTCCTTGCTCTTTGTGCCACGCAAAACTAGAAGCTTCCAAAATGGCTTTGTAATTAATATTTTAACCAAAACTTGAGATTGAACATTGTAAGACTTCTGCTCCAGCATATGCAGAATCTCCTTTTAACGTTTCCTTCCTACCATTAGTTTACACTTCCAACCTGAGAGCTGATCAGCTCTTCTTGCAGAAGCGGTCATCTATTTGTAGTCTAATGTACCAAATATAGCACCACCTTCACATAAAAAATAATGTTTCTTTCTACATTCTTTCAACCTCAAATTACATGCTGTTTTAAAATGCATCCAATGGCCTTCTCCTTCCCTTTATCTTCTCTCTCTCTCTCTCTCTCTCCACACACATGCATGTTTTCCTTAATCCCGATTAATATATTTCTTTAAATTGCCCACAACTCATTTCAAAGATTAGAACCTCTACTTTTTTTGGAAGTCCCACCCATGCAGCCTAACAATATCTAATCTCCTCTAGCTCACCTATCAACCCCACCAAACATCTGCATGAACTCAGATACCCACCCACCAATTTCCCCATCTAACCCCTATACATTTAATCTACCACAAAAAAAGCTATTGTGAATGCATGAAATGATTTGCTTGCACGGACAAGATTAATCTCAGAAACCAGCAATAACCAACAATAACACTGGACTAACGTTTGGTAGTGGAGCAGCATGCTGCCTGATGTAAAGTGCTTCAACGCCTTGTCTGGGGTAGTAAGTGCTACATAAATGCAATTACAGTAAAGTACATGTTCTGCTATTTAGTGGCTGAGTTTGAAATAGCATCTTCTGGCCTGAGAGTTAAACATTTTGGCTGTTGCCCTCTGACCCAAAATCTGCAACATCCAAAAATAATGACTATTTTCGGATTTGTCTTTTTTCCCCCTTGATCAGGTTTGAATAACTGAGTGGCATTCTGTTAACAAATTATAGATAGTGAATTTTTTGGCTTTTCTCTATATGTGTAATATATGGAATGAGCTACATCCTATTTAGGGTACACCCAAAGTGTTACCCAGGTTTCTTTTGATAACTACACACAAAGGCTATCATGTTTGTCTTCCAGAAGATTGCAGGGTCTCGGTGTCCGTAACGTGTGAGTTTCATAAAAAAAACAAGCATTTGCAAAGCAACAGCTCTCGCATTTACGCAAGTTTGACCTATTAGCATTGTAAATGACAATGCCTTTTATTTATGTTTTCGTTTTTGAAACATAAATAAAATGCATTGTCATTTACAATTTACGCGTAAATGCGAGACCTATTGCATTGCAAATGCTTGTTTGGTCTGGCATGAGTGTGTCGCTGTCTTATGAATCTGTTGTTCCCAATTCTTTATAACATATATAGTGAGCTTTGACTCCTCTCCTCCCAGAGGAGTGTATCCCTCTCACCTGACGCTATTGGATGCTTGGTGTATCATTCCACCTCCTAGAAAGTGCTTGCTTTGTAATGCATCATCACTCGTTACAATATTTATCTTCTAGATGCAGCCTTTTCAACAGTCATGTGTTGCATGTTTCAGTGCAGCTGACTGTTTTAATTTTTTAATCAGGACTCGGAATGCAAGCGCTTGTTACCTCAAGGATTCAGCAGCCTTGTGGCTCTTGGAGTGGCCTTTGACTGGCATGTAGCACCTAAAACGTGCAGTACATAAATGCACAGGTGCTTCTGGTTGCTCTTGCAAGTAGGGGAGGTCAGCTTTTGTGAACCTCCATCGACACGTTTTCAGTGCATTAGCAAGACCGGATTTCATCTTATTCTGCATGAGAGGGCTCCTCTGCGGGTTGGCCTGTTTCACAGCCACTGAAATTGTGTCAGGCACAGTTCCACTTTGAGCATGAAGGATTTGGATTGGCACACTGGTTGGGACAGACCATAATCATCATACACTCCCCACAAGTGGACTCTGGCCTGTGTGCTGCCTCCAGAAGTTCCCAGCAGCAGACCACTGGGACATTGACCACTATGGAATGTCTGTTAGCTGGACGGGATTTTTGGTCCTTTAATTTGCCTCTGCTAAGGAGTTTTAAAGGGGACCATTCTTATCAGCAGGCTTTCAAACAGGAGAGACTGCTCATGATCAAAGGTCATTTTTTTGCTAACTCACCTAATGGTCGGCCAGACCTAGTAGCAACTCGTCCGGGTAGAAGGTTCACTTGATGCCTCCAAAGCCCTGACTTACCAAATCTGTTCCTCAGACTGCAAGGTAAGTTATGCAAGGCTAGAGCAAGGGATTTTGATGGAAAAGTCGGTGTTCTACCAGCACCCTGTGTGATCTTCTGAAAATAATCCCACTGCTGTGCCCCGGAGTTGCCAGAATGTTCACCCCTCTCCAAGGTCGGCGCTGAGTCCTGGAGCTAAGAGTAGGGGATGGGCTAGAGCGCTGTTTAGGTACCATGGTGCATTCAATGCGAAGCAGCCGTCTGAAACCACCACCCGGCCATACTTAGCTTGGTATGGGTACCATGGTATTAATGTGCAGATTGGCACAAGTAGTTATTGTAACTGTGAATAACAGGGACGTTTTTCACTGCGGGTTTCTGAATGTTATCAGAGACAAGGAGAGCGAAACTCGAGTTGTCTATGATGCCACTGAAAACCCTGAGGTGACTGCTCAAATCAAGATATTTAATAAAAATACCAGGCCTAATACCACCTTCCCGGACCACCCTTCTCCACCCCCCCACCCCATCGCAGCCTTTTTCTCGTGCCTCTGTTGGAGTCGGAGGCGCGTTCACAGCAGCTGTGGGAAAAGCCTGTCAGCATGGATGGTTTTGTCCTTGCAGCACAGTTCTGCAGAGTTGACGTGCATAAAAAAAGTATGGGAACTCTGATAAGTGCCATGGGGGGAGGGGAAGTGAGGGGTCCTCGAATGTGGGAATGAGGCAACAAGTATGGGGACTGTTTCCGGTAGGGGAGTAGGTGACTGAAGCAGGCACATCACAATGCCTGCGTTTGTCCCGCCTTCGGCTCTTTGCAGAGGCATCTGCCTGCCGTTCCCCCGCCACGCTAGGGTCTCTATGGATAAACAAAGGAGGAGTGAGCGCTTCCACGTGTGATGTCACAGCAGTGGATAATCGCTTTGGTTTCACACTGTTGTGGCGTTACTCAAGCGAATTAACATATTCCAATCTGGGTATTCACAATAGAGGCTTCTGTGAAGCTATATATCACAAAATGACATTTACCCATGATATGCAAACATGCATTTCAAGTAGACGAGTTGGGCACTGGAGATGCAGAATTTACGGGGGGGTTGCTGAAGGGTTGTGGTTGGAATGCAGACCTGTTTTTGAGAAGATTACGGCCACCTTTCTCGTGATGCCCAGGGCATTGTTCTCTGTACTGGGTTAATGAGCGCAGAGACCTTTGACCGGTGCCAGCGGATCAGGGGGAGTCTTAAGCTATGCGCTGCTGGCGAGTGTATGAAGATGGTCCTTCATGGAGGAAACTGCAGCAAGTCCCGTCTCCTGCTCTTCCCCTACGGCGTCCCGCCAGGGTCCCTACACGCAGTATTTCCGGCATAGATGCATGTGTTCTAATATGTAAACCAGAAAGCCGACTCACTCGTCAGAACTGATTGGCCTTGCGCGTGGAGGCGGACAGGCTGCGTCGTGCCAGTGGCGCGAAGAGCGGAGATTGCTGGGCACCACCAGAGCGATCTCTCCTTTCGTCTAAGGTGGCCAGGGCGGCTAGGAACCGGCTTTGGCAATCAGGCGTCACTTATCAAGAGATCATTGGCGAACTGTGCGAAGGAGGGAGACCGGTGTGGGTAGAGGGCGCTGGCCCACATGGGGTCCGAGGATGAGGTAAGAGAGCCCGCCGAGGCGCATTTTAAAATAAATTTCGGCATTGTGACAAAAATATAGTGCGTCCCGACTAATGAAGGAGACTCATTTACAATCAAAAGCCAGCATTTAGCATGAACGTTGACGCCAGCTAATCGAAAAGATAGGTGGGGCTTCAACTACACTTATAAAATCTCCTTGATTACACGAAGCCTCACAGAGCGAGCAGCGGATGCGTGCTGCAACGCAGGTCTGCAAGAAATAGAGCAACACATTCTGGTCATTGACCGTGAAGCTTTTATAATGAGGGAACGAGAAAACCAAATCAGCACTGTTAGACCTGTCAGCCCTTTGGGTGGTCCCTCCTCATCATTATTTATTTTGTCCCACTTTTGCCTCAAACCCTGTTTGAATTTTTCCTTTTTGGGAACCACCAGACTTTTTAGTGTTGCTACAGATTCAGGGAGCCATTTTAGCTACCCCTGAAACTTCTGTCTGAGGGCCTGAAGCACAAAATGGTGGCCACCTGTGACATCACCAGCATCCACTGGAACCTACCAGCACCTTCCAGAACATTCCAGAACTCTGTGACAGTTGGAGGCGGTTTAGAATGTTGGGGAGTTAAGAGAGAGTGTTGGCAGTTGGAGCTGGCAGTTGGCACCTGACTGGTGAAGAGAGAGGAGCACAACAGTGAAGGAGGAAGGAGTGAAGCAGCAGGGGTGGAAACTTGTGCCTGGAGTGGGGTCCATAAACCCACCCTTGATACTTGTCCCTACTGATGGATCCCAGCCTATAGCCCTGTGTGGGAAGAAGACAGAAGAAACTTATCCTAAGGACCTGGACAGCAGGAACAGGCCTTAGAACCAAGAAAACAGCAAGATTCTGACCTGAGAACTGGTTTCCCTGGAGTCCGGCGTCGAGTAGCCTGAAGACCTGGAGCCCGAGGTGGAGAAGCGGCGCTGACTGAAGTAGCAGACGTCGCACCCGGAGCCGCCTGAGGTCGTGAGAGGGCGCCGACGGAGGTCGTGAGGAATACCAGAGGTCGAGGAGGGAGTGAACCGAGGTCGAGCGAGCGGCGTCATCGGAGGAGTGAAGTCCGCCCTCCGGAGTCGTCGGAGACCGAGGTAGAGGAGCACCGGAGGTCGGGAGTGAGGATCGCACTCCGGAGTCGCCCGGAGCCTGTGAGGAGGAGCACCGGAGGTCGGGGGTGAGGATCGCACCCCGGAGTCGCCGGAAGTCGACATCGAGGCCAGGCCGGCCGACGTCATCGGAGCCGAGAGCGCCATCGGACCGGAGCCGCCCGAAGTCGACATCGTGAAGAGACTGCCCGACGCCGTCGAATCGGAGGTCGAGATCGAACCGAGGCCACCGACATCGGACCGGAGCCGCCTACCGGCGTCGTCAAAGAACTGACATTGTGCCGAGGCCGCCGAGACCGAACCGGAACCGCCTCACGGCGTCGACCCGACTCCAGCGGCGTCGGAACATCAGAAAAAGGGCAGTAAGTGGAGTAGAGGGCGCCTAAGGCCCTGTGGAGACCTGAGAGACTGCTCTAAGGGGCTAGGGAGGTGCTGAAACCCACCTGACTGTGCCTGGGGTGAACTGGGACTAACCTAGAGAGGTTGTGTGGAGAAGGAAAGCCAGGGCATTGGTATTCCCCCCCTTTGATCTACCTCAGTTTAGGCCTCAGCCTTGTCCCAGCCAGGGAGTAGCCTCCCCCCTCAAGCCTTCCACAACCCTACAAGCTGTGCCTGGGCCAAATCAGCCCTTAAGAAGTGAAGTGTCAACTGATTATATGAGGGGGGCTGTATACTTGTAATTATTTATTGGGGATACTGTATTTATTGAGTTTTTACCTATTTATTGCTGCACTATATTTATAGGTCCACAGGACTTGTTGGTGTACAATATTTATTGATACAGTATTTATTGCCTCAAAGTATTTAATTGTCTGTATATATTGCCCTTGTATTTATGCCCTGCTATTTATGATCACCCCTATTTATTTCATTCAACAGCCAATATTTATTTGACCTGCACTAATTGAAATTTGTATATTGTGATTGACCTATTTATTTTTCCAATCAGCAACTAAGAGAAAAAGATAAAGAAAGAATATTTTCATAATTTTTACGGTGTAGAGTCGTTTTTGGAACGGATGCACGCATGGTTATTGTATGGGTATATTGTATGCTTAGCACTGCGCCTGTTTCCTGACCACTCGAGCCAAGCTACCACAGTGTGTTCGGGGAGTCCACCACCACCCTGCGGAGTGGGAGTGGGCGTTTCCAACATAAATTGGTGTTCAGTGGTGGGATAGAGCTGTGCCTACATATACTCAACAATAACTGTGGGTAGTCCATAGGCCTACACCGGGAGTTTTCTCACAGCGGCCTTCCTAATTGTGGGTTTTTGTTTTTTCCAAATTTACTCTGGTGGTGGGAGGAGGTATTACTAAAGGTACCCCCCTGCATTGTTACTGCACAAAACCTGTCCTCTAACCTGAGTGGGCAAGATGGAGTTTGTTCTTGAAAATCTAGACACGTACACTGTGGCCCAACTCAGGGAGTTTTGCCAGCGAGAGGGGGTGTACTGTCCCCCAGGAGCAAAGAAGGGTGCACTTCAAACCAGCTTAAGGGCTTGGGGGGAGGCACGCAGGGAAAGCAAGGCTGAGGAAGAAGACAGGGATGGAGAGCCTGACCCCGAGGGGGCTGAGATGTACCAACCTGAGGTGGGGAACCTGTCCGCAGGGCCCAGGACACTTTCTAGGAAGGGCAGCACTGTCTCTAGTGGGGGCTTATCCGAAGTGGAGTTAGCAGACCGGAGAGAGAAGAGACAGCTCACATGGGACTTAGCCAGGCTGGAAAAGGAGAAAGAGGAGCAAAGGATGGCCCATGAATTGCGACTGAAAGAAATAGATCTTCAGATTCGGAGAATCGGGGCACAACCTGTTCCTAATGGTGGCAGCCAAAACCAAGAGTCCACCAGGGAATCCAAACCTTACCTGCCAAAGGACATTGTAGCGAGCTATGGGGCGGGTGACGACATCGCCAAGTGGCTAGCAGCCTATGAGGTCTCATTGAGGGCCCATGGGGTTCCAGTGAAGTATTGGGGAGGGGGATTGTACAAATACATGCCTCCAGCTGGTAGGGATGCTTTATTGGCCCTCGAAGAGGAGGAGCAAACCCACTACCCCACTATGAAACTGGCGCTCATCAGAAAGTTTGGACTAACTCCGGAAAAGTACAGACAGAAGTTCAGGGGTAGTCACAAACTGGGCACACAGAATTGGGTGGACTTCCTGGACTATGCAAAGAAGGCACTGGAAGGTTGGATTCAAGGCAGTGAAGTAAGGAACTACGAGGAGCTGTTTGACCTAGTATTGAAGGAACACCTACTCGAGAAATGTTTCCCTGAACTGCGGCAACACCTGGTGGATAGCAAGCTGACCAGTCCCCGGAAGCTTGCTGAGGAGGCGGACATTTGGGCTAGTACCCGGGTGTCCACAAGGGGGACTGGAGGGGATACTCAAAAGGCCGGACAGGGCGCCCCCCAGAGGAAAGAGGGAGGGGAAAAGAAAAAGGAGTTCTCCAAAGGCCCCCAAAATAACTTCCAAGGGAAGGGACCAGGATTCACCTCTAAGGCTACCCCACCCAGAAACCCTAATCCTGGCCAGAGTCAGCAGCCAAGGGTTGTCCATTGCTACGAATGCGGTGGCGTTGGACACTATAAAGGAGATCCGAAGTGTCAGAAACGATCACCCCCTCCCACTGGAGGAAAGCCCCCCGGAGTAGCTAGTGTAGTGCTCGGGGAGGAGATGCCCTTAACTAAGGGAAGGGAGTGGGCGGGTGTCACTTTAGTGTCCCTGGGAGAACGGGAGATGGTTCCCAAGATCCAGGTGCCCGCAAATACCGCAAAGTATGGGCAGTGGATCACCATCAACGGCCAAAGAGGGGAGGCTCTGAGAGACACAGGAGCCAGTATGACTATGGTACGTAGCCAACTGGTGTCTCCAGAGCAAGTCATTCCCGATGTACTCCACCCAGCCGCGATGGCTGACGGCAGAACAGGTCACTATCCCGTGGCCGAGGTTCCCTTTGAATGGGGGGGGGTTGCAGGTTCACTTCGAGTTGCCGTAAGCCCTGCCGTGCCAGTCGATTGTCTGCTGGGGAATGATATGGAGCACAACGCTTGGAAGGAGGTGGAATACCGGACTCATACCGAGATGCTGGGTACACCTGACTGGGCCTGTGTTAGCACAAGGTCCGCGACTACCCGAAGAGGGAGTTCATTCCGGCTGGAGCCTGGAACAAAGGCCCAGCCAGCTGCCAGTCAAGGGAAGAACCGAGGACAGGAGGAGCCTGCCTCGGCGTCCCCACCCCGTAGGACGGATAGGCCACCGGAGGTGGTGGACCAGGAGTCTGCGGTGGGGGACGTTACCAACCTGGAGGACCTACCCATCCCGGCCGAGTGGCACGTGGAGGGAGGCCCGTCCAGGGAGGAATTCTGCCAGGGCCAGAGGGAGTGCCCTACCCTTGAGGGGCTGAGGCGACAGGCCGAAGCCCAGGCAGCAGGGAACGTTGAAGGGAACTACAGTGTTTACTGGGAGGATGGCCTCCTCTACAGTGAACCCAAGGCACCCCTACATGGATCGTCACGAGCCTTGGTAGTTCCTCAACGTTATCGAGCCTTCCTTCTGGAGTTGGCTCACGAGATACCATTGGCAGGACACCTGGGGCAAGACAAGACCTTCGCCCGTCTTGTCCCACACTTTTATTGGCCTCAGATGAAAGTGTCGTCCGATACCTACTGCCGGACATGTGTGTCTTGCCAAGCCAGTGGGAAAACAGGGGTGAAGCTGAAAGCTCCCCTGGAACCACTTCCTGTCGTTAGCACCCCCTTTGAAAGGGTGGGCATCGACATTGTGGGTCCATTAGATCCGCCAACGACAGCTGGTCACAGGTTTATCCTGGTTCTGGTGGATCATGCCACACGGTACCCAGAGGCAATACCTCTGAGGACCATAACAGCACCTGTTGTGGCAAGGGCCCTGATGGGAATCTTTACCCGAGTGGGTTTTCCCAAGGAAGTTGTGTCCGACAGGGGGACCAACTTCATGTCAGCGTATATGCGGGCGATGTGGAAGGAGTGTGGAGTGACCTACCGGTTCACAACTCCTTACCACCCCCAGACAAATGGTCTGGTGGAGAGGTTTAACAAAACCTTGAAGGGCATGATCAGAAGTCTGCCTGAAAGCCTGCGGAGGAAATGGGACGTCCTCCTACCCTGTTTACTTTTTTCCTACAGGGAAGTGCCACAGAAGGGAGTGGGCTTCAGCCCCTTCGAGCTTCTGTATGGGCACCCTGTACGTGGACCTCTTAACCTGGTGAGAGACTGATGGGAAAGAACTCCCAGAAAGCTCCCCCAGGATGTGGTGAGCTACATGCTGGCCTTCCGGAGCCAAATGGCTAAGTTGTGGAAGCAAGCTTCTGACAACTTGGAAGCCAGCCAAGCAGTAATGAAGGCGTGGTATGACCACAACGCTCACCCGGTGGAGTTGGAGCCTGGCCAGAAGGTGTGGGTGATCGAACCGGGAGAGCTTAGTGCCCTCCAGGATCGCTGGTCAGGACCCTTTGAGGTGTTGGAGAAGAAGGGCAAGGCTACCTACTTGGTGGACCTGAAGACCCCTCGTCAGCCCCTGCGGGTGCTGCATGCCAACCGCCTCAAACCCCACCACGAGAGGCCTGAAGTCATCTTGATGATGGTGACTGACGGAGGAGAGGACGTGGAAAGCGAGCCTCTCCCTGATCTGTTTGCGTCTCAAGAGAAGGATGGGTCGGTGGAGGGAGTGATTCTCTCCCCAACTCTAACTCCTGAACAGCAGGAGGACTGTCGCCAGGTCCTGGGGCAGTACTCTTCGTTGTTCTCCCTTGTCCCGGGTAGGACTCACCTGTGCGTCCATGACGTGGACACAGGAGACAGCCCACCTGTGAAGTCCAAGATCTACCGGATGTCAGACAAGGTGAAGGCCAGCATTCATAGTGAAGTCACTAAGATGCTGGAGCTAGGAGTGATTGAACCTTCTAGCAGCCCCTGGTCTAGTCCGGTGGTGTTAGTACCGAAAGCTGCACCACCGGGTGCCCAACCAGAACTGAGGTTCTGTGTGGACTACCGGGGACTGAATTCAGTGACAAAGACTGATGCTCATCCGATCCCTAGGGCGGATGAATTGATTGACCGGCTGGGAGCTGCCCAATATCTAAGTACCTTTGACCTCACTTCAGGGTACTGGCAGATCTCTTTGACTAATGGAGCAAGGGAAAGGTCAGCCTTCTCTACACCCAATGGCCACTACCAGTTCTGTGTGATGCCCTTTGGGCTCAAGAACGCACCTGCCACGTTTCAGCGCCTGGTAAACCAGATCCTCACCGGAATGGAGAGGTTCTCTGCTGCATATCTGGATGACATAGCCGTCTTCAGTAACAGCTGGGAGGATCACTTGCAGCACCTGCAAGCTGTTCTCCAGGCCCTGAGACAAGCTGGATTGACGATCAAGGCCAGCAAGTGCCAGATCGGGCAGGGGTCGGTAGTGTACCTTGGACACTTGGTGGGTAGGGGAACGGTGCAGCCCCTCCAGGCGAAGATCGAGGCCATCATGGCCTGGGAACCCCCCAAGACACAGACTGAGGTCCGAGCATTTTTGGGCCTCACGGGATACTATCGCCGCTTCGTGAAGGGGTACGGTACCATCGTAGCCCCTCTCACGGAGCTCACGTCCAAGAAACAACCTCGACTGGTAGTCTGGACGGAGGCTTGTCAGCAAGCCTTTGAGAAATTGAAGAAAGCCATGTGCGAGGCCCCGGTCTTACGGGCCCCAGACTTTTCCAAGAAGTTCATTGTCCAGACAGATGCATCAGAACATGGCATTGGGGCAGTGTTATCGCAACTCAACGAAGAGGGTCTGGATCAACCCGTGGTCTTCCTATCCAGGAGACTACTTCCCAGGGAACAGAAGTGGAGTGCAATAGAGCGTGAAGCCTTTGCAGTGGTATGGGCTCTGAAGAAGTTGCGGCCATACCTGTTTGGCTCGCACTTCCTGGTTCAGACCGACCACAGACCCCTTCGTTGGCTGATGCAAATGAAGGGGGAGAATCCCAAGTTGTTGAGGTGGTCTATTTCCCTACAGGGGATGGACTTTCAGGTGGAACATCGGCCTGGAGTGGACCACGCCAATGCAGACGGTCTCTCAAGGTATTTCCGCCTTAGTGATGAGAACTCCCAAGGGGTTGGGTAGCTCTCCCCACTTTCAGCTGGGGGGGACGCGTGTTAGACCTGTCAGCCCTTTGGGTGGTCCCTCCTCATCATTATTTATTTTGTCCCACTTTTGCCTCAAACCCTGTTTGAATTTTTCCTTTTTGGGAACCACCAGACTTTTTAGTGTTGCTACAGATTCAGGGAGCCATTTTAGCTACCCCTGAAACTTCTGTCTGAGGGCCTGAAGCACAAAATGGTGGCCACCTGTGACATCACCAGCATCCACTGGAACCTACCAGCACCTTCCAGAACATTCCAGAACTCTGTGACAGTTGGAGGCGGTTTAGAATGTTGGGGAGTTAAGAGAGAGTGTTGGCAGTTGGAGCTGGCAGTTGGCACCTGACTGGTGAAGAGAGAGGAGCACAACAGTGAAGGAGGAAGGAGTGAAGCAGCAGGGGTGGAAACTTGTGCCTGGAGTGGGGTCCATAAACCCACCCTTGATACTTGTCCCTACTGATGGATCCCAGCCTATAGCCCTGTGTGGGAAGAAGACAGAAGAAACTTATCCTAAGGACCTGGACAGCAGGAACAGGCCTTAGAACCAAGAAAACAGCAAGATTCTGACCTGAGAACTGGTTTCCCTGGAGTCCGGCGTCGAGTAGCCTGAAGACCTGGAGCCCGAGGTGGAGAAGCGGCGCTGACTGAAGTAGCAGACGTCGCACCCGGAGCCGCCTGAGGTCGTGAGAGGGCGCCGACGGAGGTCGTGAGGAATACCAGAGGTCGAGGAGGGAGTGAACCGAGGTCGAGCGAGCGGCGTCATCGGAGGAGTGAAGTCCGCCCTCCGGAGTCGTCGGAGACCGAGGTAGAGGAGCACCGGAGGTCGGGAGTGAGGATCGCACTCCGGAGTCGCCCGGAGCCTGTGAGGAGGAGCACCGGAGGTCGGGGGTGAGGATCGCACCCCGGAGTCGCCGGAAGTCGACATCGAGGCCAGGCCGGCCGACGTCATCGGAGCCGAGAGCGCCATCGGACCGGAGCCGCCCGAAGTCGACATCGTGAAGAGACTGCCCGACGCCGTCGAATCGGAGGTCGAGATCGAACCGAGGCCACCGACATCGGACCGGAGCCGCCTACCGGCGTCGTCAAAGAACTGACATTGTGCCGAGGCCGCCGAGACCGAACCGGAACCGCCTCACGGCGTCGACCCGACTCCAGCGGCGTCGGAACATCAGAAAAAGGGCAGTAAGTGGAGTAGAGGGCGCCTAAGGCCCTGTGGAGACCTGAGAGACTGCTCTAAGGGGCTAGGGAGGTGCTGAAACCCACCTGACTGTGCCTGGGGTGAACTGGGACTAACCTAGAGAGGTTGTGTGGAGAAGGAAAGCCAGGGCATTGGTATTCCCCCCCTTTGATCTACCTCAGTTTAGGCCTCAGCCTTGTCCCAGCCAGGGAGTAGCCTCCCCCCTCAAGCCTTCCACAACCCTACAAGCTGTGCCTGGGCCAAATCAGCCCTTAAGAAGTGAAGTGTCAACTGATTATATGAGGGGGGCTGTATACTTGTAATTATTTATTGGGGATACTGTATTTATTGAGTTTTTACCTATTTATTGCTGCACTATATTTATAGGTCCACAGGACTTGTTGGTGTACAATATTTATTGATACAGTATTTATTGCCTCAAAGTATTTAATTGTCTGTATATATTGCCCTTGTATTTATGCCCTGCTATTTATGATCACCCCTATTTATTTCATTCAACAGCCAATATTTATTTGACCTGCACTAATTGAAATTTGTATATTGTGATTGACCTATTTATTTTTCCAATCAGCAACTAAGAGAAAAAGATAAAGAAAGAATATTTTCATAATTTTTACGGTGTAGAGTCGTTTTTGGAACGGATGCACGCATGGTTATTGTATGGGTATATTGTATGCTTAGCACTGCGCCTGTTTCCTGACCACTCGAGCCAAGCTACCACAGTGTGTTCGGGGAGTCCACCACCACCCTGCGGAGTGGGAGTGGGCGTTTCCAACAAGCACAGACTCCCAAAAATAGGATTTCATATGAAGAAAAGGATTATATCTAGGACCTTTCCCTAGCTTTACACAATAGGTTCACTTGTTCTTTGGACCACATTCTAAGCCTTGAAGCATGAATCCATACTAAAAACTGCAAGAATGTAGCACTAAGTTTAGCTGTTGACTTGGAACTCATTTTCAAAAACAGTGTTATTACACAGATTTCCTTCTGTGCAGACTTCGGTCCTAAGTCTGAGTTTGGCTGTCTGTAGACTGCAAACCCGGGGTGGCACAACACAGCAGTCCGAACACCATATTTTGACTCTGGTGGTAGGACCGCCATGAGACTATTGCAACCGCCAGGGATCCGCGATCCCTGGCGGTCTTGCAGCAGTCTGAGACCTGCAATATGCTGGCAGTGGCACTGCGGCACCGCCAAGTGAATAAGGTGTTTCCTCACCGCCACAGTTTTCATGACAGTAAGCTTGCCATGAAAAGTGTGGTGGTGAGGAAACTAAAGGGGCCCTACAGGGACCTCTGTTGCTTCAGTGCCTGGGGATGAATGCAGGGGGCACATGTTGTACCCCCTGTGTGCATGCATCCCCTGTTCCTGCACGGTATGGACTACACAGTCCATGCTGTGCAGGAATGGGCTTTGCCAGTCCCTCAGCGCTGCTTTTCTAAGGCTCACTTATGAGCCTTAGAACTGCACCGCCGTGGACCGCATGCCAGACCAGGATAACACTCCTAATCTGGTGGTTGGTCGACTTTGTCAGTGTGGCAGCGGTGCGCTGGCATGATGGCCCACTGCCACGCCACCAAAGTCGTTATCAGGCCCTTATTCTGTACAGAATAAGCTATACTAGAGCAGACATATATTCTGTAAAGACTTAACCTTGTTACAAGCTTGAATAAAATTCTGAGAACCAGTATTCCATAATTACATTATCCAATTTGGTCAAGTTGAACCGAATGTTTATTTAGAAATACATGAAAAAACGATTTTCATCCCATTTATAATGAAATAAATGGGGAAAAAATTTAGAAAAACACCCCAAGTGAAAAATTCAGAACCAGACAAAGAAAAAGTGACCATAGCAGTGAGCGTGAACAATAAAATGGTTTCTTTTAAGATATAGCCAGTCCTACTTTAAATCATGAAACACAAAAGGTAAATACACAATGTTTTCACTGCACACAACACAGGTCTGTCTTCTTTAGATGTCAAAGACCTTTCAACCCTAATTGTGGATGCTAGGGTGTCATTAGGACTGAAGGATAACCCGAGGGACTGAGAGGATAGCAATAATTAGTGATGGGGCTGACAAGGTGTAGTTAAAATGGTGATGAAAAAGAGAAGGTTACATACTGGTTGTAACACTGGATAATGGTCTTTCTTATTATTAGTAGACCAAAACTCGTATTGCACGATGCGATCTATGCTGTATACAGGCCTATCGGCCAGTCTTGTATAGAGGATTTATTTTGTGGAAGGGCCAGCCATGTAAATACTGAGTTCTGCAAAGAAATGAGTACAGGGCATTTGAGTCATTGTCTCATGGAAAACACTTTGTCAAGGATAGTGTAGGAATGTACAGTCCTTACTGGTGTACAGTGGTACAAATGTGGTCAAGTGAGGATAAAGTTCCAGCAAAAGTTGTTGGGATTGGCCTAGTGGAACAGAAAACTTCATTAACATAAGGCAAGACTCATGTCAAAATTGAGATCAGCAGTATGGGCAGAAAGAACTGTTCTTACCCAAAACAGAGAAAGAATAGTCTGAGCACAGCTACAGATTAATGGTCTCCCAGTCAGAGATCAGCGGCTTGTCAATGAAGAACCCGCTGGCTGCACGGGACGGAAAGAAATAGACTAGAACATTCCACCGCGCTATGCCTTTAAGGAGAGGTGTGATGACAGGCATTGTATGGAGTCTGGCGCACTCAGTAAAGGAAAACCTTTGAAAGATATCAGGAATTAGTGCGGAGTGCACCAAAATGTGCAAACATGTAAAGCCACTTAAAATTATATACAGGTTCAATAAGGCAACAACAGGCTTATTGAGAATTATTGTGAGTACTTGAAAAATAAGCCACAAATTCTAATGATAAATCAGGCCGGAATCGGGGATCGAAACAGCACTTTCAGTGCAAGAGTGCCGTAGTACAAAGGTAAGAGCTAAACCCTAACCTGTGGCTCTTTTTTAAGAGAGTACAGGGAATACTACTTTATTCATTGGGAAGACTTCAAATTCTTCTATCGATGCAGAGTCCTATCCAAAAGTAATACATAGTAAATAACAAATGTCATGGTTTTAATGAACCCCGTGATGAATTAGTAGAACCGGAATTATTGTGAGCGAATACACAACAAATAGATAATAATAAAAATAATAAGGCCAAGGTCGGGGATTGAAGTGGCACCGTTAGCACAAGAGTGCAATGGCCTAAGAGAAAAAAATTAACCCTCTTCTGTGGCTCTTCTAAGAGGAGACCGGGAGGGCCACATGGTTGATTTTAGAGTATACAGCTGTTCATGATAACACACATGTTATTCTCTAACTTCCGACAAACAGGACCTCTCTACTTATATACAAATAAGCACGTTTGATCATGTTGAGTCGTAGCTTGGAGAAAATAAGCATAGGAAAACACAGTTAAAAACCATAAGGGTGCCAATCAACAGCTTTGGTGATGAAAAAATTGAAAATCTCCTACCAGCCAGCTAGGATTACTGACTGTGAAGCACTCTCCTTTACTATTAGACCAAACTATCCTGCTTCTTTCCATGGACTCTTAATATATAGACCCCAGGCCGTAAAACGATTTTTTTAGAATCTCTCAGCAACTTTCTTTAGGGGAACGGTCAGTTAAGCAACCTCACTTAGCTGCTTACCCCCCACCCCAGCACCTTGAGCCCCCCACAGGTGAGTAGCCGCTTGTCAATTCCCTGATTGATTGATAGTATTGGGGGATTTCAATTTACAGTTAGATGATCCTAATGGCACTGATACTAAAACACGCATTGACTATCTCTTGAGTTTTTACCTCAGAAAGCTGGTGAGCTCTCTTACTCACTGTGCATGACACTCATTAGATGGAATTTTTTACTAATCTTCCTGAATTACAGCTAGGCGACATCCTTCTAATGACGTGGTATGATCACCTGGTGGTGCAGTTTAGCATCCGTGGCAATCAAGTGGCTGTAGTCTTGAATCACAAAACACAGGCTAAGCTAGTTAGGCCCTTGACACAATGTTAATAGAACAGAATTGGTAAGGACCCATGAGATCTCCCAACTCACCTTTCCAGACATACCCAACTCTGCAATCCCTAGATATGCTAATTGGATTCAGGAAACAGTCAAGCAGTTGGCTCCACTTAAGAAGGTCAGCAACAATAGATCACGCCCATCGGCTCCATGGTTTTCCCCTAAGCTTAGGGACCTAAAGAAAAGATGTTGACGACAAGAAAGGGCCTGGAGAATTAATTACCACCTAAATGAAAAACGCAAATACAAACTGTTGATTCACGAATTTAGGAGCCTGATTATCTCTGATAAAACTAGCTATTTTACAGGCAAAGTTAAGTCCGCCGGTGATTCGTCCTGGGAGCAGTTCACTATTTTTCCACTCCTGTCACCATCACAACCCCTCCCACTCAAGAGCTCTGATAATTTAGCAAAGTATTTTAGAAACAATTTTTTTAGTTTTTTATTTTACAGAGTTTTATTTAGCGCGAACTTGACCCGAATCGGGTATCGGAGCGCTTTACATAGCACCAGTTGCATTACATAAGAAACAAAGTTGAGGTGATATACAGGGAATTTAACCTTCCCATAGGGTATAATCTTCCAGTCTCCACTGCCTCGGATGACGGTTATCCAGCGCTTTGCGAATTTACTACAATCTCCATTGAACACATGATTGGACTTGTGAAACATACCTTCAGACCCTTGCCCCATGAAAATGGTACACGACATAGCCAACTTTCTTGCACAATCTTTGGCCTTGTTGCTTAACAATGTTTTAAAATCTGGCTGCTTTCCCACAGACTGGAAAAAAGGCCTCCATTAGAGTTTCCATTCCAGGGCCTTGAAGAAGGATAGAGTCTCCTACGGATAGTGTTTCAGATTTTTTTTGGGAAGGAGCCATACTCGGTGAGAGAGGTTACCCCAAACATCTTGTGAAAAATTCTATGAAGAGAGCCTGGTTTAGTCCTAGAGAGCAGATATTCAAGACCAGGACTAAGGACACATCAAATAAAATAGCACGTGTGACAGCTGTCTTTATTTTCATACAAGAAAGGCAAAAATATCAGGGACCATCCTGTTCATGCTAATTCTGATGTCACCAGACTGAATGACACCATTCTGTCAGCTTGGGACCCCGGCCCAATCGAGGGTCACTACAAATGTAGACACCGTGTTACACCACAAATACTAAGACTTTTACACATGGTCAGATACACACTATACACCGTCACACAAGCTGTGCTTCCACAAACGTGATTTATTGCATTTGGTGCCCTTGTGGCTTGATCTATGTAGGGCACAAAATCACAGCCAATCAAGACCAGAATATCACAACCGAGGAGCAGGATTTGCTGTTGTATCTTGTTAGCCTCCATGGTTTCCCACTACATGGAAATGCAGCATACAGCTGAAGATATCAAGTGGCAAGTCATTGAAAAAGCTTATCCCCCGCCCAGGGGTAGTGATGTGACGCACATCTATCAAAGGCTGGAATGGAAGTGAATAGATAAATGTGACTCCGTAAGAAATGGGTTGAATACAATGGAAGAATGGCTCAACTTTATTTCTCTCATGAAATGACTTTTTTAGTTCTGTTCTCCTAAGTTATCAGTGGGTTCATGAGTACCTTGACCTTGGTAATTCTCTTTGTATTAATTTATGACAGGGCTTAGCATCTATAGTGATTTCACTATTATTTCTGTAAATGGTCACCATCACCAAAGGCACCCTTAGGGTTTTTATCTGTGCTTTCCTATGCTTATTTTCTCCAAGCTGCTGCTTGACATGATCAAACATGCTTATTTGCATATAACTACAGAGGTCCCGTTTGTCAAGAGTTAGAGAATTACATTTGAGTTACCACAAACCACTGTAGTTTCCCAAATCAACAGACACTGGAGAGGGTTTAGCTCTTTCCCTTGGGCCATGGTCCTCTCGTGCAGATGGTGCTGTTTCATTCCCTGACCTTGGCCTTATTATTATGTATTATTATTGTCCGTTTTATATTCACTCACAATAATTTCAGTTCTCCTAATTCATCAGTGGGTTCATGAAAACCATGACCTTTGTTATTTACTATGTATTAATTTTTTACAATACTTTATTTAATATGTATTACTTTTTGACGTCATATACTGGATCCTTCTCAGTATGGATTCAGAACTTGTCATGGAGCGGAAACTGCTTTAATAACAACAGTTAACAATACACGCATTCAGTTCGATGCTGGGCAAACAGTCATGTTAATCTTATTGGATTTATCTTCAGCTTTTGATACCATCTCCCCCATCGAGATGATCAATCGGCTACAACAAATGGGGGTCTCGGTATGTGCACTGAAGCTGCTGGCTTCATTCTTGATTGATGGATCACAAAAGGTTAAGATGGATCAATTCTATTCAGACCCGATTTTAAACTGTTGTGGAGTTCCTCAGGGGTCCTCCTTGAGCCTCACAATGTTTAACATATACATCTCCCCACTGGCAAAATTGGTTAGATCCCTTGGGCTTGAGGTAATATACTATTCAGATGACACACAGTTAATTGTGTTCATCTCACAAGACATAGAAGCCACAGCCGCCAATTTTAATAATTGTATGAAGTCAGTGGTTATCTGGATGAGAGACAACTACCTACAGCTGAACTGCGACAAAACAGGTTTTGATGTTTGGTAATCGTCACCCTTAATGGTCCCACTTATGGTGGCCAGAAACCTTGGGGTCTTGTCCCACTCCGGTTGAATCCGCAAGAAACCTTGATGTCATAGTTGACACAAATCTATCTTTCAACCTCCAGGTTAATAGGACTGTTTCTTCTTGCTTTTGGATCATAAGGATCCTTAGAAAGATATTCCTATTTCTTTCCCTTGGCGCTCAGAAGCAGGCTGCTGTATCACTAATTCTATCAAAGTTGAATTATTGTAATGCCCTTCTTGTAGAATCTACCAGGACTTACATTAATAAACTCCAGCTGGTACAGAATGCGACAGCAAGACTGGTATTAGACATTCCTAAATACCATTCTATCTTGGCTGCCATCAAGAATTTGCATTGGCTCCCAGCACGAAAAATTATTCTATTTAAAGACTTGTGTATTGTGCATAAAGCAATACACAATTTAGGACCAGAGGCAATCAGTAACATCTTCCACCGATATGTCCCTATCAGCCAATAAAAATCAGTTGGTTATTCCAAGATATAGAAGGTCACGATGGGTAGGAAGAGCTTTCTCGGTCGCAGCGGCCAATCTTTGGAACGCTCTTCCTTTATCTACTTCCGGCTTAGAGCTACATCTTACTTTTCGCAAGGCCTTGAAGACCTGGCTTTTTGCCTTGGAAATATGATCTCTCATACTCCGCTCCTATCAGATAGCTGTAATTGTTTTAGCGCCTAGACGCCTAAGGGTATTTGTTCGCGCTATATAAATGATTCATTCATTCATTTGACAGGATTGTGAATTTATAGGAGAATTTGCAGTCTTCCTAATGAACAATGTAGTATTCCCTTTCCCCTCTTAGAGCCATTAATCCAGTAAATGAAATCCAGTGTTTGTAAAGCGCACAATTACCCAAGGGTGTCAAGACGCTGGAGGCCGTCGGGAAGATTAAGTGAGCTATTGCTCAGAGTCACATGGTGCTGGACTAACCTGCCGCTGGCACTCAGGATCAAACCGTGAACCCCGTGGTCAGGAGTCAGGCGCCCTGGCTGCAGCGCCACACCTCTTCCCACAGGATAGAGCTTAGTTCATTCCTTTGTACTACGGCACTCTTGCAGTGACCGTACCGGTTTGATCCCCAATTCTGGCCTGATTTATCATTATTATTTTTGTCTTATTTTTCAATTACTCACAATAACTCTGAATAAGCCTGTCTGAGCTTTATTGATCCCTGTATATAATTTTAGGTGGCTTTACATGTGTGCATGGTTTGGTGCACTTTGCACCAATTCCTGATATCTTTCCAAGGTTTTCCTTTACCGAGTGTGCCATGCCCCATGACACGCCTGTGACCACGCCTTTTCTTGAGGACGTAGCACGATGCAATGTCCTCATCTATTTGTTCCCGCCAAGTGCAGGCGGAGGGTTCTTCGTAGACAGGCCTCAGATCTTTGAATGGGAGACTGTTAATCTGTAGTTGTGCACGGACTATCCTTTCTCTCTTTCTGCCCATACGCCTGATACTTATTTTGACATGAGTCTAGCCTTAGGTTAATGAAGTCTTCTGTTCCATTATGCCAATCCCAACTAATTTTGCTGGAACTTTATCCTCACTTGACCACAGCTATACTAGTGTACACGAGTAAGGGTTGTATATTCCTTCACAAAACGTTTTAATGAGACACTAACTTAAATGCCCGTACTCATTTCTTTGCAGAACGCAGTGTATTTGCATTGCTTGCCTTTCCAGAAAACAAATTCTCTATACTAGACCGGCTGTTGGGCCTGAATACAGCACACATCATACCGTGCTTTAAGAATTTTGGTCTACTATTAATAAGAAAGACTATTATCCAGTGTTACAACCAGTATGTAGCCTTCTCTTTTTCATCACCATGTTAACTACACCTTGTCATGTCAGCCCCATCACTAATGTTACCCTCTCAGCCCCCCAGGTTATCCTTCAGTCCTGATGAGACCCTAGCATCTGCAATTAGGGTTGAAACGTTGTTGGCACCTAAAAGAGACCTGTGTCTCATGATTTAAATAAGGACTGGCTTTCTCTTGAGAGAAACCAATTTATTGTTCGTACTCACTTGTATGGTCACTTTGTCTTTGTCTGGTACTTTTTTTTTCACTTGGGGTATTTTTCTAAATCTTTCTGCCACTCACTTCATTATAAATGTGATGAAAATCGTTTTTTCATATATTTCTAAAAAGAACTACAGTTTGGCTGAACCACATTGGATAATATAATTATGGAATACTGGTTGTCAGAATTTTATTCAAGCTTGTAACAAGATTAGATCTTTACAGAATATGTCTGCTCTATTATAGCTTATTTTATTCAGATTAAGTCTGCACAGAAGGAAATCTGAGTAATAGGTTCTAAGTGGAACACCTGTACTTAGTAGACATACTGGGTTGCTCCTGTTTCTTCTGTCCTAAAAACTGCATCAAAACACAAGGGTGTCCAGAAATTCCTTGTACTGTAACCTGATTTCATTTCACTGACATTGATCTCAAACCCTATCTTGGCTATTTACCTTTGGAACTAAACGAACATCAGTGCAAGTTAAAGCAGCTTTGAGCACTGCTACAAACACCAAATCATAATTGAGTTGAAAAGATTTTACACATTACCCCACAAACCGATTTCAACTTGAGATGCCAAAGAACCTGGATGTTGAATTTAGTTAATTGCCTTATTTCAGTTGCCGTCAAAAAGCTCTGTAATATTTCAGTGACAAAGCCTTTCTGCACAATATATATAGAAGGCAAAACCTCCTGCACCCTTACTTTATTATATATTTCTGTACGATGAGGCCCAATATAATTTGGACACAGGCTCTGATTCACCTCCGACATCATCACAGGAACACAGTGATGAGTCTTGAGAACACAGTCATGAACCTAGGCATTACTATGAACAAATATAGATAAGATTGTCAGTTGTAAAACATAAGTTCATACCAGCTACCTCATCACTAGACTAGTTTGATGCATCTAATAATTTCATAGAAAATACTGGGCACATTTATGGGGTGCTCCTTGAGGAGGAATATGAACGTTCCTGCTTCTTAATTGAGATACTTGCCCCTCTTCAGAGGAAGAATCAATATTTCATCTGCTGCCAAGTATATTTGCAGATGGGTAGTGCCATTTTGCTGACACTCATTACTGTAACATCTGCGATACGAAGCAGTGAGCTAAAATACAGACCTGATCATCAACACTGTTTGTTTGGTCTCATTCAAAACCATACAATTAACACTAGTGTCACCCCAAACTATTCCCATGAAGGGACAGTAAGTGGGTAGAGGAGGTGGGGAAGAAGTAGGAGTCTGAGGCATCCATAACCTACCTATTTCCAGTTCTAGTGCTCTCCTTGGTAGTTGTGGCCACACCAGTTTTGGAAAGACATAGAAGACAATCTGCAGTATATTCCAGAAAAGTGCAAGGCGGTTATTGCCATTGTGCTTGAGCCCAAGATGGTCGCAAAAACACACAGACACATACTTGCCTCGGGATATCTCACACGGCCGTTGATGGAACCTGTAGGCAACTCTTAATATGTCTGGTCTTAAAGCGATAAAGGTGACTGAGGGTTTCTGCTTTAGGCTTAAGTCCTAAGCCCACTTTATCAACATGCCATTTAATTGTGAACAACTGTTAAGATAATGGGTGAATGATGCTTTCGAATGCCTCAAAAAGGTGACACTACTAGTTTTGAGAGCCTTGCAACAAAAAACTCCACTTCTAAAGGTAAATCCTTTGCATACGGAATATCAAATAAAGAAACATTTGGCACACATCTGCCTACAAGTCTTTCTACAATTAGTGGCAAACCAATTCATGACTCCTCAATGTTCCACCTCATATTGCCATTTTAGACAAAGGATGAGACTGAGAGCATAGCCCTAAGGTTGCAAGCCCCTCATAGCAGTGACCAGGCCTTGTGTACTCATTGATCATGCCACCCCAATTGGGGGTAATTTAGGTGTTTCAAAAAAGACATAACCTCAGGCAAATGGCTGATGCAGTCTATCCAATAGGGATACTGGTTACAGTTTGTACAGAAAATAAAAAAGCAATAACTCAAGTAGGGATTGTTTTAAAAAAAAACATGTTTAACAATTTTCAAGATTAATGGTTGGTTGCATCTTATACAGCATAATTACATATCCTTATTCATCATCTAGGATGTGCCAACTCTGATCGTCTACTCGTCTCGTCACTTCACCCCACTCCCACTTAGGCTATACTCTGATATTAACAAGAAACATTTGGATGATAGCTATTTAGTATTACTAAGGCATTACAGCAGGTCAAATGTAGAGCGTTTCCTGATTAGAGTACAAGTTGGTTTTGGCAGATCGTCCGCATGCCCTGCGGCCTCTTCCAGCACTCTGTGCTGGATAGTGTGTATGTGGTGCGTGCGGTATAGCAATCTGTTACTCATCTGTGTGCTGTAACCCCGGTGTAACCACCCCCATCTGTAAGTCTACATACATCTGTCTCCATGCTCTTAGGTCGTCCTCTAGTTTCACGTCTTTTTTGACGTGTTTCATTCTGACCTCTTCAGAAGTTGGCCACTCCAGCATATCCCAGAGCCATTCCCTATGTTCTGGTGGGTTCGCGTTCATCCATTTGATTGTGATGCGTCTTTTGGCAAGTACCAATCTCGGCCAAAAACTTACGGCTGAGCTTCCTTTTGACTGGGGCTGGCAGCAGCACCTCACAAGGGGTGCCCTCAAATTCCTACCCTGTAGCGTGTTTGTCTGCGGAACCCCCTCCAGTATGATGCACTGAGGTACATTGCCAGACCATGTGTAAAAAAATCTGCCGCGGGGGCCTTACACCTCAGACACTCATTGGATCGGGCTGGGTAGATAGCCTGCAGGGTCTTAGGAGTAAGATATAATTGGTGGACATAATTGTACTGTATTAGTTTAAATCAGGCTTTTGTATTGGTCTTGCACACTTTTTCATGGACCTTTATCCAATTCCGTGAGCTAATATCTAGCTCCAAGCCTTTCTTCCGTATGGTTTGGGCTTTTGGGGTGAATAGCGGAGCATCCTCGCATAGTGCTCTGTATAAGTGGGTGATACGTTTTCCGCCTCCTATCATGTCCAGTAGTCTGGTCAATATCTGAGAGAGGGGCGGCTCCTCTGGGAAGCCAGGTCAAAGTCCATGCGCAGTGGCTGACATCTTGTTATACTGTAGATATTGTCCTGTGCCAAGTGCAAATGATTCTACCGCATTTTCGCGGGTTATGAATTGGGCCCCGAGATTAAGATCCCTCCATACTAAGCAGCCACCAACCTTCCATTTTCTCACTGACATATTATGTTCTATACCCGCAAAGCGTATACTTGCCCATATGGGCATGTCACAAGCGCATTGTGCCCTGTGTAGGACCGTTATAACCACCCATTCTCAGATCCGGACCATCTGTCTAATTAAAAAGGTATAGGTATCTAGGATGTGAGCCCCTATCATTAGGAGCTCTGGCAATCCTCGCTGCCGGTCTGGAGGGCTCAGCAATCGCTTTCCCCAATTATTCCTCTCATCGAACCAGTGGATCGTATGCTGGAGGTTTGTTGCTAAGTAATAATATTCTAGATTCCTGTGTCCTATACCCCCTCTCTCCCTGGACTGTTGCAGCATACGGACCCCAATTCTTTTTTGTCTCGTGGACCATAGCAGTTCCACGAAAAGTCCATCAAGCTCTTGGAAATACCTACGGGAGATCTCATAGAGCGAATTCTGCATAACATATAAGCAGCGGGGTAATGTCACTATCTTGTCTATAGCCGACCTACCCATTAATGTCAGTGAGAGGTCCTTGCAAAATGTAATTGACGCTTGGAGATTCACCTTGACCCTCCATATATTCAGGTCCAAGAATTGTTTTGTCTATGGCTATTCTGATGCCCAAATAGCAGATTCCGTCACAGCACCATGGCATTGAGGGAGCTGTAACAGGTCTACTTCCGCTAGCGTCCCAAGTGGCATGAGTTGGGATTCTCTGGAATTTACCACTAAGTCGGAGACCGTCGCGAAATCCGCCAACGCTGTCTGCAATATGGGCAGTGCCACTGTCTGGCCTCGCAGCTACACCAGAGCGTCGTCGGCATAGAGCGATTCCACATGCATGGTCCCCATGTTTTATTGCCCCAGTCCATAAGTCTATGTCGCAGTAACACCGCCAGTGGTCCATCGCCACCGTGAACAGTATCGGCGACAAGGGGCATTCCTGTCGTGTACCACGTCATAATGGATAAACCTCGAAAACATAGTCACCCCTCTTGACTCTGGCTATCAGTTCAGCATACAACAGTTTTACCCATGAAGTGAATTTGGGTCCAAACCCCATTTTTTAGGTCTCGCCTGACCCAGCGCATGCGCTGGTCTGGCGAGACTTATTGAGAGGGCTCCAAAAAGTGCTACCAGACCAGCCTAGAGCTACAGTGCATGTGCGCGGGCGCTCGCGCCACGCTTTACCGCGATCACTTTCACTTTCGCGGCCCCACGGCCGCTTTGATGTTTGATCGTGATCGCGATGGCGATCACTTTCACTTTCGCGGCCACACGGCCGCTTGGCATAGCCAATAGGTCTCGCTTTTGGGACCTTATAAGTATTTAGTTATGCAACTGTTGCATGGCTAAACACTTAAAAGGGCCTAAAGGCGAGACCTATTGGCTATGCCAATGCTTGTTTCCATTACATGCCATATATACGACCATGCTATTGAATCAGCGGCTTGCTCTAAGAATGCAAGCGCACACAGCTCCTGTTGTACTTCAGGGGCCTGTAGAACATAAAATAGTCTACGGAGGTTTAACACAGTGTTCCTCTTAGGTATATACCCAAATTGGTCCTAGTGTACAAGCGCAGGCAGGTGGGGAAGCATTCGGGAGGCTAGTATACTGCCTAATATTTTAGTATCTACATTAAGCATCAAGAGTGGTCTATAGGACTTCATCTCGTCAATTGGTTTACTTGGCTTGGAGACTAGCACCACCAGTGCCTCTCGCATACTGTCAGGTAGGGTTCCCACCTGCATGGCCTTGTTATATACCTCCAACAGTTTTTCCACTATTTGGTCCGCAGAATTGTGATAAAATTCTGCAGGCAGGCCATCTTCACCTGGCATTTTTGCCGGCTTTTGGAGTTTTAGGGACGCAAGGATCTCTTCTCTAGTCAGATCAGCCTCGAGCGTGGCTCTGTCCTCAGGAGTAGAGCAAGGCAGGACAAGGTTTGCTAAGTGTCCTGACTAATCGGGGGTAGGCGTTCTCATTGTCACTGCGTATAGGTCGGTAAGATATTGTCGTGCTAGTTGGTTTATGGCTGTCTGGGATGTATACATTGTGCCCCCTGAATCCCTCATTGCCTAGATAGGGTCATGGAATGTCTGCTGCCTCACCAGTCTCGCCAGTAGGCCCCCGTCTTGTCTCCCTCTGCATGCAATATATGCTTATGGGCCTTGTACATATGCTTCTCTAATCTACGGCAGTCATCTAGCACTGTTCCGCGCAGGCGCCACCTCTCCTCTAATCTAGAGGGTTGTGTTGGGAGCGTTTTTTTAATCTCCAGTAACTTAGCCTCGCCACTATCTATGTGATGGACCAGCTGTTTCCGCACCCGGTATGTCGTGTTCATGCACACTCCCCGGAGCACAACCTTCATTGCTTCCCAGTCATGGGCTCTAGTCGTGGAGGTCCCCCAGTTTTTGCGAAAGTTGTGCCCCAGTGATGTCTGTACTGTGTTAAGAAATGGTGAGTCTTCGAGCACCTCGGCATGTAGGACTGTAGGTTGCGGCCTTCCTCTGGATAAGGATAGCAAGAGTAGGGAATGGTCCGATAGGTACCTGGCCAGGTAGGTCACCTCACATGCTAGATTAGCAATGGTTGGGGTCAGAAGAAAGTAATCCAGTCTACTATGTGTACCCGCTGCCGGTGTATAGCAGGAGAAAGTGCGAGTGTTTGGGTGTCTCTCCCTCCATATGTCCTTTAACCCTAAGTCTTTCAGTAGTGTTTGTAGGTGTGAAGTCATTTAGGGCTTAGTACGCACCCTGGGGGGTTCACGATCTAGTAACTGGTTGAGTACACAGTTACAGTCTCCCGCGGGGAGTATGTCCCTAGCTAGGTAGGGGGCTGCCACTTTCACCACAGCAGTGAAGAACTGGTGGCTGTCTTCGTTTGGGGCATAGACCGAGATACCGCAGAGCTCCCGCCCATCCCAATAGCCTGGCTAGGACCACATATCATCCCTCCGCATCCACAACATGTCCACTGTCCTGAAACGGTGTCCCCGGGGCCACCCATATTAATGCACCTTGTGTGAACCCCGAGTATGATGTTGCATATAACTGCCCCCTCCATCACTTATGTAGCATGGGGAGACAGTCACTCCAGACGTGTATCTCCTGTAACAAGGCGATCGCTATATGATGTTGTTGCAGGGATTCTGCACATACACAGAACTATGCGCAGGAATACGGGACCTTGGTGTATAGGAGCTAAGCCTTCCTACCCCCTCAGTACCCACAATCCCAGGGCCGACTAGCTATGGTGACTCACTCGCTCTCCTATACAATCACAAAGATGCAAATGATTAGACACCACAGAACGCAACACTCCCGACTCTCTCAGGAGTCGCGGTAAGAACACACACCCTTTCGCTCACTCACTTGTACTTGGCCACAATAATAATTGTCTGAGACACGAATATAGTTTAAAATGTTTATTTGAACTATTGTGCTCTATAACACATTGTATGAGCCACTACCAGCAGCAAAATACACAAACTTAACACAGTTAGCATTGTAGCAAGGCCATATATCATAAAGGGAGATTTCAATTTATAAAGACAGTGGCTAATGATTTAGAAGGACTAACCATACTCCCCTTGGTAAGAAGACGTATTATTATAAAATATAAGATCTCTGGGCTTTGTCAGCAGACCCCCTACCTTAGTGCCTAGATGGTCTACATCATAGAAACATCATAGTTCTTCTCCCTGGAAAGGTCCCCCTCCAAGTGTGTGTTTACCACACATGCATGCCCATAATATCAAAACACGAGCTTCTAGCAGCAGCAGCTGTGTTAGCTTGTTTTGTCTAGGTGCTAGGGACTGACCAGAACAGAATAACAAGGGTCATTGTTTATCGACCTTGCTCACCGTGTTCAGACTAAACTCCAGGAACGGACAGAGAACGCACAAAGCAGACGGTTCTCATGTGAAAGACATAAACATAGTATCGCAAAATAGTCATGTAGTAGCGTGCGCAAAAGCAGCATCATGGCAGCAAAGCTCATGCTAACTTAGCGATGTCGACAATGTCTCTATCTGCCATATGACAATATCTTTTAATATAGGCATGTACTCTCTGTCTCTTCCTGGGCTGTGCCAGGCCCCTGATATTCCACGTCCGGAATTTAAATGTCTTAGCTGCCATTCTGATGTGTCTGAAAGGTCAGGTTTCAAACGTGACCTGTTATGTCATTGTTCTTTTGTCTGTCTGTGTAGCCTTTCAGTGTGTCGTAACAATAAACAAACTAACTTCCCAGTTCACAACTCCCCCCACCCACTGGGCAGTACCACCAACCCATCCCGCCTCGTACCTAGCAATACTAGAAATTGCTGTGCCCGCCCCATACCCATTACTGTGTTAAAAAAGATATCAAGATAACAACATGAATTATCTAGAATGCAATGCTAGGAGTCGGTGCTCCGCTACTGGTACTAGTGGAAGATAGGGCCCAAAGGGGTTACACGTCCCTCCTGCAACCTTGCCGCAGTCATACGACCCCTGAACCCTAAATGTATAGGTTGTGGATTGCAATACAACATTATAACAAGCATGATGAGGCCCCTAAACAGACTGGTTTGCATACCAAGGGACCAATCCAATAAAGCCCAAAGGCAAAGCCTCCGAACCAGTCCGCCCCCCCCCCCCCCCCCACCCCAGAACAGTAACCGTAATTACACAGTATTCATTAGGTTGGAAGATAATAGGAACAAAACTCAATTATAGAAAGATCTGTAGGCAGTCCAGGCTATGCCGTCCTCTATCCAAGTCCCTGATCAACACACATTGGTGAAGGAGAAGGGCTAGGAGCAGCCATCATCTGTGCTATCGGAATGGTACTCCAGACCACTTCGTCTGTCCTGACAATCGTGTTGGACCGTTTGCCAGGATGTTGCATCACACAGTGTTCCGTCCAAACAGACCTCTTTGCGACCCATGTTGGTCTGCTTATCGCTATGCGCAGGCTTCGCAGTTTGACTTCTCTGATGCGAGGACTTGTGTCACAACTCAGAGGTGTGCGAGGCTGGGACGTCAGAGGACTGATAAACAGGACCCGGGAGAGCATCTACCCATTCCGATGCCTCGGCCCATGAGGTGAAAAACCGCACCTTTCCCTGGTGTATTGCTCGTAGTTGTGCTGGAAACATCAGGCTATAGCGTAGTTTATGATCATGAAGCCTTCTCTTGACTGCTAGAAACGTTTGCCGTTGCTCCTGTACCTTCAAGGTGTAGTCTGGGAACACTGAGATGGGACGAACCTCATAATTTGGTGAGGTCTTTGCACGGATGCACTGTAGTGTCGCGTCTCGGTCTCTATAATGAAACATCTGAGCGATAAAAATGGAGTTTGTTGCTTCTGGAACGACCCTCCGCATCTTCAACACGGTCCTCCAGACGGATAGTCTGTTTTTGAAGGGAGGAGACCGTTTTGTGTAATGATGGTACCTCCGTCTGTAGGTCAGACACAATTCCCTCTGCCGATGTCACACGGTCTGCTAAACCGCACAAGTCAGCATGCAGCAAATTAACAGCGATGGCCACTGAGTCTATTTTATTGACTAGTTCCTTACTACTCTCCTGCTGAACAGGAGCTGTTGGCAGGCGTACAATTCAAGGCAATAATTGGGATTGGATTATTTATAATGCACTACGCTTATCAAGATGCTGAAGGCTTGCATGCCGCAGCAGGCAAATCAGTTCTCTCCCACTTTACACTATACCCCCAGCTTGCAGGTGGTCGCTCGTAGGGAGGGCTTCAAGGGATTAGTCTCTGATTGCTCACTCCCCATTAGACCAACAGGCAACCCACCAGTCCATTCCCTGTGGGGCTGTATTACCCAATATCTCATCCGTAGGGGGGGGCACCCGACCCGTTCTCCAGAATTAGAATGAGTCTCAAGGATGGCCCGGAAGGGTGGGACAACTGGCCCTCACCCAGGCCACAATTTCAACACAGGACAGGTTTACCGCCATACAGGGGCCGATGGCAGCACCACCCGACCACCGCCCCTACCTGACGTCTCAGTCCGCCGCTACCGGGATGCCAGAGGGGTGGTATTTCATGTCCACAACTCGGGTCACCGTTTCCTCTGAGCCAGGGTGCTCTGAGCTTATTCATGGAGGGGGGTGGGGCTCCGACCCATTGCCCACGGATAGAGATGGGGATCCCACAGGCCCGGCTACTCACTCCGCCTCCCAAGTCCATGGCCGCAGCAGGCACCTACCAGGCAGTCGTCGCTGGGTCCAGCCAGACTCCAGGGCAGGAACGGCAGGTCAGGTTCTGCGGGCATATCTGTTCCTCCGGCCTCTCCCAGGGACACCACTCACCCAGCACTGCCCCGCTCCAGCAACCAGGCAGGTTGCAAGCAGCGCATATCAATTACAGAGGGGTCAGGGCCGCAAACCGGGCCCAGCACCGACACCCACGTATTTCATGAAGTGTCCGGGGGGGAGAGGGGGTGCAGTAGCTTAAAAAGGCAATACACATTAGGATAATGACGGATATTTGGGGGGTCTTATCAAAGCTCCCACAAGGCATGTCCGCCATCTTCGTTCAGGCCACGCCCCTAACCTGAGCAGGCATGCATGAAAAAACATCACATACCTAGTTCGCTAGAAGACCTTCAGTCTCTGCTGCCAATAGGAAACACAAATGTAAGGGATGGAAAGCTTTCAAAAGTGTCTTTCACTCAATCTCTAGAACAACTTGTGTGGGGCCACATTTCAGTTCATGTGTGTTTTGCCCACAATGCCACTTCAGGCAGGAAATATCCATATGCAAATCAAAGTTGGTGCTGGTCCAATAGAAACAGTCCAGCCCAAATGGCCATGCCGTGCCCCTACTAGGTTAGAACAAAAGTAACTTTAAATTTGTTTTGGGCTAGTGGGGCCTTGCAAGGCCTGTGGCACAACAGCTATGGAACCCATGTCTGGGCAAACCCATGGCTCCCAGGGCATCACAGTGAAACATGATGATGACGGTTGAAATGATTACAAATGTCTCAGCCAATGGCAGTTACTCAGGCCGCATTCCACACCATCATTTTATGAAATCATTGCCACTCCAAATAGGAACCAGTCATGTGCATGTAAGCCTTTGCGCTGATCCTAACGGAAACCGTTGAAATGCTGAAATTCAAAAAGGTACATGAAATACCACATAGGCGCCCTCACATGAACTAAGAACCTTCATGCCAATGTCAGTACTGAAACTGCAGTTACGAAAACGTGACTCAGATAAAGTTGTGAACGAAAAAATACTTGGTTAAGTACTTACACGGCGGCGAACCCAAATCCAAGGAAGTCCTCTGATTAAGGACAAATATCAACATTTTTATTCTGCTTTTTTGCCTAAGTTAGCCCCAAGAGGATGTAACTGTTGGTGGTGGCTGCACCTGTGCGTCATGATCCCCTTTGTACATTTGCCAGTAGAGCTCATCAGTCAGTGGTTGCAGAGTATAGAAGAATGGGGTGATTTATTGTTTGTAACAAAGAGAATGCTGAACTATTGGGAACATTCATTGTTTGCTAGTGTGGTGGAAAGATCATAAAGTTGTGCACATAAGACTTGGTCCTGCTCCTAACAGAAAGAGTCAAAGGTTTATGACTCTGAAGGATACATAAATACTACATAGATACGCTGATATGGACGAAAAACCTTAATGCTAATGCAAATACTCAAATTGTAGTCACAAAAATGTGACTTACAGAAAAGCTTGTAAAAAAAAAAAAAAGAAATCTCAGGGCCCGGTTTAGAGTTCGGTGGACAGGTTACTCTGTCACAAACGTGATGGATATCTCGTCTGCCGTATTGCATTTGTGATGGAGTAACCCATCTGCCGAACTATAAATTAGGCTCTTAGTTATGCACTTAGACATGTCGGTGAAGCCAATTCACAGGAAGCCCTCTGATTGGTGACAAACATTTATGTTTTTATTCTGCTTTTTTATATTAAGTTAGCTTAAAGAGTATTTAAAAAATGTTGGTAGTGGCTGCACCTGTGCGTCATTTGGTGATCCATTTTGAACCGTTAAAAGTGGGGCTTTTCAGTCAATGGCAGCAGAGTATAGAGGACTGGGGTAATCTATTAGTTGTAACACAGACACTTTTAACTGCTTTGAACATTTATTGTTTGATAGTGTAGAGGAAACATCATAATCTTTTTTTTTTTTTTTTTCCAACCTCGAGGGATTAAATCTTAGAGTGCCAGTAGTGCTGAGGTTTGTTATCTCTCTGTGATTCTAAAAAGGTGATCCAAGATAAATATTAAACTTTTTTTATAGTATGCTCTGGATAACATTTTTAAATTATAATTAATACTTTTAACTGACCAAAATAGCAAATCCTAAAAAGCTCATAGTAAATGCTGTGAATTTTAGCTCTTCAGTATTAGAGATTCGATTCCCACATCATTTGAATTGGTTGATTGATAATTGGCTAGAGGGAAAAATCATTTTTGTAACAAAGTTTGCCATTTTCCAGTTTATTGTCTTTGGAACATTTTACTATGACACTTCTTTAATATTTTTAGCTTGGGGTGTAGTTTAGCTTTTTGTAGCTACCTAACAATGTCAGGGTAATGCAGTTTAGAAGTCATGATACTGAGTGATTAGCAGATAGCATGAAGTTATATGATAGTCCTTTTAAACTAATCAGCTAATTATAAATGTATTGAATAATAAAGGAAGAGACAACTTGATAAATATGCAAATATACTGTGCTGGCTAGATTTGATAATCCTTATGTGGGTTTAATACCAGAAGTATCTTAGCTACAAAGTTAGCTGTGCAACTAGTTGCTTTTCAAGAAGTCAAACTGTACTTCTTGAAAGTGAATTATATGTTTTTGAGAAGCACACATCCTCGTAGCCTGCATTGGGAGAAATATCCTGCTCCCTTCATAAGAAGAGCTATAATGTGGTAAAGGGATAAGGCAAAGCTGTTTAGAAAGACAGATGAGCTCTAAAGGTCATTTGATCTGCAGCATCGGGCAATCCTCTTACCAAGGCACATATTATATGCTGGGTTTGGAATTGTAATCAATTGTCTTACTCGTTATCCGACCAAATACTGCAAGTGACACACAGGGCATGGTCTACACTTATGTAACTAGTTTTCTTTTAATTTGCATTATGTCTTTGTCAGATATATGCAGGCTAATTACATGACCGTCATTTTAGAGGTTTGGGTAAGATTTCTGTGCGGCTATTTGGGCTAATCAAAAAGCAGCAGTGGGGCAGATAATATTAAGAGGTCTGTGTGCTGACTGTGTCCCATTTTATGTGCTCCTCCATGGAGGTGAAATACTGCCTCACATACAGTGTTCAGCATTTCAATCTAGAACAGTTTCACACTTCAAAGGAAATTAGTTTATTTATCTACAACAATGTATTGCAGTTCGAAACTATTTCATGCACTCTGCAGCCTACACAGTTGAAATGAAGCATAGCACTTGTGTAGGATTTAAAAAAAAAATAGTTGATTTGTAGAGTTCTTTTTGTCACCCGATAGGCCCTGGGAGGGTCCAGTTGATTATCTGAATAGCCAGGTCTTCAGGGACTTTCGGAACTCTGAAAGAGGTGGGGAAGTCAGTAGATGAAAGGGTAGCTTGTTCCATGCCTTCGCTGCTAGGTAGGAGAAGAAGCGACCTCCGATTCTGCTACATTGGATGCGGGGGTTAGGGTTAGAGAAAGGGAAGTGGAGCGGAGGTGTCTGGCGGGCTGATGGAAGTTTTGGCGGTGGTTCCAGTAGGCTGGTCTGCAGTTGTATAGGGCTTTGTTTGCATGGGTCAGAAGCTTCAACTGGCATCTTTTCTGCAAAGGGAGCCAGTGGACTTCCTTGAGGTAGGGGGTGATGTGGGTTTGTCTAGGGAGATCCAGAACATGTCTGGCTGCAATTTTGTGTATGGTCTGTAGTCGTCGGAGGAGGTGAGCTGCGATCCCTGTGTAGAGAACATTGCCCTTGTCCAGTCTAATGTAGATGAGGGCCTGGGTTATGGTGCATCTTAAACTTTGGGATAGCTATTTGAATATCTTATGGAGCATTCGGAGGATGAAGAAGCAGGAGGAGGTGACGGAGTTGGCCTGAGTGGTCATGTTTAGCTTCTCGTCCAGAATGATGCCTAGGTTTCTAGCATGGCCAGCGGGGGTAGGACTAGGTCCGAGTTCTGAGGGCCACCAGGATGTGTCCCTTGGCGAGCTTTTGTTTTAAAAAATCAGTACCTCTGTCTTGACCGAGTTAGGCTTCAGGCAGTCATGCAGTTGCGGAAGTTGGTCTTGGTGGTGTCTTCAGAAAGGAAGAAGATGAGTTGGATGTTGTCTGCATAGGATATGATGTTGAATCTGTAGGTTTTAGCGATGATGGCCAGAGGTGTCATATAAGTGTTGAGAGGGTGAGACAGAGCGAGGATCCTGGGGATACTCCAAAGATGATTTCCTTGTGTTCGGAGGTGAAGGGGGAAGGCAGACATTTTGCATTCTCTCTGTGAGTTAAGAGGCATGCCATTTGAGAGTGGCTCATTGGATGCCTATGTTGTGTAGCCTTGGAATGAGTGTGTGGTGGGGTGACTGTATCGCAGGCTGCTGAGAGGTCTAGTGGACCAAGTTTATGATGGAGGCGGAATCCTGTGTGGCGAGCTGACTCAGTTCGGTTAGTCTGATGTCTGTGGTGGTAGCGGGGTTTTTGTTCAAAAACATTGAATTCCCTGAGTTTTTGTGGACAACCAACATTACAATTTTATAGTCATCTCTTGTATTCCAAAATTGGCTCCAGGTTTCTTTTTCAAATACATGGGCATTGGTGCAGCCCTTTAATGGAAAATTAACCTCTAGGTCTACCCACACCTGGATGACTGTGTTCGCAAGGCATATCTATGCTAAAAAGTCCACAATGTAGTTGCTGAAGCCTCAGCCACCTGGTACTGCAAATACCACATAAGTCAATATATTCTGGTGCAGAAATTGAAATACATTGGAGATGTGTTGGATACAAGCAACATGCTTGGGCCAAGGGGACGTTGTTTATTTCCCCACTTCTTTCGATGGAGATCTTGAGTCAGGAAAACCCACAATCAGAATGCCCTAGAACTTACTGCCAAAGGAATCCATCAAATTGGCAATGCTGCAGAATACAAAACTTATGTAATATAACAACAAACTGAATGCGTTTTCAGGCCGATAATAAAAAAGCAATGTATTATCTGAACATCAAAGGAGCAACAAGGCCCAGGACCATGTTGGAACAAGCATTTACAATGCAACGGTCTCGGCATTGTTAAAGTTAGAGCTATTGGCATTGCTCATGACAATGCCGTTTCTTTAAATGTTGTAAAAACAAAAACATAAACAAAAATAATGTCAAGAGCTCGTATTTTAATTGAAAGAAGATGTCATTGTGTATGTCCTCTCCGAAGCAGTAGGGGGAGGATGGACTTTGCGGATCTGTGTCTTATAGCTGGTGGTAGAGAAGAAGCGCGGGAGAAGCCTTTTTGTGGGTGGGACGTTGTCGCTTAAGTTATTAACACCCAGATAAGCTACAGGGAACTGGCGAGGGGCTTGAGCAGCCTTCTGGTGTGGCGATGTAGGTAGTTCAGTTGTGTTTTTCATCTCGCACCCCCATTTGCATGAGAAACGTCATCTCCCCACCCTCTCCAAAGCACCCAACATTTCAGCTTAGATCGTGGCTGGGGGATGCTAAATGAAGGTCCAACAACTGTAGCCTGGTGTGCTCCTTGTTGTTTTAAACCAGAATGGGAAAATAAAACCTTTATTGCAAACAAAGGAAGTCCAAACTCCTGCAGGACGGCGTGCACATATTGTTCCCAAAAAGTAATACAAAGTGTACGATTCTTTTTGTTTGCTCTCATCAGCCTGTTTACCATTTCATTGGCATTCCTACAGTTGAAATAAGCTGCAGAGGATGTTCCGCACTTCACAGAGTGCTCGTAGGCTGGCGCCCATGCAGCTCGACCGAGCGCCTCCTTTACAGAGGGGCTCGAGGAAGTGATGTCTAGTGTTTCTCACTCGGCGCCTCTTGTAAACACCCCCCACCCCCTCCGAGAACTTTGTCTGATGTCGGGTTCACGTGCCATCGCCTGTAACCTACCCCTAACGTTTTAAGTTCACCCCCTCTGTGTGACGTCACATGCCTCGACGCCTCCTGTAAGCGGCCCCTGATGGTCCAGACGGACACCCTCTCTATGATGTCTGATTTAATCGCTCACAAGGTAATGTGTACATGGCCACTGAAGCTTATCCACTGTCATAAGTATGTCTAATGTCACGTATTCACGCCACTCCTTTTAAATGGTACACGACGTCTTATGCTTACCCTACATTTAATAAGCTGTGCCAAATGCCCATACGATGACTACAGCTTGTATGAACTTTTCGCACAGTTCAGAGAAACTGAGCAGAGTTAAAACCTTTACACAGCATCGGTGAGTGCTTGTGAGACGCTGCTTAGACACCACTCTGCTCCAGTCAGCAATCGACAGCGCTCTGAAGCCCCCCGCCTGCGGGCCGCTGCAGTCAGACCCCCTGGGTCGCTATTGTTGGCCGGCTGCCATCCATACACCATGTTTGGGCTTCACCCTGATCGAAGCGCTCTCCCGTAGCACCAGTGCGCATGGGTGATCTCACACAATCGCGGTCAATCTCAGCCGAGGGGTTTCACTAGGTAGATTTACACAAATAACCCACTCATGCTGCTGTCCCAGGTCTGACCATCGCCCCGCAAGCAAGCGTATCAGCCACCAGTCTTCCATCAGAAAGAAGTCATAGAAAGCCAGGGAAGTGTGGCAAATAGAGAAAGAAGAGATGAAAAAGAGCTACGAGAGTGGAAGAAAGGGAAATGAGGTGCAATGAAAACTAGACAACCTTGGTAACCTCGCCATTGAGCAGCACGCGGAGGTGGAGCGTGGGGGCCTTAGAAAACTTTCCATATTCGTTTGTAGTAAAAAACAGAACATCCCTAAACCACGTCTATTCCTTAAAACGGGGTTTAAAATGCATAGGGACGGAGTGGCGTACTTGCTTGATCGGAAAGCACGTCCTCAACTTGAAGCCATGTGTGCTGTGCAGTTTTTTTACGAACATTTCTCTCCAAGATTAAGTGGCGTAATGTACAATGAGTTAGATGGCTGCAAGTCCCGTCAATCAATTTAAGGTGAGGGAGCAACGCCGGGACACCACCGCCTTTCTCCGAGGCAGAGAAGAACTGCCTCGGAGAAACGCAGCCTCGGTTTCGGATTCGGGGGCGTGTTTCTTATTCTCTCCTCTTGCCATTGGCTGGAGGAGAGAAAAACACGCCCTGCGAAAAGCAATGAAAAAACACGCCCCCCGATCCGAAAAGGACGGGGCTTCAACGGAATGACTGGACCTCTTCTCCAGTGGCTGGCCAGCATTTAAGAGGCCAGCCAATGGAGAACAGGAGAGAAGAGGGGCGGGTGCAAGCCCCTCTTCTCAAAGACATTAAATCTCCGGACTTCCGGTCTGCCGACCGGATGGTCCCGAGACCTAAAAAGGGCCTAAGCAATCCTGGGCTGACTCCTCATCGAAGATTTCAGCTTACAGAGGTGCATTTTCCAGTTGTTTAAAATATGAAAGATGTCTTAAATATCTCACATATTGAAGACTCCGAGTGAGCCATCAACAACAAGGTGCAGAGCAGTTTCTGCACTGTGGGGTCTCCAAAGTCACATCTCTTTTTCAGAAGTTAAAAAATGCAGATTAACTAAAAAAGGTGTTAACTGGAACTCTCCTGCAAAGCATTGTCCTTTTGATCAACTGGCTCCCTATATATTTCTCTTTCCATTATATTGACTTTCCTCTTTTGCTGAAGAGCTAGTCTTACTGAAAGAGCCCAAGACATGGATGATCCTAATGTCCCTGGTGTTGCCATTTTATGGTGTTTTTTTTTTAATGTCCTTTATTAATTTTCATAGGATTACAGCACTACATCATGGCTCAGAAGAGTGACACTTACAGAACGTTGTCATAAGAGCATTATCCCCAACTCCCCCCACACCTCGTTGCTGCTCATACTGTATTACAGGCACATTTTTACTTTAGGAATTCATCCTATTTGAAGGTAATTAATAATGTGTCTGGTGTTGGCTACTGCAGCCTGCATGGCCACCCGTTCCAGGTCCCCTTCCATTTCCAAACTTAGGCAAGATAAATTAAAAGAATATAAGTGAAACAAGTGACTTAGTGGCACTGTCTGGGGACCTGTGGGATGCAATAAATAAATAAATAAATAGAAAGATGGAAAGAAATCAAAGAGGGCCTATAAAGGACCAATGGTAAACTAATTGATTAGCCCAAAAGCCCAGGCACTGAAGCACACTCCTTTTCAGCCATGTGTGCACAGGCAACAGTTTTTTCTCATAGGACAATAGAGACCGTGGCAGAAATAGGCTAACCCTTTGTCACAAGCAGTATGCTTTCACAGTGAGAAGCAGAATACCAGTGACACTCTACCAGAGAGAAAAGGGCTAACCCAAACACCCTCTTTGAATGTATATTTATGTGTTTAGTTTTTTTTATTACAAGAGACTGACAGACAACTATAATCCAAAGAAGCTCTTTTTATGTATGTTTGTTTTTGGTGTGTTTTTTTTTTGTACTACAAGGGGCTGGCAGATAACTACATCTACTAGGCCTTCCTAAGCAGGTCTATCAAGGATTATGACCCCCAGGGTTTGTCAAAGAATGTATCCAGCACCAGAATCCTTGCCTGATAAAATAATCAGTGAAATTATATGTAACAAAATACCTGACTCCAAGCTTTAGCACAGTGTAATATTAATCTACCACTGAAGGCCAATTGGCTTTAACATAGGATTCTCACAATAAATAAGTTGTACCTACAGTCTTTTTTTGTAATTTTTCATAATAAATAGATCAGACCTTTGGCGTCTGACATAACATTACCTAATGAACCAATAGGGCCTTTAGCCTTTAGCCCTTATCACTACTTCATCACCATAAATAACTCAGGCCTACTATATCATATAGTATATATAGGTATATACTTTCTCACTAGAGAGCCATCAATAAACAGCAAACTTGCAAATAGTTATACAATTGCAGTCAGCAAAACAACCCCTCTTAAGATCATCGGATAAGGATTATAACAGTGCATATCTTCTATAACAAGGGTTTATCCGAGGGGGTAACCAACCCCAGAAATTTTGCTACTAACTTAATCTGTCCCATGGAACAACATGCCACAGTATAATAGCACCCATTTCTAAATAAGTGAGTCAGGCTTACTTCCTTTATCATAACTTTTCATAACAAACCGATCAGACCTCGGCTTCTGCATAACATTTTCCAAATAACCTGTCAGGTGCCAAGGATCTCAACAGAAGCAGAATTGACGTAAGTTCCCAGTGCCCTCCTCCAGGTATCATCTGCCTAATGAGTAAGGCCACGTTACACCAGCAGGGGTGGAAAGGGGAATGGGATAGAGCAGAGACAACGCCTGATCATCTGCGGGGTATTCTGTAGGTTGTTCTGATCTGCTACACTCTTTCGCTCTTCTTGTTATTGTTTAGCAGGTAGCATGTTTTCAATGGAGAGGATTACCTAATGCATTCACACAAACAATAACATGCAGGATAAGGAGTACATTTCTATGCTGTTATAACTTATTGCATTAAAACACTTCTAATGCTTACTCAACACATCCCGTACAATCAAGAAAATTCAGCCTCTCTTCTAATAGTCATTTCTGTTGTGCTTCAAATTATAGTTCTTTTAGGAAGTCTTGTGACTAAGATTGTATTAAGGTTTCTTACTCACAGTTCATGCTCCATATCGCAGTGTACCGACCACAATTTATGATGCTGCTTTCGGGAACTTCCTGGAACAAGCGATGAACTGAGGGAAGGACCAGGGAAGGGAAATAAAGGGCATCACGGCCCAAAAGGGGTTAACTAGCGTGAACCGACAAAAACACCAGAAAGGCTAATGCAGGTGAGAGATACTAGTCTCTTGTTAACTTAAGCAGAGAAGCTGAGCTTGTAGAAACACTCTCTCTTCGAGCAAAGATTGTCACAAGACTCGTTGCGGCTGAGACTGTGCCTTTCGGGAACACTGCACTCTTCAGGGTGACGAAGACCAAAAAACTTGTTGCAGCTGAGTCCATGCCTTGTGGGTTAAACCACTCTCTCTGAGCAAAGGAGGTTACAAAACTCAGAGCGACTTTGTCCGCGCCTGACTAGGACACTGCTGCCTCGAAGGCTAATGATGACAAGAAGCCTTGTTGTAGAGGAAGGTTAGATGGTAGTTGCACAATCAAGCTCATAGTTACTGCGGGCCATGGATGGGGAGATACAGGTAGGGGTTGCAAATATCAGGGTTCCCTCAAGCACATATTTCTCAGGTTGCTACATATTGTTAAATATGTGATTCATACCTGGCCACCAAAAAATAGCGTTTGACCAAATCTATGGTTTTATGGATTCCTTTGTGGCCTGCTAGAGGCTGATTATAACATTCATGTAGGGCTTTTTTCTGTATTTCCTTAGTAGGTAAGAACAGAGCTCCATTGTAAAAGGGTAGCTGATTGAGGACCTCTCTCGCTGGTTCTTGTTCTGACCAGGTCAATATTTCTTTTCTTGAGTCATGCTTTTCTTGACTTCCTCCTCAAAACTCACCAGTGAAATAGTTTTTGACTCCAGGATGATAGGTTCTTTTACTAGACGCTCCTGTGTCTCAGTCTGGATTCTGTACAAGACATCATCTTTCTCATTCTTCTTTCCTGGGTGATAGGTGATAACGAAATCAAAATCGGCAAAATAAAGGGACCATCGTAATTGTCAGGCAGTCAAGGTCTTGGTGATTCTTATAAATTGGAGATTTTTGTGATCAGTGAACACTGTTACCACATTTTGCCCCAAGTAAGTAATGTCTCCACTCTTCGAAGGCATATTTGGCTTCCAAAAATTATTTTTCAGCAATAGTATTAATCTCGGCTGAGCTTAATTTTTTCGACCTATCCGCTAAAGGAAGTAGCTGACCAGTTAGTTTGTGGTGTTTGGTTGGTACTTTCCCAATTGCTTGATCTGATGCATCTGCTTCAAGGTAGAAAGGTTAAGCGTGAATTAGAATTGTAGCGGTAGTAAAGCTGTTTTTTAGGTACTTTAAATACTTCTTCAGCTTCTTCTGACCAATTGAAATTCGTACCTTTTTTAAGTAATTTCGTGATCAGAACAATCTTTTGCAAGAACCCCTGAATTAACTTTCGTTAGAAGTTGCCAAAGGCAAGAAATCTTTTGAACCTCTTTAACATTTTTTGGCGACGGCCAGTTAATTACTGCCTCAACCTCCTTGGCATCCATGGTGACTCCACCAGGGGTTAAAACGAATCCTAAGAATTCAAGTTCTCACAATAAAAGCACATTTCTCTAATTTAATGTACTGGTCAATTTTGCGCAGTCTTTCCAGAACTGTTTTTATACGCGCAGTATGCTTTTCTGGATCTTTTGAAAATATGAGAGTATCACCCAAGTAGACCACTGCTATGCTATCAGTTAGATCTCCCATGACATCATTGATGAAATGCTGAAAGGCAGCAGGAGCATTGCAATGGCCTTAAGGCATTGCTTGGTATTCAAATAGGCCATATTTTGTTCGAAAAGCAGTTTTCCATTCATCGCCTTCCTTATCTCTTATTTTTATTTAAATTTTTTTATACCATTTTATAAAGCGCATAGCTGCCCCAGCAAAGGGGCGTCCCAGCGCTGAGAGCAGAAAACTGCAAAGCAACTGACAGGTGGAGAAAGCCTACAACGGAGGGAAGAGGTACGCTTTGATTGCCTTGTGAAAAGCCAGATAGTTATTCATACTGTGGATGTGTATAGGTAGCGCGTTGCAAAGTTTGGCAGCCAAAGTACAAAAGGAACGCCCACCAGCACGCACCCTCCTCACCTGAGGAACAACCGCCAGATGCTGCCCCATAGACCGAAGATGGGCGAGGGGAGTATAGGCTCCTCCTAGATCTGGTTTGATATATATCTGAGCATTCTTAACCTGGTCTAGCAGCACAAATAACAGGGGCAAGGGATAACGTTTTTTAATTGTCACTAGGTTTAAGGCTGTATAGTCGATACAGGCCCTCAAATTTCCTTCCTTCTTAGGAACAGAAAGCACACGAGGAGGATACAGGAGATTGAGGGGGTCTGATAAAACCGTTAGATAAATATTTGACAAGGTATTCTTTTAACGCTCTGTTTCCTGCTTCGGTTAAAATGTAGATCCTACTACAAGGAAGTACTGCTCCTGGTTTCAATTTCTTACAGTCATACGGAGGATGTGGTGGTAGTTTCTCTTCTGCAATCTCACTAAAGACTTCTTGGAACTCCTTGTATTCAGGGCGTATATCAGTTCTATTGATTACACAAATCAACTCTCCTCCCAGAGACAACAAGGTTGCTTGGGAAAGATCTGGACTCTGTTCTAGTTATTGATAAGTGTTCTATCTAGACAGTAATTATAGTTCATCTCCTCTGTTTGGTTTTCCCATGTCAATGGTGAGATTGTTATCAGAGAGCCAACCCTAAAATTATCTGGAATTCTGGAACATCAGTTAGGTTGGTTTGGATTATTTCCCGATGTCTATCTGATTTAATCAGTTTGTTGGGTTCAGTATGACGTGTTTGTACCTGAGGATAGATTTGTTCCATCTACTGCCTGTACTTTTTCACTTTTTTTCTTGAGAATCGCTCTTACCTTACCTTTTGCCCATATTTAATATCACAAAAAGTGCCTGTTGCTCCCCAGTCAATCATAACTAGGGCTCCCAGTTTTCCTTTCTTAACTGAGTTTTACCGATAAATATAGACAGAAAACTATTCATTTTCCTGTCTGTATTTATTTATGAATACAGAAAAATACATAAAATAGGTCTTCTTTGGATGATTTTTTCTACTGTCAATCATGAGTGCCAGGTAAGTAGGTGTATAGATTGAGAGGTAGGGTAGATCAAAAAAGACAATAGATTTCCTAATTAAGTGCAGATCTACAGTTATTTATGCTATTCCATAATGCAAGTGTTTTGAGATCACGCTTTGGCACTGTATACTCCTGAAACCTTCTGGGCATTCAAATACAAGTATACATTTATCAGTCAAATAAATGTTGAAAAATACTAATTGCAGCTTTATTTATACAGAAAACATAAAATAAAAATGGATAAATACATAAAAAAATTAGCAAAAAATAAATATTCCAGCCTGGTTCCCCGACGGACAGAGCGGTGTTCCTTCCTGAGCGGTTGCCAGGTGGAGGTCCTCTTACCACCCAGTTTGTACGGGTGCTGTATGTATCTCTGAGGAGACTTGCACTCTACAATCAAGTTGAGGGTGCCCATCATATCCTTTGTCACGTTGTTTTTTCCTTGCAGTAGCTTCAAGGTCCTGATGAAAGCCTAGCCTAGATAGGCGCTATGGCTGAAACATGTCGACCACATTCTCTCACGATGCTTCATTGATCACACCAGATTAGTGTTGCCCCTACTTCTTTTTAATCTAATATCGGTACGGCATTGTTTAACAGAAGTCCTCTGGCCGTCCCGTCACTAGTTTTAATACACTCCCCTTTTCACTACTACCAGCACTGCAATCCCCACTCACTTCAGGCTCATTTGTGGATTTATTCCACTTTCTTGGTGCATAATAATCATAGCACAAAGTACTCACGTCTCACACAAGGGCGCTGTCGCCCCTTGAGATTTTGAGATTTTCTTTGGGATGAAAATCCCATGTGATGGGGTTAGTTACCCACGGTGATTGTATGACCATGGTTTTGGAGCTTTCTCCAGTTTCACTACGTACATTAGGTTTTCCCTCCTCACCCTACATACCACCTATTTCTCTTTACCATTAGACCCCAGGATTTCTTTTGTGTTATATGAGGAGAATAACGCCTGAAAGGTGGTAACTAGCGGGAACTGACAAAAATGCGGGAAAGGCTAAAACACTTGAGAGACACTAGTCTCCTGTTAAGTGAAGCGGATGAGCCGTGATTGTAGAAACACTGCTCTCATCAGGGCGAAGAAGGTCACAAGACTTGTTGTGGCTGGGACCACACCGTTATGTTATGTTATTTGGTATTTATAAAGCGCGCAGCTACACCCAAGAGTGTCCCGGCGCTAGAAGAAAAAACCACATAACAGCAAACAGAACATCACCCCACAGCAGAAATCGGTCAGATCCTAATGTTGGAAAAGCCATGTTTTTAGTTTCCTCCTGAAAGTAAGTAGGTCCGGTACCTGTCTAAGAGAGAGAGGTAGGCTATTCCATAGCCGAGAGGCCACCACTTGAAAGGATCTACCCCCTACCCGGGAGAGCAGGACCTTCGGAGTAGAGGTCAGGAGCTGAGCAGAGGACCTCAAGGTACGTTAAGGTATATAGGGTTGAAATCTTTCCCTAAGCTAGGGGGCTCCAATCTTATGAAAGGCTTTGAAGACCAGAACTAGCGCTTTGAAATGGATTATTTTCCGCACCGGAAGCCAATGTAGGGAAGACAGAAGATGGGTCGTGTGTGTCCTAGGTCCTGTCAAAAAGATGGCCCTGGCCGCCACATTCTGGATCACCTGCAAACGGCCAAGTAAGTAATCAGGGAGGCCCAAGTACAGGGAGTTTACATAGTCCAGTCTCTAAACCACCAGGGCCTGGACCACTGTTTTCCTGTAAGAGACTGGGAGCAGGGGGAGAAAATTCCTCAGCATTCTCATCACCCCCATCACCCCAAAGAAGGCCCCTGCCACCGATTGTACTTGAGCCTTCATAGAGAGAGCAGCATCCAATTTGACCCCCAGATTTTTCACGGTGGTAACTGAAGAAGTGGGGGGAGACATATCCTGCGGCCACCATGTGTGCCATGCTTCATAAGGATGTGAGCTGAAGAAAATAATCTCTGACTTTTCAGAGTTGCACTTCAGTTGGTTTTGTCTAAGCCAAGAAAATACCTCAGAGAGGCAGGTGTTAATCACATTGCCTTAAACTCAGCACCCTTCTCGCACATGAACAACAATTGAGTGGTGTCCGCATACAACACTATTTTGGCACCGTATTTCTCTGCGAGGGGTGCAAGAGGGGCCATATACAAGTTGAACAATGTTGGGCTCAAAATTGAGCCCTGTGGAATCCCAACATTCATGGGGGGTTTGCGGCGGCGAAAGGCGGAGACCAGATCGTTTGTAAACAGTTATTTAAGAAGGAGGTGAACCATCTCAATACCGTGCCTCCGATACTGCCCTCCTTAAGTCTTTGCAATAATCTGTTGTGGGGTACGGTATCGAAGGCTGCGGAAAGGTCCAACAACATCAAAACCGCATTGCCTCCTCTATCCAGCGTGGCTTTTATAGTTTCAGCGACTTCTAGCAGGGCCGTTTCTGTGCTGAAATTAGCTCTGAAGCCCGACTGGCTCGGGTGCAGAAGATGGTTGGCCTCCATGTAATCCGTGGTGACTGTGTTGACCTATTTCTCCAAGACCATGGATAAGAAAGGCAGGAGTGATATAGGCCTGTAGTTGCTGGCGACTTCAGGGTCTGCCGTGGGTTTCTTTAACAGTGGGAGAATTTTTGCGTGTTTCCAGGTTTTCGGCATGTGCCCCTCCCACAGGGCAGTGTTCAAAATCGAGTTTACTACAGGGTTTATCACTTCTGCAATAGAAGACAGGACTTTTGCTGGACAGGGATCTGATGGTGAGCCGGACTTAAGTGTTTTTCATGAGTGCCAGGGATTGCTCCAAAGTGATGGCAGGAAACTTCATAAGGGAGAAATCAGTATTACTACAAGTGTCAGGGGGCAGACCAATAGCTACCTCTAGCGCTGGCGACTGAACTTCGAAAGAATCCTAAATGTTTTTAATTTTATCATAGAAGAAACAGGCCATACGACTGATCCAATCACTCGTGGGAACAAACGGGCAACCAATTGCCGTGGGAGAGGAGAAACTTTGTACAATATTAAAAAGTTCTCTGCTTTTATTGCCCGCCTGATCGATTTTTGTGGAGAAGAAGAATTTCTTACCCTCGCTGACTTTCCTATAATGGTCTTTTAAAGCCTGTTTATAAATGGATTTATCAGTGGGTCTGTAATTCCTCCACCACACTCTTTCAAGGTGTTTACACGCACTTTTCCTTTTACTTAGGGCTTCTGTAAACCAAGGGGCAGAAACTCGGTTTAATTTAACTGCCCTCGTGGTGGGCAAGTTCTAGGGCACGGAGTTGGAGACAATGCTCTAGGGAGTGCATATCCCTCTCGAGATTACCACTGAGGGGAATAGGGATGCGACTCAGTGCGAGATCAAATGAAAGGGCCTAAAACTGCTAGCGCGGGTTTTACCCTGTGGTTGGCTCCCTACATACTCTAAAACTAATCAAGCAGTGGTCCGACCAGGTTAAGGCCAGGGGGACATCCATTTCGATCCGATTCGATGAGAAGATCTGGGTCAGCTTGTGCCCTTTTTCATGGGTGGGAAGACAGACATACGGGGTTAGATTAAGTATGTCGAGGGATTCCCGTGTGGGAACACTGCTCTGTATGAGCGAAGGAGGTTACACAACTTGGAGCGACTAAGTCCGTGCCTCGCTAGGATACTGCTCCCTCAAAGGCTAATGATGAGAAGAAGCCTCGCTGTAGACGAAGGTTACACAGGTTTTCTGAAGTCAGGTCACTAAGACGGAAAACACTACTCTCCTCCTAGTCTCTAATTGAAGTGAGTAGTGAAAGGCTTGCGTAATCTGTATCAAGTCAAATCTTGCGAGAAAACATCACATAAGGTACACAGTCTATTGAGCCAAAATGGCAGCCATATTATAATGTCGGTTAGGCTGTTGCCCAATAACGTTCTCCAGTGATTTACCACCGGGCATCTAGTCACCAGTTTGTTTCAAGCAATGACCTAACACATTTTCTCCATGGTTTTTCACAGCAATATTTCTCTTATTCCTTTTTTTTTAAACTTTATTTTTGTGCAGGCATGAAAAAAAGATTACAGCTGTGGCACATCTCAACCCACATAACCAACTTATAGCTTGTTACGAGATCATAGCTGTTACAGAACCCCACAATCCTGCTTTTGTATTGTTTTTCTCCCACAACACCCCCCCCCCCCCCGTCCCCCCCCCCCTGCCCACAGAACCAATAGCACGTCTCCCTCCAGGGTGAAACAACAACTCCCACGTCGCGCCAACTATGAGTCTCCCGTTCACCGGTGTCATACTGGTATAGTGTAGTCACGCTTGCCCCCCCCCCCCCCCCCCCCCCCCACCGCCTAATATGGCACCTCGCATGTGTGGCCTCTCCCAATGAATCGCCGTCACTGTCCTGCACTGGCCCTCCTCGTTATCATGTTGTCTCTCCCTCCCGTCCCCCCCATCCTCCCTTCTATGTGTGTCCTCCTATGTGTCCCACCTCTAGGCCATGGTACTGCCTCCATTTGCTCCATATCTTTCGAAATTTTTTGGGACAGCCTCTCGCTTTGTATGTCACTCGTTCCGCTGCCATATAGAGGTCCAGACCTCTCCTCCATTCCTCTATTTCCGGCCTCTCCGCCACCCCCCAATATTTCGCGATGTCCCTTTTCGCTACCACCAGCGCCAACACCAGGAAAATGATATGTGGGCGCGGCAGGTCTATGTCGGTCACCATTCCCAGTAATGCCAGTTTCGGGTCTAGTGGTAGCTCAACTCCCAGCACCTCCCCCAATTCTGTGAAGATGTGAGACCAATACGTTTGAATTTCCTCACAGGACCATAGGGTGTGGTAGAAATCTCCCTGTTCCGTATGACATCGAAGACACGTAGCGTCCGCTATCCTACCCATCTTCTGGAGACGCCTTCGGTCGAAGTAAGTCCTGTGTAGTATATTTAATTGGATCAGCCTCAGCCTTGATTTAATGGCGACTTCCCGGGGGTGCATCAATATCAGTTCCCAGTCTAAGTCCTCCAACTGCCCTATGTCTGCCTCCCAGGTAGCTCTGAGTTTCGCCAGATTTCCCAACATGTTGTTTGTGAGGGTTTTATATGTAAGTGAGACTGCCTGATGTACCATCTGCTCCTGTAGGAGTCTCCCTTCCAAAGGTGAGTACTCCGGTATGCCCTGTATGGATACCTGCTGTGTCTTCCAGGCGTGAACTAGCTGTAGGTGCTTGTAACGTTGAGTGTTGTTTAATCCGAACTCTGCCTGAAGCACCGCGAACGTCTTCAATTCCCCTTTACTAATCACGTCCCCGATGGTGGAGATCCCTATGTCATCCCACCTTTGGAAGCCTCTCAGTTTATGTAGTTCCTTCAACCATGTACAGTGCCACAGTGGAGTCTGACGTGTTGGCTTCCCCTCCCATCCCGTGGATCTAGTCGCTCGGGCCCATGCTCTAAGCGTGATCAAAGTCGCTGGCAAGAGCGTTCTCTCCGCCTTACCCCCGTACAGGTAGTGGAGTATGTTGTGTGTGGATAGTTTATATCTCTCCAAAGCATAGGTTGGGTGATCTGCCGGAGTATGCAACCAGTCATTAATGGGGGTCAGGTGTTCCGCCCAATAGTAGGCCTCCAGGTTCGGTAGTGAAATCCCTCCGCTGTATTGATGGCGCTGGAGGGTCTGGAGCGCAATGCGAGGTTGTTTGCCTAGCCATATGAATGACCGCAGGTCAGCGTGTATTCTAGTGATAGTATTCGTCGGGAGTGGATAGTACTCGTTTTGCAGTGCGTAGAGGAATTTGGGTAGGGTAATCATCTTATACATCGCCGCCCTCCCCAGTAGGGTGAGTGGCAGCTGCCTCCATCTCGTCATATCCTCCACCGCCTCTTTCAGTATTCGCTCCACATTTCTCTGGAACGAGAGCCTTTTGTCCAAGGTGACATATACCCCAAGGTACTGGAACCCCTCATCGGTGGTGAGTAGACGTCCCGGTAACGTTACTCCCTGCACTGCTCCCCGTGGCATATACAAGACTGATTTATGCCAGTTGATGGTGTGTCCTGCCAGTCCCCCAAAGTCTTCCAACTCTCTAAATAACTGCCCAATGGATATCTCGGGGTTCGTGATATACAACAGTACATCGTCCGCGTACAGCGAAATCTTTTCCTGGGTGTCCCCCAGCTCGGTGCACCTGAAGCCATGGATCTCCGGATTCTGCCGTATTTTAGCCGCCAGTATTTCTATGGTGAGAGTGAAAAGGAGAGGCGACAGCGGGCACCCTTGTCTGGTGCCCCGCTCCACCCGGAATTCGCGTGATAGGCACCCGTTCACTCGTACCCTCGCCTTTGGTGCCGCGTAGAGCAGCCCTATCCATTTTAGAAAGTGGGGGCCAAATCCAAACCGGCGTAACACCGCCATGAGAAAAGGCCAGTGTACCGCATCGAACGCTTTTTCAGCGTCCAAGGACAGGAACCAGTGCGGCTCTGTTCTACCATGTATTTCTTGGAGCCAGTTGTGGGTCCGTCGGAGGTTGTGTTTTGTCGCCCTATCCGGCAAGAATCCGGATTGGTCTGTGTGGATAAGGTCCGGGATCACCGTTCGTAGGCGCGCCGCTAGAATTGTTGCCAGTATTTTTACCTCCAGATTTAGGAGGGAGATGGGGCGGTACGAGGCACATTCCTCCCTTGGCTTTCCCTGTTTGTATATCGGCACTATGGTTGCCAGCGCTAAATCTCGCGGGAGGTCCCCCAGTCCATATGCTTCTACATATAGTGCCAACAGGTGGGGCGTCAACAGGTCAGCCGTCTTTTTAAAGAATTCCGCCGGGAACCCGTTTGGCCCCGGCGTCTTCCCCGTTTTTAATTTAGCGATGGCTACGGAGATCTCCTCCAGTGTGATTCTCGCCTCCAAAGGGGCGCTGAGTTCCTCATCCAAAACTGGGATATCTAGACTGTCCATATAAAGTAGGGCCTCTTCCACCGACCCGAGGTCCCGGCCCCTATAGAAGTTCTCATAGTGCCGCGCGAAGGCTGCTGTTATGCCCCGGTCGGTAGTTTCCAGGCCTCCCCCCTCGTTCCTGATTCGCTCCACCCACCTCGCGGCTTGTTCTTTCCTACTAAGCCATGCCAGGAGCTTGCCTGACTTGTCGCCCACATCATACAGGCGGTGTAGCGTGGCTAGGGCTTGCGTCTTTGCCTCATTGGAGACCAGCTCCCTATATTCTTTCTGTTTGTCTTGCAGTTGCCGTAGCGTTCCCTCCCCTCGGTTTACAAGGTAGTGCCTTTCTAGGGTCAGGATGTCGCATTCTAACGCTGTAACCTCCCCCTGTCGTTTGCTACGCTCATCTCGTAGTCTCCCTCTGAGTCTGTCTCGCACCACAGGTTTCATGGCTTCCCAGAAGACAATGTTAGAGGCCACCGAGCCCTTGTTCTCTGCTACATAGACTTTTATGTCCGCCCTCAGACCCCGGATTATTTCAGGGGATTGAATGTCCCAGGCCGCCAAGCGCCATTCCGTCTCACGCCTTTCGGCGTTCTTCCCTAGGCGCGCATAGAGTGGGGAGTGGTCCGAAATTCCCCTTGCCTTGTACTCGATCTCATCCCCTTCTGACAAATACTGTCTCGCCACAAAAAGGTAGTCTAGCCTGGAGAAGGTTTTGTGGGCCCCCGAGTAAAAAGAGAATGCCGCCTGCGTCGGGTGTCGCCACCGCCATGCGTCGGTGAGTCCCATGTCCGCCATGTATTTTGCAAGAGGTGTCTGTGTCCCCCCTCGATGTTGTGCCCCCGAGCGGTCTAAGTCTTCTGACATGACATCATTGAAGTCCCCCCCCACTATCTGCATCGTATCCGCCGTGTCCAGTAAGATGGATGCTACCTCCCTGAGTGTGCGTGGTTGGAGTTTCGGAGGGGCATATACGGAGATGATGGTCATGCGTTGTCTGTTCCACTCCCCCTGCACTCCCACATATGTACCCTGTGTATCACTCCATGTACGCGCTACAGCGAAGGGGTGTGATTTGTTAATAAGTATTGCGGCTCCCCTGGCGCCTGACGTGTATCCCGCATGGTGCAAGACTTTGTATCTCCCCCTCGCTATGAATGTACATTTTCCTGCCCTAAGGTGGGTTTCTTGCAGGAGGATGAGGTCCGGGGCGGTCTTCTTGATGTAGGAATTCACTAATCCCCTTTTTATTTTGGAGCCCAGGCCATTGACGTTCCAGGTCAGAATGGATACCCCCTTGTGTAGACCGGCCGTGTTTGTTAGTGTACCTGCCATATTGTGTAGGTCTTCCGAAGGTCACTAGGCGACCCCTGCGGCTGCGTGTGACAGTGTGGACACCCATTCCTCAAATCGTGTCTCTCCGTGCTATCCCTGGTCCAGCTCCCTCCCCCGCTACCCCAACTTGTGGAAACTCCCCCGCGCCCCCTCCCACCCCCCACCCCACCACTCTCCCCTTCCAGACTCGTCCCCATCACGGTCCAAGCTGTCAGTAGAAGTCGGTCTGTCACCCCCCCCCACTCCCTCCCTCTACACCACTGTTATTGCTAACAAGTAAACCGTACCTGTAAACACAAGAGAAGAAAGGTAACGGAAAGGAACAAAAAGGGAAAGAGAAAGAAACAACAACTGAAAGGGTGTTGGCCACTTGCGTGTCATGTCCGTGTCCTGGCCGACAATCAAACCCCCCACTGCTGCCAGGGTCACGAGTGTGAGTCTTGCGTTGTCGGTACTGTGCTGCAGTGTTTGTCTGAGACGTCCTGTTCCAACTGCCGGATCTCTGCTTCCAGTGGGTGTAAGGAGCGCTGTTCAATGTCCGACACCTCACCCTCCTCCTCCGAGTCTCTGGGGTGCCCTCCTTCCCCTTCCGAGCCGGTCGGATCCCGCAACCCTTCCTGGGGTCCGTGTGCCACCCTCGACGTCCCGGGTGATTCCGATCTCCCCCTCCTGGATCCTGCTGATGTCCGCGGATGGTATGGGGTGCCGGTGTGTCTGGAGTATAGCCTCCTGGATCTCCTCCTCTGCTGTTTTGGCGTGTCCCACCGCGCCCTATCCTGTGCCGTCCTCACCAGCTCCTCTCTCCCTGCCGTCTCCCGACCATTGAGGATCGGTCTCTCCTCCAGCCAGTGCCATGCATCCTCTGGCTGGCTGAAGAAGTTTTTTCCATGTAGATGACTTTGAGTTTCGCCGGGAAGAGCAGCATATACGTAATGTTCAGTGATCGCAGTTTGACCTTCACCGAGTCAAAGGAGCGCCGCTGCTTCTGTACCTCCTGGCTATAGTCCGGAAAAATCATTACGTTGGCGTTCTCCACTCGGATTTCGCCCATTTTCCTCGCTTCCCGCAGTATTAGATCTCTGTCCGCGAAGTTGAGGAATCGTGCGATCACTGGCCGGGGTCTTGCGCCCACCGGAGGCTTTGCCAGGAGCGCCCTGTGCGCTCTTTCGACCGCGAAACAGGAAGAAAAACGGGCTCCAGGGAAGGTTTCCGTGAGCCACTTGTGCAGGAAGGCTGCCATATTGTTCCCCTCGATTTCCTCTCTAAATCCTACGAAACGGAGGTTGTTCCGTCGCGCCCTATTTTCGGCGTCATCCACCTTCCAGAGCAGCTGTCTGTGCGACGCCTGGAGCTCCGCCATGTCTCTTCGAAGGGTAGTTATTGCGTCCTCAGCCTCTCCAATGCGAGTTTCGGTCTCGGACACCCTGGCGGAGAGGTTCTTGAAGTCTTGTCGCAGAAGTGTGACCTCAGCGCCCACTTCCCCAATTTTCCCCTCCAGCGCTGATCGGGATTCCTGTATGTCCGATCTCGACGCCTGGATAGCCGCCAGCAACCTGTCCGTGTCAGAGGCCCCCGCTGCCGCCGCGCCCGCGCAGTCTTTGGATGACCTCGGCGCTGCGTAGAGATCCAGAGTGCCTTGTTTGGGGGGCTTGGGTGGGGGATCTCTCTTCCCCATCTTGCCTGATTCCGTAGTCAACCCAGCAGCCAGCGCCCTTGGCCGAGTGGTTGTAGCGGTCTCCCCGTTGTGCGCCCCACCGGGATCCAAAGCGGCTCGATGTCGCCCGTCGTACGGCCAATCTCCAGGACCAACCCTGCACGGGGCCGCCCCCCGTTGTCACCTCACTCCGATCGGCCAGGGTGGTGTACCGTGCTGGTGCTTCACGTCTTCCCCGCTTATCCGGTAGCGGGTATGCCTGTCGCGCGTTTCCAGGCGTCCCTCCGCTCTGCCTGTCCCACAGCTCCTCAATGCTGCACAGGGTCAGCTGCAGTGGGCCCCTCTTTTGCAGCGGCACGTCCAGCAGGGTTCCACCTGTCCCCCTTCTCCCCCCGTCGCTGGTTGGAATCTCCTTCCTCCCCACCTCCGTGGGGGGGGGGGGGGGGGGGGTTGGTGAAGGCGCGAAGAGTGTGGGGTGGGGGGGGAAGGGTCTCCCGCCACAGGAACCCCTAGGTACCAGTCCAGTTTCCCGACCACCGGCCTCCGTGCGTGTGGGTGGGCCGGGCCGCCCTCTCCCGCTCCGCTCACCCACCAAGTGCCTCCGCGTTCATGGCCGCCATCTTGGTGTAGGTGTACTCACGGCGTCCGCCGCTCCCCCGGTCCAGCCGCATCCAGCGTATCACCTCCGCGCCTTCGTTGCAGCCGGTATGTGTAGAGAGGTCCCGTCCCCCGCCGCAGGGACCGCAGGGCTTGCCTCGGGCCGTCAGTCCGGTGGAGTGGCCGCCATGTTGGATAAGTGTTCCGTCCTGCTCAGCGGCACCCGCCGCCTCCGGCCCCCTCAGCGCGGGGCCCGGCGTCTCTCTCTGGCCCCGTCGATGCCGCCGAACAGCGTCTCGTACTGGACTCCAGACCCGCCGCCGTCCGTCGTCGTGCCGCTGTCTGTCACTGGAGCGCCTTCGCCTCGTACCTGCTCCTCTCCCTGTGGGCGGTCCTGGCGGCCCCCGGGCTTGTAGGACGGTCCGGTTGCTGCTGGCGCCAGTGTCCGGTGGTGTCTCGTCGGTAGCAGGTGGGCTCCAGTTCCTGTCGGGCAGCGGGACTTTACCCCGGGCCGTTCACCGCGCCGCCATCTTGTCTGGTCGTGAGCTCTTCACCGCGGGCGCTGCGTCCAGGTCCGCCAAAACGTCCTCTATATGCTTCGGAGTCGGGTTTTGACGTTCTCGTCCCTCTCTTGTGCATCTACCAGCAGCCAATGTGTGAATTGTGGCCGGTGGAGATATGTAATTCGTCGGATCTGTAGACGTCGGCCGGGAGCTCCCGGGAGACACGTCTAGCCCTGCATGCTGCTGGCCACGCCCCCTATTTCTCTTATTCCTGATAGAAAAAAATCACTCCTACAACCTTCATCATTGGCTTCTCACCATAACCAACCAAGGCCACCTGTACTATTCTGAAGCCGGCAACTATGAGGCATACATTCATAAAATTACAAATCTGTAATAACTGCAGTTAGTAAAACAAAATACGGCCCCTATGAAAAGGGCCTAACAGGTATTATCACATTGCAAATGTTCAACTCCAAGTGTTTATTAGAGGGGTAACCAACACCAAACCCTTGCCTTCTACAGTAAACTTTGAGATTCCACGAAAGACAATAGGTGTGTAAAGTCTTTAACACCTTGTATTGACAATCCTTGTTAAAGGCCTTAACATGTGCTTTTCATTTTTCAGGTTTACTTCCTTTGTCTTTACTTTTCATAGCAAACAATTCAATCCTATGGCTTCTGGAATTACTTTTTCCCATTGATCAAATCAGGCTTTAAATCTTCATAATTGGCTTGTTTGCCACGATCAACACAGGCCTGCTAAATTCTGCATAAACTTTCCCACAAGGCAACCCTGAGGCATACAGTCAGAAAATAAATTATGTATAGAAAACTATAGTTGGGAAAACAATATGCAGCCCCTCCTAAACTGGGTTAACTAGAATTATCAAAGTGAAACTCTTCTCCCCACAGGGTTTGCGAGAGGTGGAAACCAGACTGGGGAGACCAATACCAAAATCATTGCTTACTAGAGTAATTTTTTGAGAATATGTTTAACGAAATACCTGTGTACAGGCGTTAAACAGTATAATATCACCCTTAAGGTCCTGTTGGCTATAACATATGATCTTCAAAATGAAAAAAGTTATTATGAAAAGATTTAATTGGACCCAGGGCTTCTGGCATAACTTTTTCCAATGAGCCAATGAGGCCGATAGCCTTCATCAGTGGTATGTTACCATAACCAAATCAGGCCTACTGTATTCTGCATAAACCTTCCCACAAGGCAACTACTGATATACAGTAATAAAGTTGAAAATATAAACAAAATTACAGAGGATAAAACAATATAAAGCCCTTCTAAAATAGCATTTCAAGGATTCTCAATACAAATCTTTCACCCCAAGAGTTTGTCGTAAAACCTGTATGGGCAAGGAGGGTGTATCCATTCCTATCTAGTGCCTTATACTAATTGCCTTTAAGGTGAGTTTCCTGCAGCAGGACCAGTTCTGGGCCGTGTGGTCGAAGATACTGCTTAACTATGGTGTGTTGAATTTTGCTGCCCACGCCATTGACGGGCCACGTCAGTACTCTACGGCCAGGTGAGGTACGCTAAGCCATATGATATCTAAGACAAGTATACCCCTCCCCTGGGAACCAAAAGTGCAGCCGATGTCTCCGGCATAGTGTCCCACACCCTATGTGCACAGCAGGATCTTGCTGAGTTAGTTTCAAACAACAAAGTTAACAAAAACATATAAGAACCATAATTACATTTATCCATGCATAACTCCCTCCTCTCCTGCACAGTAGATCTAAAACTACCCACTTCCCCAATTTGCACAGTGCCTGTCACCCATGAAATATCTCAACTAATTGGGGAAGGTTGGCTCTGCCTGACAAGCCTGGGATTAAGTAATTTTTCCCCCTATAACCTAACGTAATGTCTTCAGGACTACATTTCAGAAGTATGGACAGGCTGTAACCTTATGCCTTCCATCTCTTGCCTCAATGGTCTCGTAAATAGCTTCATCTACCTCAGGAGCACCCACGCTGCTTACCTGTTCTTCAGAGTCTGTTATCAGCATGCCCTTTGACTCAGAGCTTCCCCTCGGCAGTTCGCCTAGTAAGATAATGTGGCAGGGGCATCCGAGTAAGTGTCCTGCAAGGCTTTGTCGGTTAATCTGTCGCCTTTCATTTAAGGTTGTGCTCTGTTGGCCTGCCTCCATGGCGCTTTCACTCTCCATTGCGATGCTCCGGCTTGTGGTACATACTTAAGTTCTCAAACCAATCCCGTGCTTCTTCTACTGATAGGAAATGTCTTTATTTTCTATCCGCCACTTTTTTAAGGCGCGCTGGATAGAGCATCATGTATTTGAAGTCTGCCGCTCGCCTAACCCTTATAACTTCATCGAAGCTGTGACAGTGATGCTGCACTTGAAGAGTGAAGTCCAGGAAAAAGCGATCGTAGTGTTCTCACAGGCGAGATCTCTTCGGGATCGAGCCGTTTGCAGGATGGCATCCCGGTCACAGTATCATCGCTCTATGTGCCCGCTCGACAAATAAAAAGTTGGAGAGGCGCTTGGGTTTTAAATTGCTGATTATGAGGTCTTCTGGAAAGAGATCAATGCATTGGCCCTTCTTCCCTTCAGGGACCCCCACCACTCTAATGTTGTTCCTTCGAGCCCTCCCCTCTTGATCTTCTAGTTTTAGCTGCCATGGCTGCATGTTGTCGGTCAGTTGTTGAGTTTGCTCCTCTAATTTATGGGACATGGACTGTAGGCGATCAATGTGAGTTTCCGCTACAGTGACCTTCTTGGACATTTTACTAAAATCAACTCTGAGGAGGTTGTTGACATCAATGGTTACTGCATCAATTTTAGGTTCTAGGGGTCCTTTTTAGATCCTCCATTATGGTGGCCAGGGAGGGCTCTGCAATCTCCGGACCCTCCACCTGTGGCGCTGCCGCTTCCCCAGGCTGCTTAGGCACTGCAAATTTGTCCATTTTGTTGGATTGGGTATGAGGGACTCCTTTGGGCTGAATTTCAGCCATGGTCGACCAACATTTTCAAGGATCGTCTCTCCATGAGCTTATGACATCTCCCAAGGGGTTTCCCTCCCTTCACGAATAGGTGACTTTGTGCTGGTCTCCACTCTGCACCATATCTCAGTTCCACTACGACCTAGGCTGAACAATGCCAGCCAACTCGTCACCCACTGGCCCCACTTCAAGAGTCAGTGAGAAAGTATGTATACCACAGCCACAGGTGACTAGTGCCAGCCGGATGGGGCCAAGAAATCGACCTCTCACCCCTGCTGTGCAACCTTGGTAAAGTTAGAACCGAGCCCGTGAAACAAACTCATCCAGGTACTCAATGCTCTTACTGCACAGTGGGGGGTTGTCAAGCAGTTTCATGAAAGACCGGTGGAGTCCTGTTTCACAGGGCCCGCGAGAGTTTGCCCGCACCTTCAATCCCCCACTGCCATCTCTTAGCTGCTCCCGCTGCTTCATGGAGAGACCTCCCTGCCTCCTTCAGTCTCGAGCACCAACGTATTGGGGCAGCTCTCCCAGGGCTCCAAAGTATCCAGTTAGGGAGGGGGAGAGGGGAATCCCACTGCCTGGCCCCCGTCCCCTGCGTCCTCCTTCGGCTGTGCGGCTGCCATAACTCACCAGCTCAGGCCTCGTCTTTCCACCTCCTCTGCTGCACCATACGCCATCGCAGCCCTCAGTACCGAACTCCGAGTCTGAGGCCGTTCGCAACTCTGGTCCCATTTTGCTCGGTTCATTTACATCAAGGAGCCAGGCGCTACTTCTGTTGCTTCCGCAAGCCTTTATCAGAGTCCATCAAGGGCGTCCGCTCCCGCTACGCGCTCTGTTGGGCCTTGGTCGTGGCTTGCATAGCTCTGCTCCGCGGTCCTCGCTCACGCCACAACTTGAAGTGCTAAAAATCACCTCTCTCCAGCCAATGTTCAGCTGCTAGCTGTTGGGCTGCACAGTTTCAGAGCAATAAACTGATTTTGGGGTGGATTTTAGGGGTTTTGATTTTTGCTGCTACGTAGCTCTCCTAAAGTGCACCCATCTTGGCTGGTGCCAAGCCGCGCCCCCCCCCTTTAATTTTAGGTTTAATTGAAAATCAGATATACAATGAATTAAAACCAGCGGTGCATTGTTATTCAAGTTTTGAAAATATAGTTTTCTTGTCGGTTAAGATTCTGATAAACTGCCTATCAGCAGAGATATCCAGTGCTTATGAATTTAATCAAGAGACATGTTGGTGTGCAAAGATTACAAGAAAATAACATTACGTATTCCTTCTTTGATGTCTGCTGATAAGAAAGATTAACCCCTTCCCCACTCATGACGGAACCGCTCCGTCATGAGCCACGGTCGCCGTGTGCTCATGACGGGGTGGTTCCGTCATGCTGCGGCCGTTGGCGGCCGCGCCGCCCACGCGGCGCTAATTCCCCGCCTGTGCGGGCGATTAGCGCAGTGGGCGGAGTCATGACGGAACCACTCCGTCATGAGCACAGCTCAACCGCGGCTCATGACGGAGTGGTTCCGTCATGAGCACCGCGCTGCCCCCAAACCCCCCCCAGCGCTGCGGCGGAATTCCCGCCGCAGCGAAAGGGTTAACAGATTACCATTCTATTGGAGACGCTTTGCCTCGTGTTGTTGCAAGTCTGATACTGTATGTACTGTTTTGAATACTGTTACTTATCAATTCATGTATAAGTAATAGTCAGTCTGTTTTCGAGGAATCATCTCAGCACTGTCATAACACTGTGTGAAGTATTTTGCTTCAATTGATTGTTTTACTTTTTTGTTGATGAAGAAAGAGCTTCTCAAACTTCTTTTAGAAGGAGTATTGGGATATTACTCTTTAATACACACAGACACAAAGTTGTTAATCACGAACATCGCAGTCTGGAAGAGGACGTTTTAGAACTGTTCTTCAAAGGATTATGTGCGATTCTGCAGAAAAACATATTTTAGGAAACATGTTCTGGGTAACCCATCACATGAACCTGCGTCCTTAATTTTTCAACTGAATGACATTCCCAAGATGTTTAATCCATCCAGGTTGAATACCCTTTGTGTTGCGCAAACAAATCCTTGGAGTGTGTTTTTTATTTTTTAGAATTACTTATCTGCTTGTCTATCCTCGTTCTTCACCCCTTCTCTGTGTTTTCTCTCTTAATTCCATGTTCCTATGCCCCTGAGGATTTTCCTCTTCATCAACTACTTTTTTGTTTGCTTTTGTCTAGTACTCCTGTCTATACCCTTGTTGCTTTACTATTGCCAATATTATTATACCTCCACTTTACACTAACCGTTCTACCATCTGCCTATACCGTCTTTCCCCTGCCTTTAATCCTTCTACCTCTACCCTTACCGATAGTGCTTTAGCGTTACAACTGCCTAGAACCCTTCCCTTACCAATCCAGCAGTTGCTCTGCGCTAATTTTATCCTTGTATCTCTTTCCTAACACTGCTAGCACTTTTACTCGGGTACTTCTCCTCCTACCTATCTAGTGTCTCTACCCCAACTGTAGTACCTCAGTAAGTACATATACACTATTTACCTTTACCATCCCCTAACAGGGGGCAAGACCGGGCACAATGTAACCCCTAACAAATATCAACTTTGCAGTTTGAAACTGGGACTGATTTAGTCACATCATGGGTCATGATGACTTGTATTTCTTAGAATATTGCTCATCATTCTGTCTGTGATGATTTCCTAATTGAGAAACATCTTTTTTCTGGATAGGAGATTGCGAGTTTTGTAAACACTATGTGTTCCATCCTAATGTTTTGCTTTGATACAAATCAGTAGTCTTTCGCCCTTTTAGGTATAAAAGAAAAGGAGACTCATCACTGGGTATCAATCCAAAGAAACACTGCATCATTTGGGAAAAGTCTACCTCTGCTAAAAAAACACCTAACAAACGGCCTGATCGCTACTTCACTAAGAGTGTCGTCCAGTTAATGAGCTGCCCTGCTTTCCAAGTTCACATCAATACCCAAAGCCTTCAGTCTAGCCAAAGTGCTTTCATCCCTATCGATAAGCGGGAAGAGGAGGAGACAAAGACTTTGTGTCCAGCCGAAACCTGGGTGAATCCCTTAGGAATATATGATCATTCAACAATGCTGTGGCGGCAAGGCAAGGGTGCCCCGGAGGCAGAGAGCAAGCAGCCGTTACCCTTAGAGAGCAGTGAGGAGACAGCCATCATGGTGAAAGTGGAGGAATTTAACAGAAAGCTGAGAGAGAACCCAAGTGATGTGCAGTTGTGGATGAAGTTTGTTTCTTTTCAGGTATGGATTATTGTCAGAGATCTGGTCTTGCTGCTTGCTGTTATGCTTTGGATACTGCATCATTTTGGTGTCTTTGAGGGGAAGACATAATGTAATCCTTTTTGTCATAAAATTGCTGCTTGTGAAGTGTAAGTACATTATTATTTGGGAAAAATATTCCAGATTATATGCAGTTTGAGCCATGTTTGCATAAACCCTGAAATATATCAGAGACATCACATGCCTGTGACTTCCTATGAGGATTCTGAATAAGTATGTATTCTGATGCTAAACTGGTCCTTGCTCAAAAAGCCTTAGTTGGCACCAGTTTTCTGGCAAGTTTGATTAGTGCAGAGGTATAAAGATATTTGATGAGGAAATAAGTCTCACCTCCCTGCTTAACAATAGACTCCACTATTTTTCTGCTCAGACTTATGCTAAGATTACGTCTTTCTCTCTTCTAAACTCTGGAGCTGACTTTGCTTCTGTGTGTGCAGCTGGTAAAACTTACCTGAAGATTCCTTGTTCTAGAACCAAATTATCACTGAAATAAGCCCATCTCTGCCTATATTAATTCTCAAGATTTACAAAATTGTCTGCTCTTGCATCTAGTTCCTTCCATTAATACATAGACAGTCCTTGTGGCAAGATCAAGAGTGAAAATGTAAGGAGCAATAATATAAACACTTCGGAAGATACAAACTCTTCTTTGGGGCTCCAGAAACTACATGCATTGCCTTTAAAATCTACTTTGTTCCATTCCAGGAGTTCACCTTCAACACAGCAGCAATAACTCCAGTCATGGACACCAAACTTGCAGTTAGGACATTGGCAGGCTTAAAACAACAAAAAGCAAGTAGGAAAAGACAGCACAATAGGCCATATTTAGCTGTGGATCTCGAACAACCTGGAACACAGATCAAACCCCTTCACTCCTCCACTGAAGGAAACGTTGATGATCCTACTTTTCAAGTCCAAAATATACACTTGGTTTGGGTACTACACATAGACACCAACAAAAAAACACTTCATCTGTAAGCGCGTCTTACTTGGCTTTTTTTTACCACCCCCTTTCTATTATAAAGCATGCTTTTTATTTGCACTTTACACATATCTATGAATATATACATTCTGTACTCTGGGTGGCTTGGGGTACTTTTCCTGGAGCACGGAATGCATCTACAGGCAAGTTTTCTTGATTGGGTACAAAATATGCCATTCTTCTGCTTTAAACTTCTCAGACACTATTGTCCTATTTTTAGACAAGTTAGGCTTTTCTGTTTATCTATGCTTTTAGTTCATTGAGTCCTCTGCCTCACGCTTCTATCGGGCCTTATTATTCAGGGGATTTTTAAATTATCCCCCTCCTTCTCTTGTATTGACACCTTAAATACATGAAAAACTCAATTCAGTCCTGTTGAGGGTCTCCTGTCCCTCTCCGTCCTGTTTGAGAGGATTGCACCTTAGTGTTCGATGAGGCGGGAAAAATGCACAGGCGGACACAGAATGAACATCTGCTGCTGTGATACCTCTGTTCGCCACATATAGGCACACCTGTGCTAGCCAAAGTAGTACATCTCTTAAAACAAATTGGATTTGAACAGAGTCCCGATCAATTTAGAAATCCATTAAGTATTGCAACTTCTCCTTGAAAATTTCGACAATTATGAATCTACCTTACCAGTGTTTTCAGGGAAATGGTAGAAATAATTTGTGAAGATTTAAAGTAAAATTTACTCTACCGGAATATCAGGGCAATAAATTTAAGGAACATCCTTCTCTTTCTGAAATTGATGAGAAATGCAAGTACCCAAAACATTTTTTTTGTATATACCTCTGCGCCGACCTATTTGATTTTACAAGCTGTTGTATGAATGAGAGTACGTGACAGTTTGACAGTGGTTATGAATGAACGATGATAATGGGCAATTTTATATTGTTTGTATTTTTGTGGGATGTCCTATGCGATATATTTTTGTAAAGAATCACAAAAGAAATGTTGTGAAAATTGATAACATTACATGTGTTACGTTTATATGTAACTGTGTGAATTTCAGAGATATGCACTTATACTTATAGAATAAAATAAAAAGAATTTCATAAAAAGATGAATTGCACAATAATATGTTTTGTAATTTAGTTAATAACTGTGGTATTAATATAAATGTATGATATGCAGAGGGTCTTGGTATTTTAGAACCTTGTTTGGTCGCTTGTAAAATCAAATAGGTCGGCACAGAGGTATATACAAAAAACATTTTTGGGGTTTCTCATTCCTCCCTCCTCTTGGACCTAAAAGTAATTCGGGGAGGGCCTCCTTCCCCCTTCGAGAAATGCAAGTACGCCACATGCCTCAATAATTTTTTAGAGTTAGTGCCTCCAACAAAAATAACTTTTTAAGGAGGATACCTTTTTAAAACTATATTCGCCCCACACAAAAATCCAGAAATCTAGGTTTGTGATAAATGGAACCAAACATTGGTTGATTGAGTATTTTTATGTGGATTTAACTTGCTGCGCTGTCTTATCGACTTAGCCATACAATAAGTAAGGGCCAGCACCCTAATGTTCCTGCGATGCTTTAAGAGAACGTTCCATCATGAAATAAGTGACCATTGACATTTTTGTCATTTATTTTTTTATCAAAATTGGCTATTACACTGGGTTTCCTATTTATTGCTCGTGGGTCAAACGTGTGCTATGACCAGAAGTAAGAGAAATATTTGTAAGACTGATTTTTATTTAGATAGATATTTAGATTAGTTAGATACATTGGTGAGCTAACAAGAAGCCTACTCCACAAACGTCTAAACTGCACAAAAAGTTTCCAAATTACCTACGCAGAAAGCTCTGATAACCTCATCTGCTTATTGAGCCAAAGTATGGTATGAAAATATTTGGGGCAAATAACATTTGCTTAGTAAAATATTTAAATTAAACCCTATAGTGTTGGTTTTGTTTCTCTGAGATCCAGCTGCCAGCTGTTTTTCTCCTAAACCAACGTGGTACAGGTATACGCTATCATAGTACTTCAGTGTACTAGGATGTTGCATAACAACATATAAAGAAATGTATGGGGGGATCATACTGATTGCATTGGGACTCTATATGTTGGAACGGATGTCATGTGTAACACCGGGGGTACGTTTTTGCATGAGAGAGAACATGACATTTTGCAGTTATTGTATTAGAGGCCCCTCACTTATTGACTGCTTTATGTATTCTAAAGGTTAATTAAGTACTTATCTTTGTAGACCCTCCAAAGTGTTTTTTTCTGCAACTGGGGTGATGTTGCTGGTTATTGGTATGTAGGTCTAGATTTCACTCACTAAATAAGTCATCCCTTTCAAAGCATAACAAAGTAGAGTTATAGCCATATTGTAAAGTTGTAGGAGCCAAAAGGATTGTCTGAGCAGAGCACTTCTTTGATGTCTTCTCAACAATTACCAGAGGGTTTGGCCATCTGGAACAAGTCAAGAGTTATTGCATACCAGTAGGGCTCATACATCAAGGGTCCCTCTTTCATTTTAGGGAATGGGGGTGAAGTCATGGATGGAAGCAGGCTTTTATTGTATTCGTGACTTTAGAAGTCGTAAATTGCACTGTAGGAGAGTCTTCCATTTTGTGAGAGGTTGTCCTTTGCATGTGGGACATTTACCATTGCAATATTACCATTGCAGTTACTTTTTTCTCCGAAGTGTTCTTCTATGTGTAGAAGAATGTTCAAATTTGGTGACAGTCTGCTCCTTTCTGTGCTTAAGTTTTAACAATGCAGACCCTCTTGAACGTCAAATTTACTTCTGCTGTCCCCTAAAAAATGTAATTATTTGTTTAACCTTTGACACCTTTATTGTGAGGTGGGTCCAGGCATTTACATTTACCACCATTTTAGTGAAGAATCCATTTTTATATTCCTCCTGAGAAGCCCCGCATTCTGTAACTTGTATAACATCTACCTTGTTCTAGGGATCTTTAATAATTGAAATTGTTATAATTAGTTATGTTAGATTTAGCTGTATACTCTGCCCCCTTGCCATGTGTTCACATATCCTGGTGGGTACCTCCTGTTAGCAGGGTCACAACTCCCCAGAAAGACATTCTGACTTTGTTACATTGTTTAAAGCAGCACGTGTAATTTATAGAAATTGTGTATGAATTATGGAATAGTCTTATGGGGATGAATTGGTGTCATTAGCTGGCAGGGCACACAGGCACATCCAGTGTGTTAATTTCATTCCAGTGAGCTTCACTGCAGCTGAAATGTAAGAGAAGACATACCAAATAAACATGTACATATTTGTTGTCTTATATATGCATCGTTTTAGAATGACTTGAACAATCGGTGTATTCCCTTGCGGAAAATAAACCATGTAGCAAACGACCGGTTTGCCCTAATTCATATTTATATTTTTGAGACTCCCATTGCATGACTTTAGTGGTAAAATACATTTTTGTGATTTTTAAATCTAACTTCTTTCTCTTTAGGATGAATTAATGAAGGGACCCAGCATGTACACCATTGATGAAAGAGAATTGGAATCTAGGAAGATTTCTCTCAAGCTCATCTTGGAAAAGAAGCTCTCCATCTTGGAGCGAGCCATTGACAGCAATCAAAAGAACGTGGAGCTGAAACTGGCCCGGTTAAAGCTGTGTGAGGAGTTCTGGGAGCCAGCCACCTTGCTGAAAGAGTGGCAGAAACTAGTATTTCTCCACCCCAATGATCCACAGCTTTGGCAGAAATATCTCTTGTTTTGCCAGAGCCAGTTTAGCACCTTTTCTGTTTCCAAAGTTAACAACATCTATGGGAAATGCCTGAGCACCCTGTCTACTGTACTGGACGGCAGTATGGTGTCCCACCCTGCCCTGCCAGGCACGGAGGAGGTGATATTTGGTACGTAAAAAAAAATGTTGTGCCTTTTTCACTCTGCAGCATGACTCTGATAAGTTATTGATCCAATTATCAGTGACTTTGATGCAACATGTGATGTAGATGGGGACGATCACACCCATTTTCCAACAAACTCTTCACACTGTAGGCCACAGTTTGCCTCCTGATTTAGCCCAGCCCTTTGTATTGAGTCCATATCTCACTGAATGATATTCCTATAAATGACATCCATGACTTGAACTGTGAGCCAATTCATACCTTACTCTTGAGTTACCGAAAACACTCCACAGCACAGTTTGACGTTCAATATATTACATCAAGTGTAAACCGGCAACAGTACAGGAGTGCAGTGATGATCCATATACAAATCTGGATGTTAGTCTCAAGTTATTATGCTGTAGTGAGGGTAGTGTCATGTTGCGCAGGCATGTCAATCCAGGAAATTCAGGCAGGCTTGTGAGAACGGGAAAATGTATGGGTCACTCTTTGAAGATATGTAGAGATTTGTAGAGTCCGATATGAGATGAAGGGATACCAGATGCAATCCGTTTTTAAAGTAAATTTTCTAACCTTCAAATAATGTCAACAATGTTATTTCAAATAAGGGTAGCTAGTGCTAGGAGCACCCAGGAGCACTCAATCTGCTTCATCAGCTCCTGAGGCCCTCTGGCCTCCCCCTCAAGACGGCCTCTCATCATTCTTGGCCTCCAGTATCGTTACACAGGCATCCCACGCGGTCACCTCCGAGCCCCCTGCTTCCACTCTGGCCCATTTCATATGCTCTCTCAGCCAGCACCTCTTGTCAAGCACCATACCGGCCTTCAACTACACTGCTATTTGGCATTTAAAGAGTACCAGGGCAAGGTCTATAAATCTTTGAATATAACAGTTCCCCTTGGCTCTTGGTCGCACGCCTAGCAGGCAGAACTCAGGTGGGAGTGGTATCAGGAGATCTTATTTGTTAATCTTAAGTACTGAGTACTGGCCATGCACAGGATTCTAGAATAATATATTTTTGCTGCGATGCTCGTCAGTTTCCCCGCTCCCGACACAGCAGGTGCCACAGCCGCGAGGATGAAACTCGCGTATTTACGCAAAACAGTTCAAGAATGCTGCGCACTCTGGCCATTATTCAAGTTAATTTATTTTTGTAAATTTCTGCAAACACAATCTTTGACATTGACGAAGAACACGATCTTTGACATTGACGAAGGCCAGGAGGCTGAAACGCGTTTGTCAGTTGATCATGTTTGCAGAAATTGACAAAAATAAACTAACTTGAATAGTGGCCAGGGTGCGCAGCATTCAGAGAGAGAGAGAGAGATCGAGATCAAGATCAATTTTCCTCCGTTCCGAGCAAAATCAAGAGACACCGCGGGGCTTCAGAATGACTTTTATTTGAAGAATAGAGCATAACACGTTTCAGCGACAGCCTTCATCAGATGCCTTCTTCCTTAATGCAAGTCTCTCCACCCTGTGTCTCAAATAAGCGTCTCCTTCCATGTGGTGAGGCGCGCACCTGGACCACGTTACATGACGGTAGTTTGAATGTAGAAAACTACCCGCCCCACAATGCAGCATGTTAGTAGCAAAGTGCCTCACAAGAATGTTGATTACACCCGTGGTACCAGGGAGAGGACTTGGTAAGTAATAACAACAAAAGTCATTGTGTCCCCTACTTTCAGCACCTCTTTCCCTCCGGTCGTCAAGGGCTGAAGACGCCTGTTTAGTGACTGCGTCTTTCCATACAGTGACGGACCCGCTAATGCTGGCAGTCTCTTCACATCCAGAGTTAGGGTGGCGGGCCACAGCAATCCGATACCTCGGGTAAAACCTCCACTCTTTTCCAGCAAATGCCGTGGCCTCTTTGCGAAAGGGTCCCTTGTGCGTGGTACTGGAAACACGCCTAACATCCAAAGTAATTTTCCTCCATTCTGAGCAAAATCAAGGGACACAGCGGGGCTTCAGAATGACATACATATATATTGACTAGCCTGCAACCAAGAAAGTGGGATAAACTGACACTGCTCTTGCAGAGAAGCATACCTTTACTAGATTTCACATAAAAATACTGGATATTTGTCCACTGTGTCTTCAGGTTATTATTGCTATTCACTGCTCAGAGCAGTCATGCAATCCAATTGGATTTGAGCCACAGCAGTCTGCTTCCGTGAGCCTTATATCAGCCTTCAAGGGCAAGTGACTCCTTTAATTAGACCCCACAATTAGTGTTAAGATTCATAGAATGACCATTTTCTCCAAAGCCTGCTGGCACTGCAGTGTGGCTAGAATAAGTCTGCCTATTTCTTCTGCTTTTTATACACAGCAAGACAACATTGATCCATCCCTACTACAAGTGAATGAGAAAGTGTTTTGGTGAGCAGGTAGGTGGTTGACAGTGAGTTGTAGCAACTTATAATGCAGGCGGTACAAAGCTATGGCCTTGCATCACCTGTAATTTTTTTATTTGTCTGATCCCATTTTTAATAAATTGAACTAGCAAGTGTTTTGTTCTCCTTTTGCATGTATGTTAAGTGTACATTGGCTTCCTGTTCTATGTAAGCAGGTGACTGAAATACCTGCCAGTGAGCCCCAGTCCCACAACGGGGTGCCTGACTCTCTTGGAACATTATGTAAGATGCATATAGTGCAGGGTCCCAATGTTTTTCTCAAGAGTACAGCATTGTCGAATGCCCGCGTTGCCGAACACCATGGCTGTCTAGTTTTGATTTCACCTCATGCCTTTTTCTTTCACCACTCTACACTCCCTCTCCCTGTATCTCATTCATGCAGATTCTTTTTCACATCGTCTTTCTACCTTTGTCACTGTTTTCCTACTTTTCTATTTCTTCTTCTTTTTCACTGTTTTTACTTTCTGTCTTGCTCTGGATGAAAATCTGAAGATGAAAATAAGTCCCTGTCCTAAAAAAATCAAATCTTTTTCCACAACTTGCACAAGCTCACATTAAGCACTGCCTAGGAATAAATGATTCTCTTCATTGTTTACTGACTCATGTTTTTTGGCTTCCTTTGTCTCTGCAGCTGTCTTTTTGCAGCAGTGCCATTTTCTCAGGCAAGCTGGCCATTCAGAGAAGGCTATATCTTTGTACCAGGCCATGATCGACTTCACCTTCTTCAAACCGGACAGCGTGAAGAATATGTCTACGAAAGACCAGGTAAGGTCTCCTTTTAATAGATCAGTCAATGTAACTTTGTGTCCACAATACCCCATCGAAAACAGACATCAGTAGCGGACTGTTTTTCTGATTTTGCGTTTTCAAATGTTTTTAATGTGTACTGTTGGGATAGTCTGTTAAGGCAGAGCTGGACACTGCATATTAACCTGACATTTATGTATGAGATCTTTTGACTGGACATTTTTGGTTTGTATATTTCACACATTCTTTATCCATCTTGATTAAAGCACTGTTTTTCTGTTTAACAGCATTGCAGTCATAGCACCAAAGTTTGTCCCGTTTTTTAATTTTCTATTTTGGCCATGCTTCATATTTCTTATGCTGTACTTGCAAGGAGTATTCCCTATGTAATTAATCATAGTATTTTTAGTATGTTTTAGAAGTTTTTCCTCGGTTGTTTGCAGATTTCATCTCTTTGTTTTAGGTCCCTTGCTAAGTTTAACGGGAAAGTGGAAAGGTAGTCCTAGCCACCTGTGTTTGCCAGTTTACAATCCCAGCAGTGTTTTAGGGATTTATTACTCCAGTGTTTTCCTAAAACACTTACAAAGATCATAGCACTTGTTTTTTCACAAGATGCCTGTCCCTTTAAACATCATATTGCTCACTGTAAATGCCCCCAGAAGGCATGCAGAGGTAGCAAAAACATTTATTGCTGGTTTGATCATTGGTGCAGTGCTCTGCGGCAGCTCAGACATAATGTGTTTTCTGGAAAATGCATTCTTTTTTACTGAAAAGAAAACTTGACAGAACTTTACATGCAAACATTGCAGCCAGCTAGTAAAAATCAAACACCCTCTTTACCCCTGTCCCTGAATCTAAAGCGTCTACAGCAATTGTTGGTCTTGATTGACTGAGACAAACCTGTTACATTATTGTGTAGCATAGCTAGCCCACAACCATGTTGACAGCTACTACTGGATAATTTAAAGTTTAACTTCATATACTAGCTATCCAGACCAAATGATTTCCTACAGATTATCTTTGTTGGAACATTGTTCAGCCAAGCTTCACTTATTCTGCTACCCATTTTATTTTACAATCCAAATTGAATGAATGCAGCAATCAACATTCTCTTTTTTTAAAACATTTTAGGTCCGAATGTGGGCAGTGAACTAGATTCCAGGTGATATGTAGTGTGTGGGTAAAGTTTGTGGTTAACTCGTAAACGTAACACTTTGCAATTTAGTACATCAGGGGTTTGGTTAGTCTCTGTTCCAGATGGCTGTTGTGAAAGATCCCCTACCTTTACTGATTCTCCGGTGGATTTTTCGTCTGTGGAATGTCCTACTACTGATGGTAGTTGTAGGTGTATTAGGAAGGTGGTGTGCTCTAGTGGCTGAATTGTCAACGGTGAAACAGGTCTCAAAAGATTTGTAATATAAAATCCTCTTTAATAATAAACCCGGATTGTAAGTTATATCATGTTAGTATTATTTATGCAGCGCATGTACACCCAAAGGTTTCTTGGCGCTAATAGGTAACAATAGTAAAAGCCAGAGGAGGCACAGCTGTATTAGTTTAAAGACGGAAGGCGTGTTTAAATAACCATTTTTTAAAATCTTTCCTAAACCTCTTCAAGTCATTAGTAAAGCGTAGGGTGTCTGGGGGAGAGTGTTAACAGGTTGGAGCTAGTACCGAAAATGTAATACCATCCATCCTTTTATTTTTGAAAGTCGTGATAGTCAGCAAGTTGGATGAAGAGGAACGTAATAGCCGACCAGGAGTATAACACATGATTCTGGTTTGAATGAATTGTGGGCCCAGATCATGGAGGGCCTTAACGGTGATGCAACATACTTTAATTATAGTCCTGTTCCACCGGAAGTCAATAAAGGCCTAGTAAGAGTGGAGTGATATGGCAATTTCTAGATTGGTTAACATAAGTCTATCAGCCTGATTCTGTATTGTTAGACCTGTCAGCCCTTTGGGTGGTCCCTCCTCATCATTATTTATTTTGTCCCACTTTTGCCTCAAACCCTGTTAGTATTTTTCCTTTTTGGGAACCACCAGATTTTTTAGTGTTGATGCAGGGTCAGGGAGCCATTTTCCCTACCCCTGGAACTTCTGTCTGAGGGCCTGAAACACAAAATGGTGGCCACCCATTGTCACCTGTGACATCACTGGAACCTACTAGTACCTTCCAGAACATTCTAGAACCCTGTGACAGTGTGAGGCAGGTTTAGAATGTTGGGAAGCCAGCTCAGAGTTGGCAGTTGGAGTAGGCAGTTGGCACCTGACTGGTGAAGAGAGAGCAGCACAACACTGAAGGAGGAGGGAGTGAGGCAGCAGGGGTGGAAACTTGTGCCTGGAGTGGGGTCCAGAAACCCACCCTTGATACTAGTCCCTACTGACTGAGCCCAGCCTGGAGCCCTGTGTGGGATAAAGTCAAGAAGAACCAACTCAAGGACCTGAACAGCCGGAACAGGCCTTGAAAGTAAAGAACAGCAAGTTCCTGACCTGTCCATTGGTATCTTCCTGGAGTCCGACGCCGAGAAGCCTAGAGACCTGGGGCCGGAGGTGAAGAAGCGGCGCTGACTGGAAAGCAGACGTCGTACCCGGAGCCGCCAGAGGTCGAGAGAGGGCGCCGACGGAGGTCGTGGAGACACCAGAGGTCGAGGAGGAAGTCACCTGAGGTCGAGTGTGCGGCGTCGACGGGGGAGTGAAGTCCGCCCGCCGGAGACCGAGGTGAATCGTACCGGAGGTCGGGAGTGGAGATCGCACTCCGGAGTCGCCGGAACCTGAGGAAAGGAGCACCGGAGGTCGGGAGTGGAAATCGCACTCCGGAGTCGCCGGAACCTGAAGGGAAGAGCACCGGAGGTCGGGAGTGGAGGTCGCACTCCGGAGACACCCGGAAGTAGGGAGATCGTGTCCCTGTGACGCCGGAGACCGACATCGAATCGAGGCTGCCCAGCGACATCGAGCCGAGGCCGCCCGCCGACATCGATCCGGAACCACCTCACGGCGTCGACAGGAACTGACATCGAGCCGAGGCCGTCCGCCGACATCGATCCGGAACCGCCTCACGGCGTCGACAAGAACTTACATCGAGCCGAGGCCGGCTAGCGACATCGAACCGGAACCGCCTCACGGCGTCGACACGACTCCGGCGGAGTCGGAAGTTCATAAAGAGTATTTATTCCCTCACAGTATTTATTTGCCTATGTATTTTATGCACATCTATTTATTCATTGATTATTTAGGATCTGAGCTTATTTATTTGACCTACCCTTTTTACAGAAGAAGCTTTGTGTACTGTAAGTGTGTTATTATTTATTTAACCTGCAACTAAGAGAAAACAAGATAAACACAGATATATTTTCATAAATTTTTACGGTGTAGTGTCGTTTTTGGAACGGATGCACGCATGGTTATTGTGAGGGTGTGACGTACGCTTAACACGGTGCCTGACCTCCGACCGCTCGAGCCAAGCTACCCCTTGTGTGTTGGGAAACACCGGGTGACTGCTAAACCCGGTTGCCCGGGGTTTTCTAACATAATTGGTGTTCAGCGGTGGGATTGAGCTGTGCTTGCGTCCACTCGACAATAACTGTGGGTAGTCCATAGGCCTACACCGGGAGTTTTCTCAAAGCGGACTTCCTAATTCTGAGTTTTGTTTTTTCCAAATTTACTCTGGTGGTGGGAGGAGGTATTACTAAAGGTACCCCCCTGCATAGCTTCTGTAAACACCTGTCTTCTATTCTGAGTGGGCAAAATGGAGTTTGTGTTGGAAGACCTGGAAACTTATACTGTGGCCCAACTCAGAGAGTTTTGTCAGAGAGAGGGGGTGTATTGTCCCCAAGGTGCCAAGAAGGGTGAACTCCAGACCAGCTTGAGGGCTTGGGGGGAGGCATGACGAGAAAGTAAGGCTGAGCAGGAGGACAGGGATGGAGAGCCTGATAGCGAGGGGGCTGGGTTGTACCAACCTGAGGTGGGGAACCTGTTAGCGGGGCCCAGAACACTTTCCAGGAAGGGCAGCACTGTCTCTAGCGGTGGCTTATCAGAAGTAGAATTAACTGACCGGAGGGAGAAAAGACAGCTCACATGGAAGTTGGCGGAGCTGGAGAAAGAGAAGGAGGGACAGAGGATGGCTCACGAGTTGAGGCTGAGGGAAATAGATCTCCAGATCCTACAAGTCGGGGCACACACTGTTCCTAATGGTGGCAGCAAAGACAGAGAAATCACCAGGGAACCCAAACCCTATCTGCCAAAAGACATAGTAGCTAGCTATAGTGCGGGCGACGATATCGCCAAGTGGCTAGCGGCCTATGAGGTCTCTTTAAGGGCCCATGGGGTGCCAGAGAAGTACTGGGGAGGGGGATTGTACAAATACATGCCTCCAGCTGGTAGGGATGCATTATTGGCCCTAGAGCCGGATGAGCAGACCCACTACCCCACCATGAAAGTGGCGCTCGTAAGAAAGTTTGGACAAACACCCGAGAAGTACAGACAGAAGTTCCGGGGTAGCCACAAACTGGGCACACAGAATTGGGTGGATTTCCTGGACTATGCAAAGAAGGCATTAGAGGGTTGGATTCAGGGCAGTGAGGTGAGGGACTACGAGGGGTTGTTTGATTTAATGTTGAAGGAACACCTGCTCGAAAAATGTTTCCCTGAACTGCGTCAACACCTGGTGGATAGCAAGCTGACCAATCCCCGGAAGCTTGCTGAGGAGGTGGACATTTGGGCTAGTACCCGGGTGTCCACAAGGGGGACTGGAGGGGATACTCAAAAGGCCGGACAGGGCGCCCCCCAGAAGAAAGAGGGAGGGGAAAAGAAAAAGGAGTTCTCTAAAGGCCCCCAAAATAACTTCCAAGGAAAGGGAACAGGATTCACCCCTAGGGCTAACCCACCCAGAAACCCTAATCCTGGCCAGAGTCAGCAGCCAAGGGTTGTCCATTGCTTCGAGTGCGGTGGCGTCGGACACTATAAGGGAGATGCGAAGTGCCCGAAAAGACCACCCCCTCCCATTGGAGGAAAGGCCCCCGGAGTAGCTAGTGTAGTGCTCGGGGAGGAGATGCCCTTAACTAAGGGAAGGGAGTGGGCGGGTGTCACTTTAGTGTCCCTGGGAGAACGGGAGATGGTTCCTAAGATCCAGGTGCCCGCAAATACCGTAAAGTATGGGCAGTGGGTCACCATCAACGGCCAAAGAGGGGAGGCTCTGAGAGACACAGGAGCCAGTATGACTATGGTACGTAGCCAGCTGGTGTTTCCAGAGCAGGTAATTCCCGATGTACTCCACCCAGCCGCGATGGCTGACGGCAGAACCAGCCACTATCCGGTGGCCGAGGTTCCCTTTGAATGGGAGGGGGTTGCAGGTTCACTTCGAGTTGCCGTAAGCCCTGCCGTGCCAGTCGATTGTCTGCTGGGGAATGACATGGAACATAATGCTTGGAAGGAGGTGGAATACCGGACTCATGCTGAGATGCTGGGTACACCTGACTGGGCCTGTGTCAGCACCAGGTCTGCGACTACCCGGAGAGGGAGTTTGCTTAGGCGGGAGCCTGAAACAAAGGCACCGCCGGCTGCCAATCAAGGGAAGAACCGAGGACAGGAGGAGCCTGCCTCGGCATCTGCGCCCCGTGTGACGGATAGGCCACCGGAGGTGGTGGACCAGGAGTCCGCGGAGTGGGATGTTACCAAACTGGAGAACCCACCCATCCCGGCCGAGTGGCACGTGGAGGGAGGGCCGACCAGGGAGGAATTCTGCAAGGGCCAGAAGGAGTGCCCTACCCTTGAGGGACTGAGGCGACAGGCCGAAGCCCAGGCAGCAGGGAACGTTGAGGGGAACTATAATATTTACTGGGTGGATGGCCTCCTCTACAGTGAACCCAAGGCACCCATGCACGGATCGTCACGGGCTTTGGTTGTCCCTCAACGTTACCGAGCCTTCCTTCTGGAGTTGGCTCATGAGATCCCCTTGGCAGGACACCTGGGGCAAGACAAGACCTTTGCCCGTCTTGTCCCACACTTTTATTGGCCTCAGATGAAAGTGTCGTCCGACACCTACTGCCGGACGTGTGTGTCTTGTCAAGCCAGTGGGAAAACAGGGGTGAAGCTGAAAGCTCCCCTGGAACCACTTCCTGTCGTTAGCACCCCCTTTGAAAGGGTGGGCATCGACATTGTGGGTCCGTTAGATCCGCCTACTACAGCTGGTCACAGGTTTATCCTGGTTCTGGTGGATCATGCCACACGGTACCCAGAGGCTATACCTCTGAGGACCATTACTGCACCTGTTGTGGCTAGGGCCCTGATGGGAATCTTTACCCGAGTGGGTTTTCCCAAGGAAGTTGTGTCCGACAGGGGGACCAACTTCATGTCAGCATATATGCGGGCGATGTGGAAGGAGTGTGGAGTGACCTACCGGTTCACCACTCCTTACCACCCCCAGACCAATGGTCTGGTGGAGAGGTTCAATAAGACCTTGAAAGGCATGATCAGAAGTCTGCCTGAAAGCCTGCGGAGGAAATGGGACGTCCTCCTACCCTGTCTATTGTTTTCCTACAGGGAAGTGCCACAGAAGGGAGTGGGCTTCAGCCCCTTCGAGCTTTTGTATGGGCACCCTGTGCGTGGACCTCTCAGCCTGGTGAGAGACGGATGGGAAAGAACTCCCAGAAAGCTTCCCCAGGACGTGGTGAGCTACATGCTGGCCTTCCGAAGCCAAATGGCTAAGTTGTGGAAGCAAGCTTCTGACAACTTGGAGGCCAGCCAAGCAGTAATGAAGGCGTGGTATGACCACAACGCTCACCCGGTGGAATTGGAGCCTGGCCAGAAGGTGTGGGTGATCGAACCAGGAGAGCTTAGCGCCCTCCAGGATCGCTGGTCAGGACCCTTTGAGGTATTGGAGAAGAAGGGTAAGGCTACCTACTTGGTGGATCTTAAGACCCCTCGTCAGCCCCTACGGGTGCTGCATGCCAACCGCCTCAAACCCCACCACGATAGGCCCGAAGTCATTTTGATGATGGTGACTGACGGAGCAGAGGACGTGGAAAGCGAGCCTCTCCCCGATTTGTTTGCGTCTCAAGAGAAGGATGGGTCGGTGGAGGGAGTGATTCTCTCCCCATCTCTAACTCCTGAACAGCAGGAGGACTGCCGCCAGGTCCTGGGGCAGTACTCTTCGTTGTTCTCCCTTGTTCCGGGTAGGACTCACCTGTGCGTCCATGATGTGGACACAGGAGACAGCCCACCTGTGAAGTCCAAGATCTACCGGATGTCAGACAAGGTGAAGGCCAGCATTCACAGTGAAGTCACTAAGATGCTGGAGCTAGGAGTGATCGAACCTTCCAGCAGCCCCTGGTCCAGTCCGGTGGTGCTAGTACCAAAAGCCGCACCACCGGGTGCCCAACCGGAACTGAGGTTCTGTGTGGACTACCGGGGACTGAACTCAGTAACCAAGACTGATGCTCATCCGATCCCAAGGGCGGATGAATTGATTGACCGGCTGGGAGCTGCCCAGTACCTTTGACCTTACTTCTGGGTACTGGCAGATCTCTCTGACTGACGGAGCTAGGGAAAGGTCAGCCTTCTCCACGCCCAAAGGCCACTACCAGTTCTGTGTGATGCCCTTTGGGCTCAAGAACGCACCTGCCACGTTTCAGCGTCTGGTGAACCAGATCCTCACTGGAATGGAGAGTTTCTCTGCTGCTTATCTGGATGACATAGCCGTCTTCAGTAACAGCTGGGAGGATCACTTGCGTCACCTGCAAGCTGTTCTCCAGGCCCTGAGACAAGCTGGTTTAACGATCAAGGCCAGCAAGTGCCAGATCGGGCAGGGGTCGGTAGTGTACCTTGGACACTTGGTGGGTAGGGGAGCGGTGCAACCCCTCCAGGCGAAGATCGAGGCCATCATGGCCTGGGAACCCCCCAAGACTCAGACTGAGGTCCGAGCTTTTCTGGGCCTCACCGGATATTACCGCCGCTTCGTGAAGGGATACGGTACCATTGTGGCCCCCCTCACGGAGCTTACGTCCAAGAAACAACCTCGACGGGTAGTCTGGACGGAGGCTTGCCAGCAGGCCTTTTTAAAACTGAAGCAAGCCATGTGCGAGGCCCCGGTCCTACAGGCCCCAGAATTTTCCAAGGAGTTCATTGTCCAGACGGATGCATCGGAACATGGCATTGGGGCAGTGTTATCGCAACTCAATGAAGAGGGTCTGGATCAACCCGTGGTCTTCCTATCCCGGAGACTACTTCCCAGGGAACAGAAGTGGAGTGCAATAGAGCGTGAAGCCTTTGCAGTGGTATGGGCTCTGAAGAAGCTGCGGCCATACCTGTTTGGCACGCACTTCCTAGTTCAGACCGACCGTAGCTCTCCCCGCTTTCAGCTGGGGGGGACACGTGTTAGACCTGTCAGCTCCTCATCATTATTTATTTTGTCCCACTTTTGCCTCAAACCCTGTTAGTATTTTTCCTTTTTGGGAACCACCAGATTTTTTAGTGTTGATGCAGGGTCAGGGAGCCATTTTCCCTACCCCTGGAACTTCTGTCTGAGGGCCTGAAACACAAAATGGTGGCCACCCATTGTCACCTGTGACATCACTGGAACCTACTAGTACCTTCCAGAACATTCTAGAACCCTGTGACAGTGTGAGGCAGGTTTAGAATGTTGGGAAGCCAGCTCGGAGTTGGCAGTTGGAGTAGGCAGTTGGCACCTGACTGGTGAAGAGAGAGCAGCACAACACTGAAGGAGGAGGGAGTGAGGCAGCAGGGGTGGAAACTTGTGCCTGGAGTGGGGTCCAGAAACCCACCCTTGATACTAGTCCCTACTGACTGAGCCCAGCCTGGAGCCCTGTGTGGGATAAAGTCAAGAAGAACCAACTCAAGGACCTGAACAGCCGGAACAGGCCTTGAAAGTAAAGAACAGCAAGTTCCTGACCTGTCCATTGGTATCTTCCTGGAGTCCGACGCCGAGAAGCCTAGAGACCTGGGGCCGGAGGTGAAGAAGCGGCGCTGACTGGAAAGCAGACGTCGTACCCGGAGCCGCCAGAGGTCGAGAGAGGGTGCCGACGGAGGTCGTGGAGACACCAGAGGTCGAGGAGGAAGTCACCTGAGGTCGAGTGTGCGGCGTCGACGGGGGAGTGAAGTCCGCCCTCCGGAGTCGCCGGAGACCGAGGTGAATCGTACCGGAGGTCGGGAGTGGAGATCGCACTCCGGAGTCGCCGGAACCTGAGGAAAGGAGCACCGGAGGTCGGGAGTGGAGATCGCACTCCGGAGTCGCCGGAACCTGAAGGGAAGAGCACCGGAGGTCGGGAGTGGAGGTCGCACTCCGGAGACACCCGGAAGTAGGGAGATCGTGTCCCTGTGACGCCGGAGACCGACATCGAATCGAGGCTGCCCAGCGACATCGAGCCGAGGCCGCCCGCCGACATCGATCCGGAACCACCTCACGGCGTCGACAGGAACTGACATCGATCCGGAACCGCCTCACAGCGTCGACAAGAACTGACATCGAGCCGAGGCCGGCTAGCGACATCGAACCGGAACCGCCTCACGGCGTCGACACGACTCCGGCGGAGTCGGAAGTTCATAAAGAGGGCAGTAAGTGGAATAGAGGGCGCCTAAGGCCCTGTGGAGCCCTAAGAGACCATCCTAGGGGCTAGAGAGGTGTTAGGACCAGCCTGGGAGTGCCAGGGGTGGACTGAGACTGATACAGTGACCTGTGTGAGGGGTTGTGTAGTTTGGGAGAGCCAGATTCCTAGATTACCCTTGATCTACCTCAGTTTTAGCCTCAGCCTTATCCAAGCTAGGTGAGACACCCTCAGGCCATCCACATAACCACAAGCTGTGATTGGGCCAAATCAACCCATAGTACCTCACAAATGTGACCTGATTTGAAAGTGTACTGATGGCTCATATTTATTGAGAGTATTGTATTCTTTGTATTTATCCTATTTATTGTCTCACAGTATTTATTGTCTCACAGTATTTATTGTCTCACAGTATTTATTGTCTCACAGTATTTATTCCCTCACAGTATTTATTTGCCTATGTATTTTATGCACATCTATTTATTCATTGATTATTTAGGATCTGAGCTTATTTATTTGACCTACCCTTTTTACAGAAGAAGCTTTGTGTACTGTAAGTGTGTTATTATTTATTTAACCTGCAACTAAGAGAAAACAAGATAAACACAGATATATTTTCATAAATTTTTACGGTGTAGTGTCGTTTTTGGAACGGATGCACGCATGGTTATTGTGAGGGTGTGACGTACGCTTAACACGGTGCCTGACCCCCGACCGCTCGAGCCAAGATACCCCTTGTGTGTTGGGAAACACCGGGTGACTGCTAAACCCGGTTGCCCGGGGTTTTCTAACATGTATAATCTGCAGTCTACTCACTAGGGCTTTTGGAGTACCCAAGTAAAGGGAGTTAGCATAATCCAGGCGAGATGTGATCAAGACCGTCACCATCATGATTAGTGCCTCTTTGGTCAGGAACCTAGCTATCTTCTTGAAAATTACTGACCCTATCTGAGATTTTAAAGGCAGCTCATTCCTAGAAGCCTGGGAGTGATTGTGGAAAGATCTTTTGGGGGAAGAGGGCGCCTCCATTAAGTCACAATTTTGAAATTTCTGCTTTTAGAAAGTTGTCATTTTCTTGTCCTGACCATTTGGTGCCTTCAGCCTGGGTCGCATGACTGTGATTAGCTTGGCAGTCGGAGGTTGTTATTCCTACCAAACAGTGAGACAATGGTGACTTAAGTGTTGACAGGATGTGCCATTCTTTTAGGATGTGTGGGGGGGCAGAGCTGTTCCCTACCCAACTTACATTTTAAAGGACTTGCCTCAACACACTCACAAAGAACTTCACACTAGCCTTTTATCACCCAACACCCCTTGGAGCCTAGGCAGGGAGGGAGAAATTCCAGAATCCTCTGTAGGGGGAAAACTGTAGAAGTTTCTTCCACTTCAAAGCTAGCATCAGGGATAAAAATAGGACACTCCGAACCACTCCTCAGTACACTCCTGGACCTGTGGATACTGCAGAAGAAGGATTTGCAAATTCCCCAGAGGACTGCTCTGCTGCTGGAGGCCAGACTTGTTACCCAGAGGGCTGCCCTGCTGCTTGAGACCTGCCTTGTTCTTCAATGAACAATCTTTCTGCTACCATAGTACTGCCCTGTTGCTTGAGGCCTGACTTGTTCCCCGAGGGACTGCTTTGCTGCTTGAGGTCTTCCTTGTTCTTCAGAGGCCTACCCGTCTGCTTGAGCCCTCCCCTTCCTTAAGAGAAGGAAGAGTAGACCTGCACCCTTCATCCCAGGCTAACCTGAGGGACTCCAAATGGTCCAGTGGGCCGTCATATATCCAACTGCTCCGATTTAAGGAATCCATTTCAAACCAATGCGAATCCAATTGTGGGAAGTCATTGCTTAAAGTCAAACAAATGAGAAGATTTATCGATGGATGCACACCCCTTTTTATACCGAGTGAACCCCGGCTGGGGCCCTTGGTGTCATGAAATATATTTGACAGCACAGTTGTGCGTTCCTGACTACATCGTTTGAAGGCTGTCCTCTGGTTTGTTACCTTTTTACTCCTGAGGAAGACCCAGTATGATGCATAGTTACTAGTACATGATCATAGGGTTTAAATGTCGATGACATTGTTTTATGTCCTACGTCAGCTATCCTGTGATATGAAATGAAGATGTAAGGATATCCTGAACTTGAATCTTTGGACATTAGATATTATATGTTTTTTCATTGCCTCAGGTTTTGTGTGTCAACACTTGGATCATTTCAGTGTACGCCATGTATATGTTTATGTAATTCATTGTATGTATTCTTTGTGCTATGGGCAGCTGATCATTTACAAAAAAACAAGAAAGTGAAACCTCTTTGTAGTTTGGTCCTGCAACTGGACTTGCCTGAGCCCTGTCAACCTTTGCTGGATTGAGTTCTTGATCCCCAAGTGGTGCCTCCCAGATCCTTGACCATTTGCTGGAATCAATTGAGTCCATCATGTGAAATCCTAACGTTTTGAACTCTGTGTGCCAAACTTTCAGTAGGTAACTTTTTCAACGGGACTCACGTGGTCCCTCTATCTGACCGACAATCCTTCACAGTCCGCCTGAGCATGTGACTTTGTACCCGGTCTAGCACGATCAGATGCCCACAGTGAGCGCTTTCTACTTCCTGATGTTATTTTTCCTTAAACCTTTTAAATTGCATATATCAGGCTGTACTGTACTGATTGGATTTTTGTCATTACGGTCTCATTTCATTAAATACATTTTACTCTATTATTCTAAATTGGTGTGGGATATCTCTTATGTTCTGTTTTCACGTTATTAGTGTTTGTGTAATGCATAAATACTTAACACAGTACCTGTAGGTTAAGTCTGACTGCTTTTGTGTCTAGCTACTAGAAGGTTAAGTGCAGGTTAAATTAGTGACTATTGTGGTTCACCTTGACAAGGATTGTGGTTGTTGCTTGAGGAGAGTTTTTCACCCCCTCAGTCAAAAACGTAGTTTCTTACACTGGACAATTATTTTTTTTTCCCCTTTTCCATCTTCTGCTCCAGGTAGAGTTCTTCGAGCCATTTTGGGATAGTGGTGAGCCACGATTTGGTGAGAAAGGAGCAAAAAGCTGGAACTCTTGGATGCGCCAGAAGGAGAAAGGGGGCTGGGTCGTAGTCCAAAACCACGGTAACTACTTTCGTTCACATTCATCAGCACTAACTACATTTACTGAACAGCCATTTTTAAAATTGATGTATCAGTAATTCTGATTCATGTAGTGCTACTTTCCTTAATTGGTAATGTCACAGCGTGAAAGGCTTTTTCACTGCCTGAGTGTACATGGAGGAGAATAAAGTACCAAAGAAAAAGAGAGTGGCTCTTAAGCCACAGTGGACTTTATTTTCTGAAATGCTCAATGGTAACTTAAAATGTTAACCCTCGGCACTAGTTTTAGCTTTCCAATTTTCTTCAAGGATGGATTTGCATGCTTAGTGAATGCTCTCGCATGGGTCTCTAACTCTCTTGGCCCTTTTATTTACTTGGTTGCGTTATTGTAGCAGATCAGTAGAAATGTACTGCATTATGTAGCATTTTTTTTTACTGTTGTACTGACTCTTCATCTGCATGGATATTACTGTGCCACAGCTTGATAATTATGTCATAATTACCACCAGCAAAAAGCTGGTAGTAATCTATGACAGTAGCATGAGAAATATGTTGGTGATATCCCTCCTTATGACCTTATTCATCCATATTTACCACCGGATAGGTGATTTCCTTCAAATTATCATTTGTGCTTTACACTGGTGACTTTTTCATCATCATCAGTCTCTATCAGCATAGTAGAGTGGTAGCATGTTTTTGCATTACCCAAACAAGGACATGCCAGGTTAGATATGCGATTATAGTTCACCAGGTTCTTCGGTTCCATTCTACTCTTCTTTGGGAATGGAGTCCCTAGTAGGTTCTTGAGACTGATGGCGGGAAGAAAGCCCTTCAATGACTAAAACATTAATTTGATTGAAAATGCTTATAATGCGCATTTTGTGTTATTTTTGAATGACTCGGGGAAGGCCTGGGTCACCTGTAAAATAAGAATGTTCAAGCAAGTTCAGAACTCCTTACTTCCATTGGAGAATGGTTAGCAAACTTAGGCCTAGGTGGGCAAGATCGATGCCAGACTTTCAGAAAGTAAATTAGTTTCGATTACATATATTGTACAATTTATCTGGTTATCCTGAAAATAGAGGATTTCTCTGGACCTGAATGACGCATGTTATACACCACTCTACTAGAGAGATCCCACTAAAGGTAAACAATCTGCCAAAGGACATTAGGGTAATATATGACAAAGGAGGTTAATGCCTCATATGATCATAGAAGCCTTCCCATTCTTCTCCTTGATTTCTTTGCACCTATGCTTCCATTGACCCTTCCTTACAGGTCTTTGTGACTTTTCCACCAGCTGGTCTAGGAACACTGCTTGTCACAGGATATATCCCATAGCATGAATTTGGAAAGGCTTTAGTGCAAATAGGGAGGTGTGTGGTTGTTGTGTGCTACTTTGTTATGTTGTGTGGCTGATCTCATTTTTAAAGGTACATTTCTTTTTTTTAAGTTGAAGAGGATGAAGAAGAGGTTGACAACGATTCAGAAATTAAAGACAAGACACTTCCCAGATGGCGGATTTGGCTTGCTACTGAGTGCTCTCGGGAAACCCGGCACTGGATACCTTGGCGACCTGATACAACCAAAGGACAAAAGGAGGAAGATTGTGAAGACCCTGAGAGACAGGTGAGAATGCAGTATCCAAAACAAGCATTACCAAAGCAACTGGTCTGGCGTTGGCTTCCAGACTTTAGCAATGCTTGTTTTGTCATGCTTTTTGTAAAATGTTATTGTTCAGGTAGTTGTCAGTCCGTCATCAATCTAAGAAAACCATGATTTTTTTTATCTTAAAAAAGCACACAGTGCCATAGTACTCCCTGGCTCTGGAGGGAACTATGTTGTGTGTTAATGTGCTCCTCGTGGAAGGAAAGTAAGCCGGAACTCTTAGTGATTGAAAAACGATTAGGAATGTCCTCCCGATAAATACAAATTGAGGTGCCATCCTTTCGTTGTTTTTCATGTGTTCCCTTATTTTTGGATAAGTAGTTCAATGTTCTGACATAGATGAAATGACCACTTGATGCACGAACAACTCTTAGTGAAGTCAGCGAATAGCTGAAGTGAGCTGACACATTGCCCCATGATGCATGCTCGAGTAGGTGAAAGAAAAATGTGAATGGCAGACTAAATGCTACTAATTGACAAAGACTGGCCTGTAGGTAACAATGTTATCCAAATAATTTTAGTAAAATGAAAAGGTCTTGGCTAACACAGACTTCAATCGGTCTGGTATAGGCTGAAAGAAGAACAAAAGGAGGACAGGGAACGGAAAGGAAATTAAAAAAAGAAAGAGCAAATGAAAAAAAAGAGCAAATGAAATAAGAAAGAATAAGGGAAGAAGGAAAGAAAGAAGGATAGAAATAAGGAAAAAAGAAAGAAAAGAATAAAAAAGAAAAAGGAAGACAAAAAAGGAAAGAAAGAGGAAAGAATGAAAGAAAGAGGAGCGAATGAAAGGATGAAGCAACAAGAAAAGGAAGAAGAAAGGATAGTTACAAAGATCGAGTACTTTAGTGAGCTTACAGTCATGTGATCTGCTGAAATGGTGTGAAAAAGCAGCAGTGAGATAAACAAAGGCCACAGGAATTTACAACAGCATTGGCAGGAGACACTAAGAGATCAATTTGGAATGTGCCTTTTGCTCTGGTAGAAAGTGTTATGCTATCTCATCAGGCTCTAAAGGCAAATGCAACACTAATGAAATAAAAAAGTAAAAACAAAAAACATTGGCACTGAAGGGAACTACCATGTGTGCAGTTGTATTCCTTGTGAAAGGGTTAATTGCAATCCGTAGCGACCTATGCCAGCTCAAGGAATTTTATAATGCCATGTCTTCATATTTGGACGGCCCCGGAGGCTGTGAGTAGGCTCCAGCCCCGGCACCAATGACCCCCCATGGATCCAGCGACCTTCCTCTGCGCCGGTCCCGACACCGAGACTCCGGTGCTACCGACTCCAGCCCATTCCTATCCCTGATGAGCTGGATCAGAACCCCTAGGTTTTAGGCCACTTCCTCAGCCCTATTCTGAAGGGCTAGGAATGGAGGAAGATTGGGAGGGGTCGCTGGACCCTTTACAAGACGAGCCTTATCAAGAAATGGACTGGTATGAGGAATTGGGTGAGGCCAGCGGACTGGATACCTCTCCAGATTCTGGATGCTTTCTTCCCCTACCGTTGCTATGGAGGAGGGAAAATCATATGCTATGGTGGTGTGAATGGCAGCTGAGGTCCTGGGCCTTCAGCTCTCTTCCGTGGTAGTCAAGATGAATATCTTGACAGAGGTCCTGCAGCCTGGTGTCTTCACCTCGGAACCACTGCTGCCCTTTGATGAGGCCTTAACTGACGTTCTACTAGGAACCTGGTCCAAGCCCAGCACAGGGGCTTCTGTGAATAGGACAATTGCCTGCTGCCATCTCCCTGCGCCAGGTGACCCAGATTTCCTTACGAACCACCGTACCCCTGAGAGCTTAGTGGTCCAGGCCTTTACCTCCCAAGACATGTTCCCATCCGCACCCCCCCCAGATAGGGAATCCAAAAAGCTGGATAGTTGGTGTAAGAAAATACTTTCTTCCGCCAGCCTTGCACTGTGGTCGGTCAACATCACATGCTTATTGGGCCGTTATTCCCATACTTTGTGGGAAATGGTTGTGCAAGTGCTGCCACAAGTCCTGGAGGAGGCCCGGGCCATCCTCTCCCGTGTAGTATCACACGGGAGAGATGCTGCAGAGTTCGCCATTCGTTGTGGTCTAGACATGACCGACTCACTGCGCAGAGCGATTTTATCGACAGTGGCTGTTCGACACCACGCCTGGTTGAGGACTTCTGGCTTTTCAGGGGATGCCAGGCCTCTCTCATGGACATGTCCTTTGATGGGACCTGTTTCTTCTGAGACAAGGCAGGCATGGTCCTGGAGTGCTTTAAGTACTCATAGACTATGGCCAAGTCCTTGGGCCTCTCAGTGGCCACACGTCCCTGTTAGACCTGTCAGCCCTTTGGGTGGTCCCTCCTCATCATTATTTATTTTGTCCCACTTTTGCCTCAAACCCTGTTTGAATTTTTCCTTTTTGGGAACCACCAGACTTTTTCGTGTTGCTACAGATTCAGGGAGCCATTTTAGCTAACCCTGAAACTTCTGTCTGAGGGCCTGGAGCACAAAATGGTGGCCACCTGTGACATCACCAGCATCCACTGGAACCTACCAGCGCCTTCCAGAACATTCCAGAACTCTGTGACAGTTGGAGGCGGTTTAGAATGTTGGGAGGTTAAGACAGAGTGTTGGCAGTTGGAGCTGGCAGTTGGCACCTGACTGGTGAAGGGAGAGCAGCACAACAGTGAAGGAGGAAGGAGTGAAGCAGCAGGGGTGGAAACTTGTGCCTGGAGTGGGGTCCATAAACCCACCCTTGATACTAGTCCCTACTGATGGATCCCAGCCTGTAGCCCTGTGTGGGAAGAAGCCAGAAAAACTCATCCTAAGGACCTGGACAGCAGGAACAGGCCTTAGAAGCAGAAAGCAGCAAGATCCTGACCTGGAAACTGGTTTCCCTGGAGTCCGGCGTCGAGTAGCCTAAGACCTGGAGCCCGAGGTGGAGAAGCGGCGCTGACTGAAGAAGCAGACGTCGTACCCGGAGCCGCCTGAGGTCGTGAGAGGGCGCCGACGGAGGTCGTGAGGAATACCAAAGGTCGAGGAGGAAGTTAACCGAGGTCGAGTGAGCGGCGTCATCGGAGGAGTGAAGTCCGCCCTCCGGAGTCGTCGGAGACCGAGGTGAAGTGTACCGGAGGTCGGGAGTGAGGATCGCACTCCGGAGTCGCCCGGAACCTGAGAGGAGGAGCACCGGAGGTCGGGGGTGAGGATCGCACCCCGGAGTCGCCGGAAGTCGACATCGAGGCCAGGCCGGCTGACGTCATCGAAGCCGAGAGCGCCATCGGACCGGAGCCGCCCGAAGTCGACATCGAGTAGAGACTGCCCGACGCCGTCGAATCGGAGGTCGAGATCGAACCGAGGCCGCCGACATCGGACCGGAACCGCCTACCGGCGTCGTCAAAGAACTGACATTGTGCCGAGGCCGCCGAGATCGAACCGGAACCGCCTCACGGCATCGACACGACTCCAGCGGCGTCGGAGCATCAGAAAAAGGGCAGTAAGTGGAGTAGAGGGCGCCTAAGGCCCTGTGGAGACCTGAGAGACTACTCTAAGGGGCTAGGGAGGTGCTGAAACCAACCTGACTGTGCCAGGGGTGAACTGGGACTAACCTAGAGAGGTTGTGTGGAGAGAGAGAGCCAGGGCACTGGTATTCCCCCCTTGATCTACCTCAGTTTAGGCCTCAGCCTTGTCCCAGCCAGGGAGTAGCCCCCCTCAAGCCTTCCACAACCCTACAAGCTGTGCCTGGGCCAAATCAGCCCTTAGGAATTGAAAAGTGATCTGATTACATGAGTGTTGCTGTATACTTTTAATTATTTATTGGGGGCACTGTATTTATTGTGTTTTACCTATTTATTGCTTTACTATATTTATTGGTCCACAGGACTTGTTGGTGCACAATATTTATTGGTACAGTATTTATTGCCTCAGAATATTTAATTGCCTGTATTCCCTGCACTTATATTTATGTCCCTTGTATTTATGATCATCCCTATTTATTGAATCTTTAGACAGTATTTATTTGACCTGCACTATTTAAAATTTGTATATTGTGATTGACTTATTTATTTTTCCAATCAGCAACTAAGAGAAAAAGATAAAGAGAGATATTTTCATAATTTTTACGGTGTAGAGTCGTTTTTGGAACGGATGCACGCATGGTTATTGTATGGGTATATTGTATGCTTAGCACGGTGCCTGATTCCTGACCACTCGAGCCAAGCTACCACAGTGTGTCCGGAAGACCACCACCACCCTTTCAGAGTGGGAGTGTGGTTTTCCAACATAAATTGGTGTTCAGTGGTGGGATAGAGCTGTGCCTACATATACTCAACAATAACTGTGGGTAGTCCATAGGCCTACACCGGGAGTTTTCTCAAAGCGGCCTTCCTAATTGTGGGATTTTGTTTTTTCCAAATTTACTCTGGTGGTGGGAGGAGGTATTATTAAAGGTACCCCCCTGCATTGTTACTGCACAAAACCTGTCCTCTAACCTGAGTGGGCGAGATGGAGTTTGTACTAGAAAATCTAGAAACGTACACTGTGGCCCAACTCAGGGAGTTTTGCCAGCGGGAGGGGGTGTACTGTCCCCCAGGAGCAAAGAAGGGTGCACTCCAAACCAGCTTAAGGGCTTGGGGGGAGGCACGCAGGGAAAGCAAGGCTGAGGAGGAAGACAGGGATGGAGAGCCTGACCCCGAGGGGGCTGAGATGTACCAACCTGAGGTGGGGAACCTGTCAGCAGGGCCCAGGACACTTTCTAGGAAGGGCAGCACTGTCTCTAGTGGGGGCTTATCCGAAGTGGAGTTAGCAGATCGGAGGGAGAAAAGACAGCTCACATGGGACTTAGCAAAGCTGGAGAAGGAGAAGGAGGAACAGAGGATGGCTCATGAGACGGAGAAACAGAAGATGGCTCATGAGATAAGACTGAAAGAGATAGAGCTTCAGATCCTAAGAATTGGGGCACCAACTGTTCCTAATGGTGGCAGCAAAGACCAAGAGATCACCAGGGAATCCAAACCCTACCTGCCAAAGGACATAGTAGCTAGCTATGGGTTGGGTGATGATATCGCCAAGTGGCTAGCGGCCTATGAGGTCTCGTTAAGGGCCCATGGGGTTCCAGAGAAGTACTGGGGAGGGGGATTGTATAAGTACATGCCTCCAGCTGGTAGGGATGCTTTATTGGCCCTCGAAGAGGATGAGCAGACCCACTACCCCACCATGAAACTGGCGCTCATCAGAAAGTTTGGACTAACACCTGAAAAGTACAGACAGAAGTTCAGGGGTAGTCACAAACTGGGCACACAGAATTGGGTGGACTTCCTGGACTATGCAAAGAAGGCACTGGAAGGTTGGATTCAGGGCAGTGAAGTGAGGAACTACGAGGAGTTGTTTGACCTAGTACTGAAGGAACACCTGCTCGAGAAATGTTTCCCTGAACTGCGGCAACACCTGGTGGATAGCAAGCTGACCAGTCCCCGGAAGCTTGCTGAGGAGGCGGACATTTGGGCTAGTACCCGGGTGTCCACAAGGGGGACTGGAGGGGATACTCAAAAGGCCGGACAGGGCGCCCCCCAGAAGAAAGAGGGAGGGGAAAAGAAAAAGGAGTTCTCCAAAAGCCCCCAAAATAGCTTCCAAGGAAAGGGAACAGGATTCACCCCTAGGGCTAACCCACCCAGAAACCCTAATCCTGGCCAGAGTCAGCAGCCAAGGGTTGTCCATTGCTACGAGTGCGGTGGCGTTGGACACTATAAAGGAGATCCGAAGTGTCAGAAACGATCACCCCCTCCCACTGGAGGAAAGACCCCCGGAGTAGCTAGTGTAGTGCTCGGGGAGGAGATGCCCTTAACTAAGGGAAGGGAGTGGGCGGGTGTCACTTTAGTGTCCCTGGGAGAACGGGAGATGGTTCCTAAGATCCAGGTGCCCGCAAATACCGCAAAGTATGGGCAGTGGATCACCATCAACGGCCAAAGAGGGGAGGCTCTGAGAGACACAGGAGCCAGTATGACTATGGTGCGTAGCCAGCTGGTGTCTCCAGAGCAGGTAATTCCCGATGTACTCCACCCAGCCGCGATGGCTGACGGCAGAACAGGCCACTATCCCGTGGCCGAGGTTCCCTTTGAATGGGGGGGGGTTGCAGGTTCACTTCGAGTTGCCGTAAGCCCTGCCGTGCCAGTCGATTGTCTGCTGGGGAATGACATGGAGCACAACGCTTGGAAGGAGGTGGAATACCGGACTCACACCGAGATGCTGGGTACACCTGACTGGGCCTGTGTTAGCACAAGGTCCGCGACTACCCGAAGAGGGAGTTCATTCCGGCTGGAGCCTGGAACAAAGGCCCAGCCAGCTGCCAGTCAAGGGAAGAACCGAGGACAGGAGGAGCCTGCCTCGGCGTCTCCACCCCGTAGGACGGATAGGCCACCGGAGGTGGTGGACCAGGAGTCTGCGGAGGGGGACGTTACCAACCTGGAGGACCTACCCATCCCGGCCGAGTGGCACGTGGAGGGAGGCCCGTCCAGGGAGGAATTCTGCCAGGGCCAGAGGGAGTGCCCTACCCTTGAGGGGCTGAGGCGACAGGCCGAAGCCCAGGCAGCAGGGAACGTTGAAGGGAACTACAGTGTTTACTGGGAGGATGGCCTCCTCTACAGTGAACCCAAGGCACCCCTACATGGATCGTCACGAGCCTTGGTAGTTCCTCAACGTTATCGAGCCTTCCTTTTGGAGTTGGCTCACGAGATACCATTGGCAGGACACCTGGGGCAAGACAAGACCTTCGCCCGTCTTGTCCCACACTTTTATTGGCCTCAGATGAAAGTGTCGTCCGATACCTACTGCCGGACATGTGTGTCTTGCCAAGCCAGTGGGAAAACAGGGGTGAAGCTGAAAGCTCCCCTGGAACCACTTCCTGTCGTTAGCACCCCCTTTGAAAGGGTGGGCATCGACATTGTGGGTCCATTAGATCCACCAACTACAGCTGGTCACAGGTTTATCCTGGTTCTGGTGGATCATGCCACACGGTACCCAGAGGCAATACCTCTGAGGACCATAACAGCACCTGTTGTGGCTAGGGCCCTGATGGGAATCTTTACCCGAGTGGGTTTTCCCAAGGAAGTTGTGTCCGACAGGGGGACCAACTTCATGTCAGCATATATGCGGGCAATGTGGAAGGAGTGTGGAGTGACCTACCGGTTCACAACTCCTTACCACCCCCAGACCAATGGTCTGGTGGAAAGGTTTAACAAAACCTTAAAAGGCATGATCAGAAGTCTGCCTGAAAGCCTGCGGAGGAAATGGGACGTCCTCCTACCCTGTTTACTCTTTTCATACAGGGAAGTGCCACAGAAGGGAGTGGGCTTCAGCCCCTTCGAGCTTCTGTATGGGCACCCTGTACGTGGACCTCTTAACCTGGTGAGAGACGGATGGGAAAGAACTCCCAGAAAGCTTCCCCAGGATGTGGTGAGCTACATGCTGGCCTTCCGGAGCCAAATGGCTAAGTTGTGGAAGCAAGCTTCTGACAACTTGGAAGCCAGCCAAGCAGTAATGAAGGCGTGGTATGACCACAACGCTCACCCGGTGGAGTTGGAGCCTGGCCAGAAGGTGTGGGTGATCGAACCGGGAGAGCTTAGCGCCCTCCAGGATCGCTGGTCAGGACCCTTTGAGGTGTTGGAGAAGAAGGGTAAGGCTACCTACTTGGTGGACCTGAAGACCCCTCGTCAGCCCCTGCGGGTGCTGCATGCCAACCGCCTCAAACCCCACCACGAGAGGCCCGAAGTCATCTTGATGATGGTGACTGACGGAGGAGAGGACGTGGAAAGCGAGCCTCTCCCTGATCTGTTTGCGTCTCAAGAGAAGGATGGGTCGGTGGAGGGAGTGATTCTCTCCCCATCTCTAACTCCTGAACAGCAGGAGGACTGTCGCCAGGTCCTGGGGCAGTACTCTTCGTTGTTCTCCCTTGTCCCGGGTAGGACTCACCTGTGCGTCCATGACGTGGACACAGGAGACAGCCCACCTGTGAAGTCCAAGATCTACCGGATGTCAGACAAGGTGAAGGCCAGCATTCATAGTGAAGTCACTAAGATGCTGGAGCTAGGAGTGATTGAACCTTCTAGCAGCCCCTGGTCCAGTCCGGTGGTGTTAGTACCAAAAGCTGCACCACCGGGTGCCCAACCAGAACTGAGGTTCTGTGTGGACTACCGGGGACTGAATTCAGTGACAAAAACTGATGCTCATCCGATCCCTAGGGCGGATGAATTGATTGACCGGCTGGGAGCTGCCCAATATCTAAGTACCTTTGACCTTACTTCGGGGTACTGGCAGATCTCTTTGACTGATGGAGCAAGGGAAAGGTCAGCCTTCTCCACGCCCAATGGCCACTACCAGTTCTGTGTGATGCCCTTTGGGCTCAAGAACGCACCTGCCACGTTTCAGCGCCTGGTAAACCAGATCCTCACCGGAATGGAGAGTTTCTCTGCTGCTTATCTGGATGACATAGCCGTCTTCAGTAACAGCTGGGAGGATCACTTGCGTCACCTGCAAGCTGTTCTCCAGGCCCTGAGACAAGCTGGATTGACGATCAAGGCCAGCAAGTGCCAGATCGGGCAGGGGTCGGTAGTGTACCTTGGACACTTGGTGGGTAGGGGAGCGGTGCAACCCCTCCAGGCGAAGATCGAGGCCATCATGGCCTGGGAACCCCCCAAGACACAGACTGAGGTCCGAGCATTTTTGGGCCTCACGGGATATTACCGCCGCTTCGTGAAGGGGTACGGTACCATCGTAGCCCCCCTCACGGAGCTCACGTCCAAGAAACAACCTCGACGGGTAGTCTGGACGGAGGCTTGTCAGCAAGCCTTTGAGAGATTGAAGAAAGCCATGTGCGAGGCCCCGGTCTTAAGGGCCCCAGACTTTTCCAGGAAGTTCATTGTCCAGACAGATGCATCAGAACATGGCATTGGGGCAGTGTTATCGCAACTCAACGAAGAGGGCCTGGATCAACCCGTGGTCTTCCTATCCAGGAGACTACTTCCCAGGGAACAGAAGTGGAGTGCAATAGAGCGTGAAGCCTTTGCAGTGGTATGGGCTCTGAAGAGGTTGCGGCCATACCTGTTTGGCTCGCACTTCCTGGTTCAGACCGACCACAGACCCCTTCGCTGGCTGATGCAGATGAAGGGGGAGAATCCCAAGTTGTTGAGGTGGTCTATTTCCCTACAGGGGATGGACTTTCAGGTGGAACATCGGCCTGGAGTGGACCACGCCAATGCAGACGGTCTCTCAAGGTATTTCCGCCTTAGTGATGAGAACTCCCAAGGGGTTGGGTAGCTCTCCCCACTTTCAGCTGGGGGGGACGCGTGTTAGACCTGTCAGCCCTTTGGGTGGTCCCTCCTCATCATTATTTATTTTGTCCCACTTTTGCCTCAAACCCTGTTTGAATTTTTCCTTTTTGGGAACCACCAGACTTTTTCGTGTTGCTACAGATTCAGGGAGCCATTTTAGCTAACCCTGAAACTTCTGTCTGAGGGCCTGGAGCACAAAATGGTGGCCACCTGTGACATCACCAGCATCCACTGGAACCTACCAGCGCCTTCCAGAACATTCCAGAACTCTGTGACAGTTGGAGGCGGTTTAGAATGTTGGGAGGTTAAGACAGAGTGTTGGCAGTTGGAGCTGGCAGTTGGCACCTGACTGGTGAAGGGAGAGCAGCACAACAGTGAAGGAGGAAGGAGTGAAGCAGCAGGGGTGGAAACTTGTGCCTGGAGTGGGGTCCATAAACCCACCCTTGATACTAGTCCCTACTGATGGATCCCAGCCTGTAGCCCTGTGTGGGAAGAAGCCAGAAAAACTCATCCTAAGGACCTGGACAGCAGGAACAGGCCTTAGAAGCAGAAAGCAGCAAGATCCTGACCTGGAAACTGGTTTCCCTGGAGTCCGGCGTCGAGTAGCCTAAGACCTGGAGCCCGAGGTGGAGAAGCGGCGCTGACTGAAGAAGCAGACGTCGTACCCGGAGCCGCCTGAGGTCGTGAGAGGGCGCCGACGGAGGTCGTGAGGAATACCAAAGGTCGAGGAGGAAGTTAACCGAGGTCGAGTGAGCGGCGTCATCGGAGGAGTGAAGTCCGCCCTCCGGAGTCGTCGGAGACCGAGGTGAAGTGTACCGGAGGTCGGGAGTGAGGATCGCACTCCGGAGTCGCCCGGAACCTGAGAGGAGGAGCACCGGAGGTCGGGGGTGAGGATCGCACCCCGGAGTCGCCGGAAGTCGACATCGAGGCCAGGCCGGCTGACGTCATCGAAGCCGAGAGCGCCATCGGACCGGAGCCGCCCGAAGTCGACATCGAGTAGAGACTGCCCGACGCCGTCGAATCGGAGGTCGAGATCGAACCGAGGCCGCCGACATCGGACCGGAACCGCCTACCGGCGTCGTCAAAGAACTGACATTGTGCCGAGGCCGCCGAGATCGAACCGGAACCGCCTCACGGCATCGACACGACTCCAGCGGCGTCGGAGCATCAGAAAAAGGGCAGTAAGTGGAGTAGAGGGCGCCTAAGGCCCTGTGGAGACCTGAGAGACTACTCTAAGGGGCTAGGGAGGTGCTGAAACCAACCTGACTGTGCCAGGGGTGAACTGGGACTAACCTAGAGAGGTTGTGTGGAGAGAGAGAGCCAGGGCACTGGTATTCCCCCCTTGATCTACCTCAGTTTAGGCCTCAGCCTTGTCCCAGCCAGGGAGTAGCCCCCCTCAAGCCTTCCACAACCCTACAAGCTGTGCCTGGGCCAAATCAGCCCTTAGGAATTGAAAAGTGATCTGATTACATGAGTGTTGCTGTATACTTTTAATTATTTATTGGGGGCACTGTATTTATTGTGTTTTACCTATTTATTGCTTTACTATATTTATTGGTCCACAGGACTTGTTGGTGCACAATATTTATTGGTACAGTATTTATTGCCTCAGAATATTTAATTGCCTGTATTCCCTGCACTTATATTTATGTCCCTTGTATTTATGATCATCCCTATTTATTGAATCTTTAGACAGTATTTATTTGACCTGCACTATTTAAAATTTGTATATTGTGATTGACTTATTTATTTTTCCAATCAGCAACTAAGAGAAAAAGATAAAGAGAGATATTTTCATAATTTTTACGGTGTAGAGTCGTTTTTGGAACGGATGCACGCATGGTTATTGTATGGGTATATTGTATGCTTAGCACGGTGCCTGATTCCTGACCACTCGAGCCAAGCTACCACAGTGTGTCCGGAAGACCACCACCACCCTTTCAGAGTGGGAGTGTGGTTTTCCAACAGTCCCCCATCTGCCTTCGCCCCTTTTGTGGCTACGGAAGGGGCTTTCAGCCAGGCCAGCCATAACTTAGCCAACAGAACGCACAAGTTCAACAACCTTGCCCAGCCGTGGGCGCGGTTCGTTCCAACCCCGTGAATTGGGCTGCCAGAGGTTGGCCGCCCCCAAGCTCCCTCCCCTGTCCCTGCAGCCTCAGCCTCCAAACCTCCCTAGTCCTGCTTTTCAAAATCATGGGCAGCTAGTTGGTGATAGGATCAGCCATCACCTCCACCACTGGTAAAAGATCACTTTGGGCAGGAGGGTCTTCCAGCTAGTCTGAAGATGCTACTCCCTCCCCTTCAAGACTAGTCCTCCCTCCATGCTTCCAACTTACGACCGGCTCACCAAGGTGATGGCGGTGGTCGCAGCTCTTCTGCGCCAATCAGGGGTGCCAGTCTTCCCCAATCTCGCTGACTGACTGTTGAAGGCGAGCTCGCCTCTGACTGTTGTCTCCTACCTCCAGACTATGGCGGCACTACTGCATTTCAGACGCTCCCTTCCATCTGAGCTGCTCTGGTCACAGTGCAGTTTCGGGCTTGTCCTCCTGAACGGCGAGTCCAGGATATTCAGTCTATGATACCGATGTTTCAGCTTCTATCCTGGTTTTCGATGATCCTGCTAGTGATACATGCTAGATGGCATATGCGAGCTCTGCAGTGGGACGTGAAGTTCCACTGGGTGCAGCATTTGGAGAATCTCTCAGACATGGTCCAGATCTTGGAGAGAACTGTACAGGACCTGCAGTGGTGGCTAAAACACCGCAGTTGGGTCAGAGGCAGACCCCTCACCCGTTACCTAACAGACCACACAGTAGTGACAGATATGTCACTCCTAGGGTGGGATGGCCATCTGAGAGAGGTGGAGTTCAGAGGACTCTGTTTTCCGCTGGAATCCAGAATCCAGACTCCACATCTACTTGCTAGAGCTCCGAGCAATTTGCTTGGCATTGAAAGCCTTTCTTCCTTCAATCAAGAGAAATCTGATTAAAGTGTTCACGGACAACACCACTGCCATGTGGTACTGCAACAAACAGGGTGGGGTTGTGTCGTGGACCCTTCGTGATGAGTTCCTGCGTCTGTGGACGTGACTGGAAGAGCAGGGCATATCCCTGGTGGTCAACACCTGGCAGGTTCTCTGAAACACTAGGACGGATAAACTCAGCCGTTGATGCCTAGCTCTTCGCAAATGGCATCTCCATCCAAAGGTGGCGCAAGATCTCTTTCAACAGTGGTTAGATCTGTTTGCCTCCACCAAGAACGCGCGATGTCAGGAGTTGTGCAAGCTGGAGTTTCCAAGGCAGCTCTTACTTTGAGGCACTTTTCATCTCAAGTGGAGCTCAGACCTTCTATTAGCATTAATCCAATACAACTTCTGCCCAGAGTGCACAGGAAGGTCAGGAGCAACTGGGCCCAAGTCATTGTTGTGGCTCCGTACTGGGCATGGAGAGTCTGGTATCCTGAGCTTCTCCAACTGAGCATCGATCCTCCGGTCAGGAGGATCTTCTGTCACAGCAGCAAGGGAGGTTCCTCCACCTGAAGCTGTCAACTCTACGCCTTCTTGAGTGGAGATTGAGCGGCGGCAATTGAAAGCATTTGAACTTCTTCTCGAAGTCTGTAATGTTATTTTGGCAGCCAGGCATCCCTCTACCATGACCGTGTAAGCCTGCTGGTGGAACTGATTTGTAAAGTATTATCTAGAAAGGTCTATTTATCCTCTTTCTGCTTCCCTTTCTCAGGTTTTGATTTTTAATTTGACCCTTATCCAGCAGCGCTTTGCACTGGGTACTCAAGCGGGAACTTTTTGGCCCTGTCTGCCTTCCTGAGGCTGCCTGACCAACCCTCATTATTTAAATCTCCCATTGTAAATACATTTCTTAAAGGACTTGTACATATGTTGCTACATTCCCCTTTCAATATGCCTCATTGGAACCTTAATTTGGTTCTTGCATTTCTAATGTGCGCTCCATTTGAACCTCGTCACAATTGCCCCCTCTGGTTGCTTACTATCAAAACAGCGAAGAGTGAATTGCAGGCTCTGCCATCCAAGCCTTCTTTCCTGGCCACCTTCCCCGATAAGTTGGTACTGCGTGCTGGGGCCTCTTTCTTACCGAAAGTAATAACACCATTCCGTGTGGGGCAATCTTTCACCTTGTCCACTTTCTATGCTCCTCCGCACCCATCCAAAGAAGAGGAGCGACTCCACTGTCTGGACCCAAAAAGAGCGTTTTTGTTATACCTTCACAGCAGTGTAAAGAGTTCCGGGTGGATGACCAACTCTTTGTGAGGTACGTTGGAACAAAGAAAGCTTGTAAGGACTGTCTTGAGATGGGTCATCCTCTGCATCAAAATTTACTACGCTCTGACCAAAAAGCAGGCTCCTGAAGGCTTAAGGTGTCACTCCACCAGAGCTAAGGCTGCTACCATGGCATTGTAATGTGGAGTTCCAGTCCTTGACATTTGTCAGGCAGCAACGTAGGCATCCCTGCACACGTTTACCAACCACCACTGCCTGGAAAGTCAAGACCGCATGGATGGCCTTTTTTGGCCGCTAGGTCCTGCAGGACTTCCTGGTCTAAATTTGTCCGCAGTCCCTCTGCCGGGGACGGTAATGCTTGGGTATCCATTCAAAGGTAAGGAATCTGCGGCTAGATGTCTCTATCAGATGGACAAATTGCTTAACTTTGGTAACTCCTTATCTGGTAGAGACATCCTCCGTGCACTGCGGACAGGTTTTCAGGCTCAGGGCTGATTGCTCTCAGGGCCCTAGTTGTTAAGAAACACACTAACACCAGTGCCCTTCATGGCTCTGTGCTTCTGGCGTGGAAAGTCAAGAACAGTAACTGAATTCAGCGTGCCGAGGTGGTTCCTAGATAGGTAACACGGACGTCACAAAGGCGCAGACGCTGCCGATGACGTCGCGCAGAGTCGACCAACGTTACCTACTGGTGTGCAGGTATATTGCTCGAAGAAAAATCTGTGGATCCAGTCTGATGCCTAGGGAATTCAATAGTAAGGAATCATTGGCTAGATCATGTCTCTACCAGAGAAAGCATTACTGAAGGTAAGTAACTTGTCCACCACATACTGCCAATCTACCTGCCTCTTGGTGCACTTTCCGGTCCTATTGGTGGAAGGGCATTCTTCTTTTGTAACTCAGACAAGAATGTTTTCTCTCTTACCTCTGGAGTTGGAATTGATTGGCTTACAACATTTCCGATTTGATGTAATTTTAAACATTTAATTTAGTTTGTATGGTAAGTATCCTTGCTCTTAGTTCCTCTGTTTTGAAAAGCGAGGATGAGGCCATTAGGCTAGGTAGATTTGACACATACATAAAATAGAAGTTATTAAATACATTCAATATACTGTTCGTCTACTGTGTATAAAATAGTGCAAATGAAGTTATTCTGTATATCAAGTAATGCTGAATACCTCTGATCTCTGTTGCATGCCAGTTTAATATGGATGTAAAAGCCCCTCTATGCACTGAGACAACGTCTCTTGTGTAAAGAACCTCAATTCCTCAAGTCAAAGAAATTCCATTGTTTAGAAAGTGTTCTATCTCTTGACAAAATCAAAGTAGAACTGGGATAGGTGGGTCTTAGGTAATGGCCAAGTAGCTGACCCGGAATAGCCCCTACTGTGTGCGATACAGCTCCATCATCCCCTTTGGTATAGCTTTGTTCGCCCTAAGTTGGCAGGGTATGCCCAGACTTGGGTCCCTTGCTCACTATGCCACTGGATTCAAGATAGTCTGGCTGATGAGGGTTATGAACCCGAAACCGGTCCCAGGATGCTTGTTTCCGGTCCAGGGAAGGCATGGCTTGGCAGTTCGGGCTGGACTGTTCCCATGCGGCACAGGGTCAGACTGATTTGCATATGGCCATGTCTAAACTGGGGTGGTGGAGTGAACTAAAGAATGATGATGGATTAAACCCAGATCAGTTGACTGGGGGTGAGTGTTTGATTTGCTCAAAGGCTCCGTCCATCATCTCCTTTGGTATCACAGCTCTCAGGAAAGCAATAGATGATTTGGGATGATTTCATCCTGCTAAGTTATGACAAGCCAAGAGTTTTTATTGCTGAGCAGATGTCCTCAGCAGGGCAGTTTTACTGTCATTGGTAACATACACATGGAAATTGGAGGCTGGAAAAAGATGGTGGAAATTGACCTACGCAGTCAAGAGAGCTGTTAATTCTGATGAGACTTGAGGTAAGCTGTGTATTACTTGTTGAAGTCTTTCATTCAAAATATTACTTGCGGTATTTGATGGTAAGCTCATGTACGTAAAATAGACAACTGTACATAAAATGGAGACTAAATGGAGTCCCAGCTATGCTCTGCATACACATTCATGAGCGCAAAACTCACTTTAAGTGAATGGATTGCTCCTTGTTACTAGGAGGCTGTTCCAAGATAGTGTTCTACTGTTAGGCTATGGCCTGTGGTATGTCAAGTTTGAGACTGACTGAGTTTGAGGAGGTCAGGTAGGTACTGTGTACATTCATATGTGCAACTCACAGGCTATTTAATTTTAATTTTGATTGAGAGCTAATGAATAGTCTTAATCTATATCAGTTGACCAGAAGTCGAATTACTCACGGTTATTCCAGTGTTACAAGAAAAGACATTTCCGATATCAATGGTGGCACAAACACATTGTTCTGGAAATAGATCGGGATATTATCCGCATATCTACAATTTGGTACAATGGCTGCATATCTGGACATGGTCTTCTGGTGAGTGCTACAAACTGACACCTTCAAAAGCTCTCAATGAAAAAAGTCTGTAGGGCTCCTGTGAAAGGGTATACATTGAAGTATAAAACATCTGTTCATGATTGCCACACGGTTTATTATTTTTCCTAGTCTAGCTACGCTGTGCACTGCTGACATTAACACCTGCTGCAGGGATTTCATGATCACCTGTTCGGCACAAGACCCACTAAGTCTTGTCTTGTGCATTGGTCATTATGATCCATGTATTTCCTGCTCTCTGTCCTACTTGATCTAGCAGTGTCACGCACCTTGCATAGCAACACCCAGTGTGGATTGACTGCATTGTGTATAGTGTTTTTGAGTTGGTAGGAAAGCAAAGGCGAGCAGTAACCACAAAAAAAAATACGAAAAATAGCTGCAAAACGAAAAACAAGCATTTGCAATGCAATAGGTCTTGCATTTGTGAGTGTTTAAGCTATTGGCATTATCATGTACAATGCCAATAGCTCAAACTATCGAAAATGCGAGACCTATGCAAAGAAGCTGCCGTCAGTGTCCCGGGCTGCTTAGAAAGTATGAATGTTGCAGGAAAGCATGTTGTGCCTGCAGTAGGAGAAACTACGTAACCTAACCTGCCGCCGGGGATCGAACCGTGATTGAACCCCGTAGTCCGGAGTCAGGCACCCTGGCCGCTGCGCCACACCTCTTCTTAAAAAGTGATTTTAACATCAGTCATTAGCTGAGACCCATTCACTGAATGAACCTATTGTGGCGTCGTTTGTTGGTGAGACATACTGTGAACATTACTGACCTCTTGAAAACTCCAGTGACATCACTCACTTGGTGAGAGCTAGTGTGGCATGAGATGTGTTGTGAGATAATCCACTTCATGAGACGTCATTCCCTTGGTGATCTCTATTGTGAAATCACTCCCTTCATGAGAACTGCTATGACATCATTCACTGGGCGAAATATATTTTAATACAGTTTACCGATGAGCCCTCCTGTGACGTCAACCACCAGATGAAACCAATTCTAGCATAATTCACTGAATGAGACCTGCTATGACGTCATTCAACAGTCGAGACCTAATTAAGGATCGTTCTTTGGATGAAACATATTGCAGCGTCATTTCATGTTACGATCTGGTGCATTATTACTCAGCAGAGGAAAATTAGGGTAGCACGATTCACTGGACGAGATCTATTGTGACGTTATTCACTCCTTGAGACCTACTGACACCATTCATAACACGAGACCTATCGTGCCCTATTGTGAAAACATTCACTTGATAAGCGATATGGATGAGACCTACGGTCACCCCTTTCGCCAGATGGATAGATTGTGACATCATCCAAGCGACTAGACTTATTGGCTCATCTTGCACTATACAAGAATGACTGCTATGATCCTCAGCTGTGAGAGGTTTCGCCTGCCTTGGGATACCGAGGGCAGGGGACAGGGTATTCCATGTCAGTCTGTGGTGAGAAGAGAGAGGGGTGTGGCACTCTGGGGCTGGGCTCGCCCCAAGGAGGTACAAAATATTAAACCTCAGCAGCCTTCACTCCGGGGTCTGTGGTTCCGGTCTTCCCCGCGCCACGGCTTGGGGTTGTAAGGACGGTGTCACTGTAGACACATTACCAGATGATGGGTGGATGGATGTCTCTCTCGTCGCATCGGTGCCAGTGGGCACTCTCACGCCAGGCTGCCATGATGCGGCAGACAGCCCATGACTCAGGGGCGATCTCTTCTGTAGGATAGGCCCTGGCGTGAGATGACATGATGGAGATGAATACGAGAGCTCACTCAGCTGACGGCAGTCTGTGTGTGAGAGACAAGCTGGCAGCTGTGAAATATAGGGACGGCTGCCCGACATGCGAACGGTGAAAGGAGGGAGGGTGGGGGCCGGCCGGAAGGAGTGAGGGCGCATGAGGAGGCTGGGCTCTGAGGTGTGAGGAACGGTACCCCGAGGCATGAGATGGAGCGAGCAGATGGCAGTGACGTGGCTGAAGAATCAAGAGTGAAAGAAACCAGCTGAAACCTGAGGAGTATGAGGACATGAGCAGCCGTGTGAGTGGGAGAAGAGGGACTGAAGTCTGGGGCGTGACGGGCTGAGGAGAATGAAACCTGATGTGTGGGAGAAGAGGGACTGAAATCTGGGGCGTGACGGGCTGAGGAGAATGAAACCTGATGTGTGAGGGGGAGTACGAAATGGAACCCTGATGTGTGAGGGTGTGAAGGGGAGTGAGGAGGCTGAGGTGTGAGGGGATGAGGAGGCTGAAACCTGGCGCGTGAGTGGAATGATGACATTAAGAGGTCTGGACTCTCCGTTGCGGGGGTGAAGGGGAAACCGGTGTAGCAGCAGTGCCTCGTAGATGCGTCCTGGTTGCTAGGAGACGTCCTGCAACCAATTTATTGCGGCACAGCTCCTTCTTCCTCCGGCGATGACGTCCCGCTGGGGGGCTCCCCTTTGAAGCAGCGCTGCCTAGTGGATGCGTCCTATCCAGTATAAATAACAAGGAGCAAGAGACGCGGCGAGACGACGTGCGCAAAAGCGTGCCTAAATATTTTTAAAAGCGAGACTTGATTAGTTGTGGTTTGTGCGCACGTACACGTGGAGTTGGGAAAATATAAAACCAAGTGGTGCACGCGCGACACACCAAGACATCTGTTTCCTATTATCGTGCACGCCTCTGTGCACGATAATTGAAAACAGATGTCGGGCCTGTGGGTAACCGACACCAATAGGCCATGGGCGGAGCAATGCGCCTCCCTTTGGCCAATTGCGTGCTGTCTTTGTTAAAAAGACGCACGCAAAGGCCAATAGCGTGTCCCAAAAGGAAAAGCACACGCACGAGTGTGTGCGATTCCTAGGTCAGCTTTGAAACCCCCTACAAGAGGTCTCTCACTGCGCGACCAGTGCTGCGCACTGCAATGCTAGGCGCGAGACCTAATAATCACCCACTCACTAGAAAGCATAACATAACCACAAATGTGAATGAAATCCACTAGCAAATCCTTACCTAATTGATATGTTTACATATATTATTATGCTACATAGCTTGTGATATTGCAAACACAACAATACGATGGCCAAAGTGGTGAAACTTTTCAGCCACTCACCCTCAGTCAAGATATCTGGGTTTAATCCTTCGTTCTTTTGCTCACTATGCTACCCCAGTTTGGACCCAGCCATATGCAAATCAGTCTGCTCCTCATGGGAACAGTCCAGCCCGAACTGCCAGGCCAGGTCCTTCCTGACCGTAAACAAGCATCCTTTGACCGGTTTCGGGATATCACCCCTCATCAGCCAGACTAGCTTGAATCCAGTGGCACAGCAAGCAAGGGATCCACGTCTGGGCTTACCCATGGCCACTTAGACTGAACATACCAAACACAAGATGATGGACGAAGTGGTGAAACTTTTCAACCACTCACCCTCAGTCAAGAGATTTGGGTTTAATCCAACGTTCTTTTGCTCACCATGCCACCCCAGTTTGGTCCCAGCCATAGGCAAATCAGTCTTGACCCTGCTCCTGGTGGGAATAGGACAGCCCAAACTGCCAGGCCAGGTCTTCCCTGGACCGGAAACAAGCATCCTGGGACCAGTTTCGGGGTGTCACCCCTCATCATCCAGGCTAGCTTGAATCCATTGATTTGAATTGATATTGAGCTGCTTCTGTTAAACTTGCATGCCGTGGAGGTAGCATATCTTTTCCTGTTGGTCCATCCATAGCTGCTTGCTAGATTTCCATAGTTTTATGCTAAATTTCTGCTTTATAATGGGCCATCAGTACACTTTGTGTGGCCATGATGCCTTGTGGGTGAGGATGAATAAAAAAAAATACCTTTTGTTAATTTATAACTTATTGTCTTTCTTAGACTATTAAGTTAAAAGTGTTGTGTTTGCATTTATCTAAAATGTTTTGTGTCTTTTCAGGTTTTGTTTGATGAACTTGGCACTTCCTTAATCAAAATATCGTCTCCCCAGTTGAAGTTCCAGCTGGTCAAGTCGTTTTTGCAGTTCTTGGGAGTTCCGTGCGGCTCTCGGCTTCCTTGCTCACTCCTCTACCTCGCCATGGATGAGTCCTCTATCTTCGATTGCAGACAACCAAACGAATTGCCATTATCAACTTTAGACTTGCCCTTTTTTGGAGTTAACAGTATAGGGCACATGGGCTCATTTTCCAGTAAAAAACACCATCCAGGTCACTGTAAGGATGGCGAGGAGTTCATTGTTAATGTTTTCCAGCCCATACTGTCTTTCTTTTCGGGTGATGAGAGGTCTTGTCTCTCTCTCTTTTGGCTACGGTACGAAATATCTAAGGTACATTTGAGTTTTGTGTTGCTTTTCACCTACTCTTCAATTGTATTTTTGGTCATATTTTCAGTACTTTTTCTTGCATTACCTACTGATATTGTGTTTTTATTAATATTAGTGTGCATGAAGGTGTCTCAACTCTTAAGCAGCAATTTTTGAATTGAGTTGTTTGATCACTGCAGAGTCAAGGAAGGGAAGTGAATTACATACTTCTTTTTATGGTTCATGAGCTGCATCACTCCCAGTGTCAGGCACCCATCAGATATTCTACTTATGACTTTTGTAGGAGGTGCTTTGTTATATTACTCTGAATACCATATTTGTAATGCGTCCTAGTGTTTTTTTTCTTTCAGCCATGCTGCTCTATAACATGGTTAAAAAAAAAAAAAACCACTGGCAAATTCAAGATATTTTGCCTAGGTGAGGCGTATTGGCTTTGCCAAGACTTGTTTTAATAGTTGACTGGATTGATGATTGTCTTTAAATAGGACAGGAAGGACTGGTATTAGTTAAGGACCCTGGAGTTATGTAGCTGGAGGAGACCGGGTTATGCGGCAGCGTTAACTAAATTATGCAACAAGAAAATGTGAATTATGCTGCTTAATGCTGCTCATTTTGGGATAATATTACTTCATTACTATGTTTCACACTGTCTGGACAAAGGTTCCACCAGATTAGTACTAGCCTAACACCCAAATGCAACAATAAGCATGTGGAAAGGGACCAGGGAGTTTTTGCAAAGGGCCTTCTACTGCGTGGCAACCCTTGTTGCTGCGCTTTTAGTAACGTTTGATGCATAACTATGCTGCAAACCCTGTGGCCGCAAACCCCCATCATTGCCAGCGGCCCTGGTTTTAGTTAAACGGTGGCGCAACACACCTAGTGGCATTTTTGTGTCTACTTCGCCAGAGCCTACTACTTGGCACCATTTTCATTTTAATAAGTGTCTGATTTCAAGTTTCTCCACCTTTCGCTGTATGTTCCTTGTCAGTGTTGTCTCCTTAGTCTACATGCACCTCACTTGTTCTGGTCACCTTCCTCATTTATTCACTTTCATCACTGCTGTACACACTGCTGCTTCTTTGAAATGTCTTTGTTCATTCCTATGCCCTACATTTAGCCATTTGCCCTACTTCTTTGAAATGTCCTTGTTCATTCCTAAGCCCTACATTTAGCCATTTGCCCTACTGTTGATCTGTCATGTCTACGTTTATCAGGTGGTGTTGTTGGACTTTGATTCTGACACTCACCAATGGTAACCACAATTTGACAGCTTTGATTGTGTGATAGACACATATGCACCTGAGACAGGGACACATATGCACCTGAGACAGGGCCACACAATTACATCTCCGTTGCCTTACTTTTCTATGATTACCGCCAATATTATCTGTAAATCACCAGATTATTTCTAAAACACCAGTCTCAGACGAGAGGTAAAGACTGAATGAACATAGAGACTTTCACCTTGCTCAGCAGATATCTTGCCTACTGCTGGGCACCGCAAATAGGGACGTCACTCTTCACTGCCTTTTATCAAGCACCTGTTCATGAGCGCTAAACTCAGTCTGAAACCGAGTGCCAGTGGGTGTTGTGCAAGAGATCGCTTGGATTTAGGCTTCTCCTGATGACACATTAGTGAAAAACATATAATTTTCCAGAGCAGTATGTGTTTAGTGTGCCGTGGTAACAGTTCCCCCTTGATAGTATAAATGAGGACGGCTAGTGACTAGTCTGCTTATGCCATCCATTTATCCACTGTGTTAGACCTACGTCTAAGGGGGTAGCTTGGCTCAGGTCACTTGGCTCAACACTCCTCTTGGCTTTTCAGGCCTGCATCCCACTCAGCTCGCAATCCTGCGCCACATCACTCAAAAAGAACACTACACCGATTTTTGTAAAAGAGTTACTGTAAACTTTATAACATTTCTTTTCTGATCAAGATTCAGTTTTCACTTTGACATTACAATTGGAACCAGTTCATTTCATTTGCATTAGACTTCTCTCTATAGTCTAAGGCCAAACCTGGACGTTTCTGTACTAGATAATCTTTTCTTCTTTAACGGTGGTACTTAGTTTCCCATGACAGGGTAAAACATTACATTTTTCATTCAAAATGACAATACCTTTCAACGTTACACCTTACAAAGTGATTACAGAAATACCCTCAGAGCTTCTCCCACCCCGAATCGGGAGACCTAGCTACACTTCTACAGGGCGTGCTTCAAATCACATTTCAAAATAACATTTAGTCCCCTCTGAATATTCGATCTGAGGAGTCCCCTCACAGCTGTACTTCAGGACTCTTATTCTGCTGATTCTATCCAATCTCCACCTTCTAGGCGCTACGTTGGACCTTCACTGGCTGGCAACTCAGTGATCCATTCTAATCAGTCTGTCAAGTTCTGCTTATTTCTTGACAAACACCCAATCACATTTTTATTAACATGGAATCCGATCTCCAGCTGTCACTGACTGGGAGATTATCTTTTCCCACACTGAGCGACAGGACTGTATTCCCCCCTAGTCAGTCTCGTGTCAAATCCAGTCACTTTCCCTTTTCTATTCGCCAAGGACTGGTGTTTCCCAGTAACGGACCTCAAGGGATACCAGGACACTTCCTGCCCCCTGCGACGTACTCCCCCGGGCCCTCTGGGGACTCCTCTATCACCCCCCCTTTCTCCTACTAGGGCCCCGCTTACTGTGTTCGTGCTGGTCGTCCTGCGAGTAGGTTACTCCTGAACTGAGGGACCTTGTTTCCGGGTGTCGGAACTCCCGACACCAAAGGGGAGAATCTGGCCGAAGGGTCGGAGGGCGTCCCACTAGGCACCTCACCGAAATGCCTCATCCAACGCTTACTGGTAGCGAGGGGGTGCTCCGTTTCCGCTATGGCCTCACTTTCTAGGGGGGCTTGGCCAGCCGGCAGAGTCCGGGTCGGTTCAGACTCCATTACGGACTGCTCGGGTACTTCAAGCAACAGCGTCTCAGATGGGGCGCGGCCTTCCGGGGTTACTGGCAGCAGAGAGGGGCGGCGCTACAGCCCCTCTCACGTGACATGAGGATGCCGGCCTCGAAGCCGGTCGCGTCTCGCTTCTCCCTCAGGCAATTCTCCTCACCTGGGCAGCGGCGTCGCGGCTCACCCGTTCCTCACAGGAAGCCCCACCACAAGCTCCCACAAGCCAGGAACCACCTCCGGAGGACACGAGAAGTCCCTCACGATCTCTGGAGGATGACGGTGTCCAGTTCTGGTAGGGTCTTTGGAAGGGAATTAGAGGGGAGTGGGGGAGCCAAATCAAGGGTGCCAGTAATTCTTTGGTGCGGCTGGATTGGGGTCCACAAGCTTCCTTGCTCCTGGAAGTGGCCACAGGTAAATTCCAAGATAGCGTTGTCCACCAGATCTCCGACTGCGCTCAGGGCCCGGTCACAAGGTTAGGGGTGACGTCACCTGGTTTGGAAGTTTGTGCAGGCCCTAAAACCTGTCTGTTCCCTTTTAGGCACGACCACCTCCTCACACAGGCGCCTTACTCCTGATGCCACACAGTTCTCTCTGAAAAACCTAAAATGGCCGCTCTCCTGTCACCTCTATTTATCACCTTGGACCTGACTTGCCAGAGAGGCCCAGAAAGTTCTGGAATCTCCCATAGCAGTCATGGTCCAGGTGCTGAAGTGACAGTTGGAGCCACCATTTTATGAATATCACCTTTCTCATCCATCCCCCTCAGAGGAGCACCTTGCGCCTTTCCCTCATGTGGAGTGGAAAAGACACCCAGAACCTCTACATCAGCACCAAAAAGTTAGGTAGACAGAAAAAATGAGAAGGGGGAAAGGGACAAAAATAATAAAATGAGGAGGGAACTGCCAAAGGGCTGACAGGTCTAACACGCGTCCCCCCCAGCTGAAAGTGGGGAGAGCTACCCAACCCCTTGGGAGTCCTCTTCACTAAGGCGGAAATACCTGGAGAGACCGTCAGCATTGGCGTGGTCCACTCCTGGGCGATGTTCCACCCTAAAGTCCATCCCCTGTAGGGAAATGGACCACCTCAACAGCTTGGGATTCTCGCCCCTCATTTGCATCAGCCACCTGAGGGGCCGGTGGTCGGTCTGAACCAGGAAGTGCGAGCCAAACAGGTATGGCCGCAGCTTCTTCAGAGCCCACACCACCGCAAAAGCTTCCCTCTCAATTGCACTCCACCTCTGTTCCCGGGGGAGTAGTCTCCTAGATAGGAAAACCACCGGTTGGTCTAGACCCTCATCATTAAGTTGCGACAGCACTGCTCCAATACCGTGCTCCGACGCGTCCATCTGGACAATGAACTCCTTGGCAAAGTCAGGGGCCCTGAGAACAGGTGCCGCACACATGGCCTTTTTCAAGGTGTCAAAAGCTTGTTGACATCCCTCGGTCCAGATCACCCGTCGAGGGTGCTTTTTGGAAGTGAGCTCAGTCAAGGGGGCCACGATGGTTCCGTATCCCTTGACAAAGCGTCGGTAGTAACCAGTGAGGCCCAAGAAGGCCCGGACCTCCGTCTGAGTCTTGGGGGGCTCCCAGGCCATGATGGTTTCGATCTTGGCCTGGAGGGGTTGCACCTTACCCCGACCCACCAAGTGACCGAGGTACACTACCGACCCCTGCCCGATCTGGCACTTGCTGGCCTTGATCGTCAGACCTGCCTGCTGCAAAGCCTGAAGAACAGCCTGAAGGTGACGCAGATGGTCCTCCCAGCTGCGGCTGAAGACAGCGATGTCATCCAGGTACGCAACTGAAAAGGCTTCCATACCAGAGAGGACCTGGTTCACCAATCGCTGGAACGTAGCAGGGGCGTTCTTGAGCCCAAAGGGCATCACACAGAACTGGTAGTGACCCTCGGGTGTGGAGAAGGCTGACCTTTCCTTGGCTCCATCCGTCAGGGAAATCTGCCAGTACCCGGAAGTGAGGTCAAAGGTACTGAGATATTGGGCAGCTCCCAACCGGTCAATGAGCTCATCCGCCCTCGGGATTGGATGAGCGTCTGTCTTTGTCACAGAATTCAGTCCCCTATAATCCACACAGAACCGGAGTTCTGGGGTAGTGCCCGGTGGGGCAGCTTTAGGTACCAGTACCACCGGACTGGACCAGGGACTACTCGAAGGCTCAATCACTCCTAGCTCTAGCATCTTGGTAACTTCCTCATGGATGCTAGCCTTCACCTTATCCGACAGTCGGTAGGACTTGGACTTCACAGGTGGGCTGTCCCCTGTGTCCACGTCATGGGTACACAGATGAGTCCTTCCCGGGATAAGGGAGAACAAGGAAGCAAACTGCTCCAGTACCTGGCGACAGTCCTTCCGTTGTTCAGGAGTTAGTGACGGTGAAAGGATCACTCCCTCCACCGACCCATCCTTCTCTTGGGACGCAAACAGATCAGGAAGAGGTTCACTTTCCTCTTCCTCTGACCCATCAGTCACCATCATTAACGTGACCTCGGGTCTCTCTTGGTGAGGCTTGAGGCGATTGACATGGAGCACCCGATGGGGCTGCCTGGGGGTCTTAAGATCTACCACGTAGGTAACCGTGCCCTTTTTCTCAACCACCTCAAAGGGACCTGACCAGCGATCCTGGAGGGCGCTAAGCTCTCCAGGTTCCATCACCCACACCTTCTGGCCAGGCTCCAGCTCCACCGGGTGAGCGTTTCGGTCATACCATTCCTTCATGACCGTTTGGCTGGCTTCTAGGTTTTCAGAAGCTTGCTTCCACAACCTAGCCATTTGGCTACGAAAGGCCAGCATGTAGCTCACCACATCCGGGGGAAGTTTCCTGGGAGTCTTTTCCCATCCATCCTTCACCAGGCTGAGGGGTCCACGCACAGGGTGCCCGTACAACAACTCGAAGGGGCTGAAGCCCACTCCCTTCTGTGGTACCTCCCTGTACGAAAACAGCAAACAAGGTAGGAGGACGTCCCATTTCCTCCGCAGGCTCTCGGGCAGACTCCGGATCATGCCCTTTAAGGTTTTGTTAAACCTTTCCACCAGACCATTAGTCTGGGGGTGATAAGGAGTGGAGAACCGGTAGGTAACTCCACACTCTTTCCACATGGCCCGCATGTAGGCCGACATGAAGTTGGTACCTCTGTCTGACACCACTTCCTTGGGGAATCCCATCCGGGTAAAAATTCCCATAAGGGCCCGTGCCACCGCAGGTGCAGTAATGGTCCTCAGAGGGATAGCCTCTGGGTACCGTGTGGCATGATCCACCAGAACCAGGATAAACCTGTGACCGGCCGACGTTGGTGGATCCAATGGCCCGACAATGTCGATGCCCACCCTTTCAAAGGGGGTACCAACGACAGGCAGTGGTTCCAGGGGAGCTTTCAGCTTCACCCCTGTTTTCCCACTAGCTTGGCAGGTTACACACGTCCTACAAAAAGTATCGGACGTAATCCTCATCTGAGGCCAGTAAAAATGAGGGACAAGTCGAGCAAAGGTCTTGTCTTGTCCCAAGTGTCCTGCCAAGGGTATTTCGTGAGCCAGTCCTAATAGGAAGGCTCGGTAACGCTGGGGAACTACCAAGGCCCGGGATGAACCATGCACCGGAGCCTTGGGTTCGCTATACAGGAGTCCATCTTCCCAGTATATGTGGAAGTTCCCCGAATCGTCACCCGCTGCCTGGGCTTCGGCCTGCCGCCGTAAACCCTCAAGGGTAGGGCACTCCTTCTGAGCCCGACAAAACTCTTCCCTAGTAGGTCCTCCCTCCACCTGCCAGTCTGCAGGGGTAGGCAAGCCCTCCAGGGACGTTGCATCCCCCTCCGTAGACTCCGGGACCACCTTAGTTGCTCCATCCACCTTTGGAGGGTTAGATGCCGGGGCAGGCTTTCCCCGTCTACCCTTTCCGGCAGCTGGTTGGGCCTTTGTCCCAGGCTCCAACCTCTGTGAATCCCCTCTTCGGGTGGTCACAGACCGAGTGTGGGCACACGTCCACTCAGGGGTCCCCAACATCTCCATGTGGGCCCTGAACTCAACCTCCTTCCACGCCGAGTGTTCAAGGTCGTTTCCCAACAGGCAGTCGACCGGCATGGCAGGGCTGATCGCAACTCGTAGAGGACCCGCAACCCCTCCCCACTCAAAGGGAACCTGGGCCACCGGATAGTGACCCTCTCGGTTGTCAGCCATCACAACCGGGTGGACTACATTGGGAACCACCTGCTCTGGGGACACCAGCTGACTCCTCACCATAGTCATGCTGGCTCCTGTGTCCCTCAGAGCCTCCACCCTCTGGGCATTGATGGTGACCCATTGCCTGTACTTAGTAGTATTCGAGGGCATCTGGGTCTTAGGAACCATCTCACAATCCCCTAAGGACACTAGGGTTAGCCCTGCCCACTCACCTCCCTTATCTAGGGGCAACTCCTCCCCGAGCACTACACTCGCCACCCCAGGGGTCTTTCCTCCAATGTGAGGGTGTGGTCTCTTGGGACACTTGGCATCCCCCTTATAGTGCCCAACCTCACCACACTCGTAACATCGGACAACCCTAGGCTGCTGACCACGGTCAGGATAAGGGGGTTTGTGGGGACCAACCTTAGGAGGGAATCCTACTCCCTTCCCTGGTGAACTCTTTTGGGGACCTTTAGAGAACTCCCTCTTTTTGTCTCCCCCCTCTGTCTTCTGGGGGGCGCCCTGTCCAGCCCTTTGGAAATTCCCTCCAGTCCCTTTTGAGGATACCCGGGTACTCGCCCAGATATCCGCCTCCTCCGCAAGCTTCCTGGGATTAGTTAGCTTGCTGTCTACCAGGTGCTGACGCAGCTCTGGAAAACTTTTCTCTAGGAGGTGCTCCTTTAAAATTAAATTGTACAGTCCCTCATAGTCCTTGACATCACTGCCCTGCACCCAGCCCTCTAAGGCCTTCCTGGCATAATCCAAGAAGTCCACCCAATTCTGAGTGGACAACTTCTGACTGCCCCGGAACCTCTGCCTGAATTTTTCAGGGGTCAGCCCAAATTTCCTCACTAGGGCTACCTTCATAACGGGGTACCGGGTCTGGTCTGGCTGTTCTAGCGCTAACAAGGCATCCCTCCCCACCGGAGGCATATACCTATACAGGCCACCCCCCCACTGGGCTTCGGGGACCCCATGGGCTCGTAGAGAGACCTCATAGGCAGCCAGCCATTTTACAATATCATCCCCTATACCATAGCTAGCAACCACATCTTTGGGCAGGTAGGGCCTGGACTCTCTCGGGACTTCTCTCGGTATGCTGCCACCATTAGGACTACTGGGAGTTCCAAGTTGAAGGGCTTTGAGCTCTAACTCTTTTAAGTGAAGCTCATGGAGGAACCTCCTCACCTCCCTCTCCTTTTCCAACCGGGCCAGATCCATTCTAAGCTGTCTCTCTTCCCTCAGATCAACTAGGTCAGCAGAGGACAGGCTCCCCCCTGAGGCGCTACTTCCCACTCTTGATGGGGCCCTGGACCCAACGTCCACATTACCGCTCCCAGGGGGAAGAAGGACTTCCGGTTCTTCTAGGAGATCTAGTCCTGGTTCTTCTTCCCGTTTCCCGCTAGGGTGGGCCATAACCCAGGCTCTTAAGCTTGCCTGGAGCTCTGTCTTCTTCGCCCCCTGCTTAAAGAATACCCCCCGTTCCTGGCAGAACTCCTTCAACTGGGCCACTGTATACTCCTCCAGCCTACCCAATTCGAATTCCATCCTGCCAGATGGGACCCCAACACAGTTAACAAGAACTTTACTCAAGAAAGAGAATCCACAGGACAATTTTAAAAACCTCCAATTAAGAAACAATCTGGAGAAAACTCCAGTCAAAACAATGCAGTGTAGGTGGTGATGCGCGCAAAACTGCTACCAAGCGGATGCAAGCACTGAATAACGATCCCACCGCTGAGCACCAATTTGTTAGACCTACATCTAAGGGGGTAGCTTGGCTCAGGTCACTTGGCTCAACACTCCTCTTGGCTTTTCAGGCCTGCATCCCACTCAGCTCGCAATCCTGCGCCACATCACTCAAAAAGAACACTACACCGATTTTTGTAAAAGAGTTACTGTAAAGTTTATAACATTTCTTTTCTGATCAAGATTCAGTTTTCACTTTGACATTACAATTGGAACCAGTTCATTTCATTTGCATTAGACTTCTCTCTATAGTCTAAGGCCAAACCTGGACGTTTCTGTACTAGATAATCTTTTCTTCTTTAACGGTGGTACTTAGTTTCCCATGACAGGGTAAAACATTACATTTTTCATTCAAAATGACAATACCTTTCAACGTTACACCTTACAAAGTGATTACAGAAATACCCTCAGAGCTTCTCCCACCCCGAATCGGGAGACCTAGCTACACTTCTACAGGGCGTGCTTCAAATCACATTTCAAAAGAACATTTAGTCCCCTCTGAATATTCGATCTGAGGAGTCCCCTCACAGCTGTACTTCAGGACTCTTATTCTGCTGATTCTATCCAATCTCCACCTTCTAGGCGCTACGTTGGACCTTCACTGGCTGGCAACTCAGTGATCCATTCTAATCAGTCTGTCAAGTTCTGCTTATTTCTTGACAAACACCCAATCACATTTTTATTAACATGGAATCCGATCTCCAGCTGTCACTGACTGGGAGATTATCTTTTCCCACACTGAGCGACAGGACTGTATTCCCCCCTAGTCAGTCTCGTGTCAAATCCAGTCACTTTCCCTTTTCTATTCGCCAAGGACTGGTGTTTCCCAGTAACGGACCTCAAGGGATACCAGGACACTTCCTGCCCCCTGCGACGTACTCCCCCGGGCCCTCTGGGGACTCCTCTATCACCCCCCCTTTCTCCTACTAGGGCCCCGCTTACTGTGTTCGTGCTGGTCGTCCTGCGAGTAGGTTACTCCTGAACTGAGGGACCTTGTTTCCGGGTGTCGGAACTCCCGACACCAAAGGGGGGAATCTGGCCGAAGGGTCGGAGGGCGTCCCACTAGGCACCTCACCGAAATGCCTCATCCAACGCTTACTGGTAGCGAGGGGGTGCTCCGTTTCCGCTATGGCCTCACTTTCTAGGGGGGCTTGGCCAGCCGGCAGAGTCCGGGTCGGTTCAGACTCCGTTACGGACTGCTCGGGTACTTCAAGCAACAGCGTCTCAGATGGGGCGCGGCCTTCCGGGGTTACTGGCAGCAGAGAGGGGCGGCGCTACGGCCCCTCTCACGTGACATGAGGATGCCGGCCTCGAAGCCGGTCGCGTCTCGCTCCTCCCTCAGGCAATTCTCCTCACCTGGGCAGCGGCGTCGCGGCTCACCCGTTCCTCACAGGAAGCCCCACCACAAGCTCCCACAAGCCAGGAACCACCTCCGGAGGACACCAGAAGTCCCTCACGATCTCTGGAGGATGACGGTGTCCAGTTCTGGTAGGGTCTTTGGGAGGGAATTAGAGGGGAGTGGGGGAGCCAAATCAAGGGTGCCAGTAATTCTTTGGTGCGGCTGGATTGGGGTCCACAAGCTTCCTTGCTCCTGGAAGTGGCCACAGGTAAATTCCAAGATAGCGTTGTCCACCAGATCTCCGACTGCGCTCAGGGCCCGGTCACAAGGTTAGGGGTGACGTCACCTGGTTTGGAAGTTTGTGCAGGCCCTAAAACCTGTCTGTTCCCTTTTAGGCACGACCACCTCCTCACACAGGCGCCTTACTCCTGATGCCACACAGTTCTCTCTGAAAAACCTAAAATGGCCGCTCTCCTGTCACCTCTATTTATCACCTTGGACCTGACTTGCCAGAGAGGCCCAGAAAGTTCTGGAATCTCCCATAGCAGTCATGGTCCAGGTGCTAAAGTGACAGTTGGAGCCACCATTTTATGAATATCACCTTTCTCATCCATCCCCTCAGAGGAGCACCTTGCGCCTTTCCCTCATGTGGAGTGGAAAAGACACCCAGAACCTCTACATCAGCACCAAAAAGTTAGGTAGACAGAAAAAATGAGAAGGGGGAAAGGGACAAAAATAATAAAATGAGGAGGGAACTGCCAAAGGGCTGACAGGTCTAACACGCGTCCCCCCCAGCTGAAAGTGGGGAGAGCTACCCAACCCCTTGGGAGTCCTCTTCACTAAGGCGGAAATACCTGGAGAGACCGTCAGCATTGGCGTGGTCCACTCCTGGGCGATGTTCCACCCTAAAGTCCATCCCCTGTAGGGAAATGGACCACCTCAACAGCTTGGGATTCTCGCCCCTCATTTGCATCAGCCACCTGAGGGGCCGGTGGTCGGTCTGAACCAGGAAGTGCGAGCCAAACAGGTATGGCCGCAGCTTCTTCAGAGCCCACACCACCGCAAAAGCTTCCCTCTCAATTGCACTCCACCTCTGTTCCCGGGGGAGTAGTCTCCTAGATAGGAAAACCACCGGTTGGTCTAGACCCTCATCATTAAGTTGCGACAGCACTGCTCCAATACCGTGCTCCGACGCGTCCATCTGGACAATGAACTCCTTGGCAAAGTCAGGGGCCCTGAGAACAGGTGCCGCACACATGGCCTTTTTCAAGGTGTCAAAAGCTTGTTGACATCCCTCGGTCCAGATCACCCGTCGAGGGTGCTTTTTGGAAGTGAGCTCAGTCAAGGGGGCCACGATGGTTCCGTATCCCTTGACAAAGCGTCGGTAGTAACCAGTGAGGCCCAAGAAGGCCCGGACCTCCGTCTGAGTCTTGGGGGGCTCCCAGGCCATGATGGTTTCGATCTTGGCCTGGAGGGGTTGCACCTTACCCCGACCCACCAAGTGACCGAGGTACACTACCGACCCCTGCCCGATCTGGCACTTGCTGGCCTTGATCGTCAGACCTGCCTGCTGCAAAGCCTGAAGAACAGCCTGAAGGTGACGCAGATGGTCCTCCCAGCTGCGGCTGAAGACAGCGATGTCATCCAGGTACGCAACTGAAAAGGCTTCCATACCAGAGAGGACCTGGTTCACCAATCGCTGGAACGTAGCAGGGGCGTTCTTGAGCCCAAAGGGCATCACACAGAACTGGTAGTGACCCTCGGGTGTGGAGAAGGCTGACCTTTCCTTGGCTCCATCCGTCAGGGAAATCTGCCAGTACCCGGAAGTGAGGTCAAAGGTACTGAGATATTGGGCAGCTCCCAACCGGTCAATGAGCTCATCCGCCCTCGGGATTGGATGAGCGTCTGTCTTTGTCACAGAATTCAGTCCCCTATAATCCACACAGAACCGGAGTTCTGGGGTAGTGCCCGGTGGGGCAGCTTTAGGTACCAGTACCACCGGACTGGACCAGGGACTACTCGAAGGCTCAATCACTCCTAGCTCTAGCATCTTGGTAACTTCCTCATGGATGCTAGCCTTCACCTTATCCGACAGTCGGTAGGACTTGGACTTCACAGGTGGGCTGTCCCCTGTGTCCACGTCATGGGTACACAGATGAGTCCTTCCCGGGATAAGGGAGAACAAGGAAGCAAACTGCTCCAGTACCTGGCGACAGTCCTTCCGTTGTTCAGGAGTTAGTGACGGTGAAAGGATCACTCCCTCCACCGACCCATCCTTCTCTTGGGACGCAAACAGATCAGGAAGAGGTTCACTTTCCTCTTCCTCTGACCCATCAGTCACCATCATTAACGTGACCTCGGGTCTCTCTTGGTGAGGCTTGAGGCGATTGACATGGAGCACCCGATGGGGCTGCCTGGGGGTCTTAAGATCTACCACGTAGGTAACCTTGCCCTTTTTCTCAACAACCTCAAAGGGACCTGACCAGCGATCCTGGAGGGCGCTAAGCTCTCCAGGTTCCATCACCCACACCTTCTGGCCAGGCTCCAGCTCCACCGGGTGAGCGTTTCGGTCATACCATTCCTTCATGACCGTTTGGCTGGCTTCTAGGTTTTCAGAAGCTTGCTTCCACAACCTAGCCATTTGGCTACGAAAGGCCAGCATGTAGCTCACCACATCCGGGGGAAGTTTCCTGGGAGTCTTTTCCCATCCATCCTTCACCAGGCTGAGGGGTCCACGCACAGGGTGCCCGTACAACAACTCGAAGGGGCTGAAGCCCACTCCCTTCTGTGGTACCTCCCTGTACGAAAACAGCAAACAAGGTAGGAGGACGTCCCATTTCCTCCGCAGGCTCTCAGGCAGACTCCGAATCATGCCCTTTAAGGTTTTGTTAAACCTTTCCACCAGACCATTAGTCTGGGGGTGATAAGGAGTGGAGAACCGGTAGGTAACTCCACACTCTTTCCACATGGCCCGCATGTAGGCCGACATGAAGTTGGTACCTCTGTCCGACACCACTTCCTTGGGGAATCCCATCCGGGTAAAAATTCCCATAAGGGCCCGTGCCACCGCAGGTGCAGTAATGGTCCTCAGAGGGATAGCCTCTGGGTACCGTGTGGCATGATCCACCAGAACCAGGATAAACCTGTGACCGGCCGACGTTGGTGGATCCAATGGCCCGACAATGTCGATGCCCACCCTTTCAAAGGGGGTACCAACGACAGGCAGTGGTTCCAGGGGAGCTTTCAGCTTCACCCCTGTTTTCCCACTAGCTTGGCAGGTTACACACGTCCTACAAAAAGTATCGGACGTAATCCTCATCTGAGGCCAGTAAAAATGAGGGACAAGTCGAGCAAAGGTCTTGTCTTGTCCCAAGTGTCCTGCCAAGGGTATTTCATGAGCCAGTCCTAATAGGAAGGCTCGGTAACGCTGGGGAACTACCAAGGCCCGGGATGAACCATGCACCGGAGCCTTGGGTTCGCTATACAGGAGTCCATCTTCCCAGTATATGTGGAAGTTCCCCGAATCGTCACCCGCTGCCTGGGCTTTGGCCTGCCGCCGTAAACCCTCAAGGGTAGGGCACTCCTTCTGAGCCCGACAAAACTCTTCCCTAGTAGGTCCTCCCTCCACCTGCCAGTCTGCAGGGGTAGGCAAGCCCTCCAGGGACGTTGCATCCCCCTCCGTAGACTCCGGGACCACCTTAGTTGCTCCATCCACCTTTGGAGGGTTAGATGCCGGGGCAGGCTTTCCCCGTCCCCGTCTACCCTTTCCGGCAGCTGGTTGGGCCTTTGTCCCAGGCTCCAACCTCTGTGAATCCCCTCTTCGGGTGGTCACAGACCGAGTGTGGGCACACGTCCACTCAGGGGTCCCCAACATCTCCATGTGGGCCCTGAACTCAACCTCCTTCCACGCCGAGTGTTCAAGGTCGTTTCCCAACAGGCAGTCGACCGGCATGGCAGGGCTGATCGCAACTCGTAGAGGACCCGCAACCCCTCCCCACTCAAAGGGAACCTGGGCCACCGGATAGTGACCCTCTCTGTTGTCAGCCATCACAACCGGGTGGACTACATTGGGAACCACCTGCTCTGGGGACACCAGCTGACTCCTCACCATAGTCATGCTGGCTCCTGTGTCCCTCAGAGCCTCCACCCTCTGGGCATTGATGGTGACCCATTGCCTGTACTTAGTAGTATTCGAGGGCATCTGGGTCTTAGGAACCATCTCACAATCCCCTAAGGACACTAGGGTTAGCCCTGCCCACTCACCTCCCTTATCTAGGGGCAACTCCTCCCCGAGCACTACACTCGCCACCCCAGGGGTCTTTCCTCCAATGGGAGGGTGTGGTCTCTTGGGACACTTGGCATCCCCCTTATAGTGCCCAACCTCACCACACTCGTAACATCGGACAACCCTAGGCTGCTGACCACGGTCAGGATAAGGGGGTTTGTGGGGACCAACCTTAGGAGGGAATCCTACTCCCTTCCCTGGTGAACTCTTTTGGGGACCTTTAGAGAACTCCCTCTTTTTGTCTCCCCCCTCTGTCTTCTAGGGGGCGCCCTGTCCAGCCCTTTGGAAATTCCCTCCAGTCCCTTTTGAGGATACCCGGGTACTCGCCCAGATATCCGCCTCCTCCGCAAGCTTCCTGGGATTAGTTAGCTTGCTGTCTACCAGGTGCTGACGCAGCTCTGGAAAACTTTTCTCTAGGAGGTGCTCCTTTAAAATTAAATTGTACAGTCCCTCATAGTCCTTGACATCACTGCCCTGCACCCAGCCCTCTAAGGCCTTCCTGGCATAATCCAAGAAGTCCACCCAATTCTGAGTGGACAACTTCTGACTGCCCCGGAACCTCTGCCTGAATTTTTCAGGGGTCAGCCCAAATTTCCTCACTAGGGCTACCTTCATAACGGGGTACCGGGTCTGGTCTGGCTGTTCTAGCGCTAACAAGGCATCCCTCCCCACCGGAGGCATATACCTATACAGGCCACCCCCCCACTGGGCTTCGGGGACCCCATGGGCTCTTAGAGAGACCTCATAGGCAGCCAGCCATTTTACAATATCATCCCCTATACCATAGCTAGCAACCACATCTTTGGTCAGGTAGGGCCTGGACTCTCTCGGGACTTCTCTCGGTATGCTGCCACCATTAGGACTACTGGGAGTTCCAAGTTGAAGGGCTTTGAGCTCTAACTCTTTTAAGTGAAGCTCATGGAGGAACCTCCTCTCCTCCCTCTCCTTTTCCAACCGGGCCAGATCCATTCTAAGCTGTCTCTCTTCCCTCAGATCAACTAGGTCAGCAGAGGACAGGCTCCCCCCTGAGGCGCTATTTCCCACTCTTGATGGGGCCCTGGACCCAACGTCCACATTACCGCTCCCAGGGGGAAGAAGCACTTCCGGTTCTTCTAGGAGATCTAGTCCTGGTTCTTCTTCCCGTTTCCCGCTAGGGTGGGCCATAACCCAGGCTCTTAAGCTTGCCTGGAGCTCTGTCTTCTTCGCCCCCTGCTTAAAGAATACCCCCCGTTCCTGGCAGAACTCCTTCAACTGGGCCACTGTATACTCCTCCAGCCTACCCAATTCGAATTCCATCCTGCCAGATGGGACCCCAACACAGTTAACAAGAACTTTACTCAAGAAAGAGAATCCACAGGACAATTTTAAAAACCTCCAATTAAGAAACAATCTGGAGAAAACTCCAGTCAAAACAATGCAGTGTAGGTGGTGATGCGCGCAAAACTGCTACCAAGCGGATGCAAGCACTGAATAACGATCCCACCGCTGAGCACCAATTTGTTAGACCTACGTCTAAGGGGGTAGCTTGGCTCAGGTCACTTGGCTCAACACTCCTCTTGGCTTTTCAGGCCTGCATCCCACTCAGCTCGCAATCCTGCGCCACATCACTCAAAAAGAACACTACACCGATTTTTGTAAAAGAGTTACTGTAAAGTTTATAACATTTCTTTTCTGATCAAGATTCAGTTTTCACTTTGACATTACAATTGGAACCAGTTCATTTCATTTGCATTAGACTTCTCTCTATAGTCTAAGGCCAAACCTGGACGTTTCTGTACTAGATAATCTTTTCTTCTTTAACGGTGGTACTTAGTTTCCCATGACAGGGTAAAACATTATATTTTTCATTCAAAATGACAATACCTTTCAACGTTACACCTTACAAAGTGATTACAGAAATACCCTCAGAGCTTCTCCCACCCCGAATCGGGAGACCTAGCTACACTTCTACAGGGCGTGCTTCAAATCACATTTCAAAAGAACATTTAGTCCCCTCTGAATATTCGATCTGAGGAGTCCCCTCACAGCTGTACTTCAGGACTCTTATTCTGCTGATTCTATCCAATCTCTACCTTCTAGGCGCTACGTTGGACCTTCACTGGCTGGCAACTCACTGATCCATTCTAATCAGTCTGTCAAGTTCTGCTTATTTCTTGACAAACACCCAATCACATTTTTATTAACATGGAATCCGATCTCCAGCTGTCACTGACTGGGAGATTATCTTTTCACACACTGAGCGACAGGACTGTATTCCCCCCTAGTCAGTCTCGTGTCAAATCCAGTCACTTTCCCTTTTCTATTCGCCAAGGACTGGTGTTTCCCAGTAACGGACCTCAAGGGATACCAGGACACTTCCTGCCCCCTGCGACGTACTCCCCCGGGCCCTCTGGGGACTCCTCTATCACCCCCCCTTTCTCCTACTAGGGCCCCGCTTACTGTGTTCGTGCTGGTCGTCCTGCGAGTAGGTTACTCCTGAACTGAGGGACCTTGTTTCCGGGTGTCGGAACTCCCGACACCAAAGGGGGGAATCTGGCCGAAGGGTCGGAGGGCGTCCCACTAGGCACCTCACCGAAATGCCTCATCCAACGCTTACTGGTAGCGAGGGGGTGCTCCGTTTCCGCTATGGCCTCACTTTCTAGGGGGGCTTGGCCAGCCGGCAGAGTCCGGGTCGGTTCAGACTCCGTTACGGACTGCTCGGGTACTTCAAGCAACAGCGTCTCAGATGGGGCGCGGCCTTCCGGGGTTACTGGCAGCAGAGAGGGGCGGCGCTACGGCCCCTCTCACGTGACATGAGGATGCCGGCCTCGAAGCCGGTCGCGTCTCGCTCCTCCCTCAGGCAATTCTCCTCACCTGGGCAGCGGCGTCGCGGCTCACCCGTTCCTCACAGGAAGCCCCACCACAAGCTCCCACAAGCCAGGAACCACCTCCGGAGGACACCAGAAGTCCCTCACGATCTCTGGAGGATGACGGTGTCCAGTTCTGGTAGGGTCTTTGGGAGGGAATTAGAGGGGAGTGGGGGAGCCAAATCAAGGGTGCCAGTAATTCTTTGGTGCGGCTGGATTGGGGTCCACAAGCTTCCTTGCTCCTGGAAGTGCCAACAGGTAAATTCCAAGATAGCGTTGTCCACCAGATCTCCGACTGCGCTCAGGGCCCGGTCACAAGGTTAGGGGTGACGTCACCTGGTTTGGAAGTTTGTGCAGGCCCTAAAACCTGTCTGTTCCCTTTTAGGCACGACCACCTCCTCACACAGGCGCCTTACTCCTGATGCCACACAGTTCTCTCTGAAAAACCTAAAATGGCCGCCCTCCTGTCACCTCTATTTATCACCTTGGACCTGACTTGCCAGAGAGGCCCAGAAAGTTCTGGAATCTCCCATAGCAGTCATGGTCCAGGTGCTGAAGTGACAGTTGGAGCCACCATTTTATGAATATCACCTTTCTCATCCATCCCCCTCAGAGGAGCACCTTGCGCCTTTCCCTCATGTGGAGTGGAAAAGACACCCAGAACCTCTACATCAGCACCAAAAAGTTAGGTAGACAGAAAAAATGAGAAGGGGGAAAGGGACAAAAATAATAAAATGAGGAGGGAACTGCCAAAGGGCTGACAGGTCTAACACACTGCAAGCTGCTTACCCTCACTTTCTTTAACTATGCATTTTATATTTAAATAGTATTACCAATGATCTTAAACCAAAATCCGTGTGCATCCATTTCGATGCGTAATCATGTTATCTGAATGCCAATTGGACATACATTTAATGCAAATTATCATCATCAGAATGATCTGTTGAGCATGTGCAGGTCTTGTAAGGGATTCAATCCCAATTGTTTAAAAAATGTTATTAATTTTTACAAACGTATTCCAAAAACAACTATACATTAGATGTTGTGGACTTGAGCAATAAGGTGTTAAGTGCACATAGTTAGGTTTTTATCTTTTACACTTTTGCTAAAAGCAAAATATTTGATTACACTTAACACTCCTCTCTTTATTGTTTATAATCCAGCTTTTTAATTGCAACCAGAATTTGATATTTTCTGTCAGAATCGAGTTTTTTCCAAATTTGTGCACAACTAAAAAAGTGTGTGGTTTTGCCACTAGCGGCGTCCAGCATATGGTAAGTGAAAAGGTTTCTGGTCCCTCATAAAATGGAATAAATGTAAATGCATTGTACCAGTTAGCCAGCAGGCTGTACTTATTGAATTGCATTTGTATTTTTCAGTTTAAAAAATCATTTTTTTTATGACTCGTGCAAAATTAGTTGGGTGTGGTTTTCTGACCTGATTTTTTTTTTTTAAAAGACCAAAACAAATGAGGCAATGATGCCCATAGGTTGAATAACAATAGTGTTGTGTCTACCTATTAAACAGGCTTCAAAGAAGGCCACTCCACCTTGCATAATGCAATGGTCTTAGCCCTAATAACAAGTCAAGTTCTTGTTCATGGGGCAGGTTTTTACACTGTGTCTTCATAGACCTTTCTAAGCTATTTAACCCAAATTACGGTAAAAATGACCCAATATCAGTACACCTATAAACCAAATTGCATGCTCACACCTGGGCAGTCATCAAACTATTTACATGCGATGCGAAGTGGGACAATACATACTGCTCTTCTAGTGTAACACAAGGCTTTATCCTAGCTTTAGAAGTGACATAATCGAATATTAAATCATCAAATGTACCATGTCTGATTACAGAATAATTTCAGTCATTATTTTTATGAGTATTTATTACCGCACTATTTAGTGGGATATGCTGAGAGCAGTAACATAACTATTAATGCAGGAAAACGTCATGCTGGAAAAACTAGTTACATTTGGAAACTAATTACTATGGTTCCTACTATATCTACAAATTGGAAAAGTGTAGGAATACAAGTATATGTGCCTAATATTTGATAAGGATAGTAATTGAAGGTCACTATTTAGGCAAACATGTCCATTAACAACCTAGTGAATTAACTATTATGTTTTGACCAGCAATATGGAGGAGCACCTTTGCACCAATTGGTTAGAGCCTGTGGAGATAAGGTGACCCAGATTACACTACTTGGCTCCCAAATGTGGATTCGAGTTTCGACAAAATGATTGAGAAGTGTGAATCTACAACATGGTGCACAATCTAGAACTTAAAGAGAAATACCTTAATGGAGGTACTGCACTTAGAAACTATAATGACTGCAGTAGATTGTACAGTAATTCAAACTGTTTTGTGTCCATATGTGGGTCTTTCCCTCTCTCTCCATCAAATTCTACAATGGAGCAGATTTTCGAAATGCCGAGTATCAGTATCAGATTGTTGACATTAAGCCATTAAAAAAAGGAGATTGACAAAGTAGGTCTGCGAATGTCACTGGAGGACAAAATAGTATTGATTCGCTTAATAATAGCATCCCTTAAAAGACAGTTATGATCCTGAGCTGTGCAAAGGTGAGAGGGACTACTTGTATTTAAAGTCATATAAATTATGTCATTCCTAATCCCATAATGAACTTCAGTCAGGATACGACAGCCTCAATAAATCTAAAACAACTGAAGCTCCTTATATCAGCGAGGCTTAATCAACCCCCAAGCTTGAAGTGAACTGTATGATGGAGGGAGAAACACTAAAAGAAGTAGGAATGAAAATGAAAGAGTGCATGACATAGAGAACATTACACATCAATGACAATCAAGCCACCCCTAGAACCAGCCCATGGAAGAGCTGGACAACAGCCTAAGGCAGTATCTCAGAAATCCGCTGCTTACCGTAAGCAGTAACTTCCACCTTACCTTTCTTGCATTCACCACTCTGGTGCTGTGATGGACTTGTCATATTGTCACAGCCAGTTGGAGCTTGTAATGCTAAAATGCATGCATCCTTTTTTTAGATGATTCTCATACACTTTTCTCTTAATACAAGTCGATCAACATAAATACATGAGAGAAACTGTTACTTAAATGAGACTATCAAATGAGTATGAGGCAGTATCTTCTCATGAGAAATCATTGAAATGAAGATGCATAAACATACTGCTGAATTCACTGTTTTCCTAAAATCATGCTTCTGATTGCCAACATTGAAAGTGAGGGAGGAAATGTGGCAATGCATTACCTCAAATAAATTGGCTCGGGAATCCAGAATCTTAGCATGCAACTTATTGTCTCCTTTACGAACAAGACGCCCATTATCCACATCAAGTTCAATGCCTTCATGACTAAAATCGCCCATGTGTGAGAAGACCAACTGACTGCAGCTGAACACCAACAAGACTGAAATCTTGACCTTCGGAAAGAGGACTTCACTGAGGGACTCCGTCTGGTGGCCAGCAGAGCTAGGACCGACACACAGTCCCACCACCCATGCCAAGAACCTTGGGATTGTCAACAACAACAAACTTGACGTGACCACCCAAGTCACCCCTTCAACGCTTCATGCTTTCATACACTGAAGATGTTGAGAAAGATTTTCAAATGGTACCCAATTTGCAGTCGAAAACCATCATGCATGCCCTTGTCTCAAGCAACCTGGATTACGGGACCGCCTTCTATGCCAGGATCCTAAAAAAACTCATCAGAGGCTGCATAGCATTCAGAACTCGTCAGCCAGAATCACTCTCAACATCCCACGCCGCACTCTCATCACACCACACATGAAGGTGCTCCACTGGCTCCTCACACTCAAAAGAGCACAATTCAAGCTCCTCCCCAACACTTTCAAGACACTACATGACACTGGCCTAGCATACCTCAACAATTGCATCTGCTTTCACTACTCTTCCACACACCTCTTCTCATCTGGACCCCTCTTCACGGATTCACGCTTCCAACTTCCTGATTACAAGAAACCTATGGATGTTCTTTGATTTGTACTATGAAAAGATCATTGTCGGTGCAAAGTCCTACATTCAATCCATTTCACAGTGCATGTCTGTGATAGTAGTTCATCTGCGAAAGACCTTTTTTGTCCATACCTGGATGACTGGCTAATAAAAACTCCACCATTCATTAAAGTTCAACAGGCCTCTCTACTGCAGATCCTTCTGTCTTTTGTAGCTAAGACATTTCTCTATATTATTTGCGGCAGCATTGAACAAAAGGGAATGGTGTTTCCTTAAGAGTAGAGATTATTTCTACTTTTGTTTGTCGTGGTTCCAACCCATAGTTTCTTTGCCGCTTCATGACCAGCTGAGCTTGCTCATCTAATCACCTTTTTGGATGATAAATGATGATCCCATAATAGAGAAAGAAGTTTTATGCAGTTACAATCATAGTGCTTCAAGGTGGGTATCTTCATTGCAGCCATACACAACCACTTACTTGCCTTGTTGTGGCTAAAGGAGGCTAAATCGTGCAAAACCAGGATCTTTTGGCTCTGTGGGAATAAATTGTAAATTGATACTTGTATAGCGCACTACTCACCCGCAAGGGTCTCAAGGCGCTTGTACGAATACCGCTGTGGAGCCCATCCTGGATTTCCCTGTGAGGCGTCCACTCCTGGGCACCCCCAAGGTGGAGGCCAGGCATCCTTAGCGTTGTGGGGGCCGTTGTGGAGATTAAGCAAGCTATTGCCCAGAGTTGCAGAGTGGGACTCCATGATTGGAATGGCACCGAGGCGAGAATTATCAGGTCCGTGGAATTTTGAGCCCAAGACCCGCCGAGGCGAGGAATTGAACCCTGGTCCCGGGCTAGACCTCTGCATCAGGGTCTGCCGCTCTAATCATTGAGCCACACTTCTCCACCTGAACTGGAGCAATGTCTAGTACAAATCATGATAGCACACTCGAGCTGCTGCTTACCTCAAAATGACAGTGTCTGTTTTCAGCTCAAATAATATGATGCATAACATGATTTGTTTCCTTCATTTTCTGTAAAATCTGTTTTTTAAAAGTTAAGAAAATCACAACCAACTAATAATGCACTAGTAGCAATTGAAATTAGAATTTATTTTTAAAATGCAAAAACAAATAGCATTCAGTAAATATAGCCTGCAGGCTGGCACTGTACATTTACTTTTGAAAATTTCCTTTTTACAGTATTTCGTAGAAAAGTGCAATGCTATTCTTTGTAATGTAGTAATTATAATTAGACAAACCTTGGAAATATGTTAAACAAAGTATCTTCTGCTTTAGGTTTCTGGGTACCATAAACAGAAAGACAAAAAGAGGCTTAAATCACAGGGAAAGAAAAGCAAGAGGTTAGCTAAGAACCTCCTCAAAGAAGCTGAGAACCGGAACAACCTAGCACTCTGGAAGGAATTTGCCTACCTTGAATGGCTTCTTGACAACATTGAGGACTCCAGGAAAGTTTTTGATACGGCAATCAGCATGGCGGGAACCAATGGGATGAAGAACCCACAGCTCTGCGACTTGTGTCTGCTTTATGGTGAACTAGAGCTAGGGCTGTTACAGAACCAGGAAGGGGTTGGCAGGTACCGGGCTGTTCACATCCTTACCAAGCTTGCAGAAAGTGGACCATACGTTCCCTATAATGGACAGGTATCTTCAGTTAGTTCTTTGAAAGCTCGTAAGGCTTATGAACATGCAGTTCAAGACTGCTTGAGTGAACATTCAGCCTCTGACCGAACAGAATGCACTAGTCAGTTCATGAGCCTGGTGGGCTGTTTTATACTCTTCCAGTATTTAACTGTTGGAATTGAAGCAGCTGTCTCTGTTTTTAGTCAAGTCTCTGCAAGATGTCCCAGCTCTGTCACACTTGAAGGCATACTAAGAACTGAAAATACTGGGGCGTCCAATGTCAGCACTGCACTCGAAGCTCTCACATTCATGCATGTAAATCTTCTCAGGTTCCACATGAAAGTTGGTGTGTACCCTTTGAAACCACTGAGAGAGGTCCTCACTGGGGCCTTGAAGTTGTACCCCAGCAACCAGTCTCTTTGGAAAGTCTATGTTCAGGTGGAGAGTAAGTCCCACAATGCCAGCAAAGCACGACGGCTGTTTGACAGCATTGCAAGGTCCACTAAGTCTTTGGAGCCGTGGCTATTTGCAATCCAAGCAGAAGAAAGCAGGAAAAAGCTTGTGGAATCCGTTCAGAGGTAATGCAGCTGTTTTTGATGGCTTTTTTGTCAATTGTCTTGCCTGTTGGTTTCTTTTACCTAACTGCTTTATTACTGAACTATTGTGAGTGGAGTGAATTGAGCCTGTCATGTAAGTACATCTGATTTCTTCCGCTTATTGCAATCCATTTGTATTGCTCTATATAAGTGATTGATTTAGCAGCCTGTTTCTTTATAAATATAGTGATCCATGAGTTGAAGAGCAATTGTGCTCTTTTTCTTCATCCATTTATTTTTCTTTTATTTATTTCAAGATGTCTCAAATCCAGTCTTTTATTTCCTTCACATCTTGTCCTATAAACATGGTTCTTGTATTAGGCACATAGTAAGGAGCTAAGGGCACATGTGGTGAGGAGCAGAGCTTTAGGATGTGTGGGTAGACAATGTGAAGATCTTGGGGGGACATATAGGCAATCATTGTGAGGATCATCGAATCATATGGATAGTGTGAAGATCTTAAGATACATGGGTTGACACCTCGAGGATCTTGGCACATATGAGGTAGAAAGTGTTGAGTTTGGAGCAGTGGGCTGAGAGTTTGAGGAACATGAAGCACATATGCAAGCAATGTGTGGAGCTTGTGGGTATGAACAGACAGGTAGAGGTACATGAGGCACATGGGCAATAAGTGTATAGAGATAGGTACACATGGACAGGGAGTGTGAGAAGCTTAGGCCATTGGCAGACCACGCGGTATGCTTAAATCAAATAGTCAGAGAGAGAAAGGATCTTGTGTAGTGTCCTATCCAGTTTTGAGAAGCGTGATCGTGCCCCTGCAGCCTTAGGTGTTTTTTCTTGCCTCAGGTTGGATAACTTTGCTTTATGTGCAGTGCTGGTGGAATCCAGCCACAGAGAGAGAAAAGAGGTTGCACTTCTAAAGCCAGCTTCCTCACAGTGCCCCTCTTTGGAGCGCCTGCTGGCAGTGGTGCTGTCTGAATCCTGCTGGAACTGCTTGGTTTAAAGGTGGTGGGGCTAAAAGAGCCAGAGACTGCTCTCTTCCTAATTACATGCTGTCAGACACATTCACAGCACTGCTACTTCGACCACAAGTTCGAGAAACTTCACCAGGCATTTGTGAGAGGTGATAACTTCCTAGGGGTGAGCTGGTAGACCCAAAGCCAATGGTGCCTGGCTCACCACTGTCTCCAGGTAATGCTGGTAATCTTTATTTGGAACTTTTGAATATTTATTTCCACCACGGATTCTAAATGTATCATTTCTGCTTTACTCTATTTCATCATTGAGCCATACCTTTTAGTCTCCATCAACAGCAGGGTGCGCAGTGACATTATGCATAGGCGTTTGCCTGACCTACCAGTAGCAGATTTCAACCTTGGTTGGTATAGGCCAACCAAGACAAAGCTTGGGCCTGTAGACTATGCAATTTCAAGCAGGAATCAAGGCTACGCCTTCTGTGTGGTTGTATGACACAACCACGCATTCCATTCCCATGCGTTCCCTAACAACGCGGGTGGAACAACAAATGCGTCAGAACCATGCATTCCATTCAACAACAACAACTTGCCTTGCCTGATGCAATGTCCTTATCAAGGTGCGCTAAATTTGTCAAGCTTTCCTAGAGACTCCCTTCAACGCCGACCCTCAACCTCCCAACCCTTGCATCATGGTCTAAAACTTATAATTGACTACAACCCCAAGAATCCCCGAAACATCTAGCCATACAGCACAGTTTACAGGCCCCTCTTCAAATGCAAAATCGTCTAGCTATGGTTGTATTTGAGTCAAGTATTTTCCACGACTGCGCTTTTTCCGCACTGCTTTGAGTTTATCTTTGTTGGTTCAAGCCCTTTGGTATCCTATACGATTTTATAAACAACAGCTCTATTCTCTGGGTGTCTGGGCTGTAATCAAACTGTCTAGAATCATCTACTGGCGTTAGAACGTATTCAGCCCCTAAACTGAACTTTGATGGCCGCACTCATAATTGTTGCATGTGAAAAATAGTTACAGTTTTTATTAATCTAACAAAGAGTTTAAAGTGCATTGAATCTATTCATTTGATGATCCAACGCACTAGCACTTTATAACGGGAATAATCTGAACAGCTAGGACCGTTCTTATTTTCTTATCCGATTAAATCTTAACTGTGGATGAGTTCAGGCGCTAGCACTTTAAACATGTATAATCAGGACATTTATTGAAGTGACCTTAGCCTTAGAACGTTCTTACTTTTTAACTGAGTGTGCACTAGTTAAACAGTATGTTTTTATATTATGTGATGGTTTTAATGAACTAAATCATGACTAATAAATGTTGACATTTTGACTCAGTAAAGACATGTAAGAGAGGAAGCAGCATTAAGCTGGAGAAGCCTTATCTCATCAGACCTGCTACACCTGTTTATTTTTTTAATAGTTTTCATTAATTTGGATTAACAATCTTATGCATATCATAAAGAATTATTATTAGCTTTATATTTTCTTTCTTTCAGGGAGTGTGCGGTTTCATCCTTCTTATAACTGTTTTTATTTTATATAGTGTTTCATACCGCACTTGCATATCTATTAGCTGTAAATAACCATATTACTATTATGCAATTAAGTGGTAATCAATTTACTAACCTGGTGGAAATGGATGGCTGAATTGGTCTGGTCAGGATTCTTATTTGTGACCTCTAGATCATAGCAGATCGACCTTCAGCTTACTGAGACTTCTTGCCTTTAACTGATGATTTTCAATATGAGGAGAAGGCTATCTAGCCTATTCACATAAATCCATCTTCACGTTTATATATTTATGTACCCCGATGTTATTTACTGTGCCTACATTCATTATTTAACTTAACACTGCTGTATAGATTTTATGTTGGATTCATAATCTATTTTAAATAGCCCACAGACACTCCAGTAACTTTTCAGATTTTTCATAGCTACAAAACTCTTCCTATTATGAACTTTAATCTCCACAATACTAGTTATAGTATTTAATTTGTAGGAAGCATTGCATCACTAAGTGTGATATTTTGGACTGTAGAAATGCATTATCTTCACACAACTTATATTAGAAACTGCACACGCAATAATATAGTTCTCGTAATTAAACTAGTGCACGTAGCGATGACTATAAAACTTTACATGGGGAATAACTAACAATTCATATATCAACTGTAGGAAGACCTACACCGAGAATAAGCGAAGGGCACTTTTTGCGGCTCTTTTTAGACGATGATCAGCTGAATTGAGACTTTCTACTAATGATTTGGCTATTGACTATTCTGTCTGCTTGTTAGACCTGTCAGCCCTTTGGGTGGTCCCTCCTCATCATTATTTATTTTGTCCCACTTTTGCCTCAAACCCTGTTTGACTTTTTCCTTTTTATTGGGAACCACCAGACTTTTTAGTGTTGCTACAGATTCAGGGAGCCATTTTAGCTACCCCTGAAACTTCTGTCTGAGGGCCTGAAGCACAAAATGGTGGCCTCCTGTGACATCACCAGCATCCACTGGAACCTACCAGCACCTTCCAGAACCTTCCAGGAGATTCCAGAACTGTGTGACAGTTGGAAACCGTTTAGAATGTTGGGAGGATAAGAGAGGCAGTTGGCAGTTGGAGCTGGCAGTTGGCACCTGACTGGTGAAGAGAGAGGAGCACAAGAGTGAAGGAGGAAGGAGTGAAGCAGCAGGGGTGGAAACTTGTGCCTGGAGTGGGGTCCATAAACCCACCCTTGATACTTGTCCCAGCTGATGGATCCCAGCCTATAGCCCTGTGTGGGAAGAAGAAAGAAGAAAACCATCCTAAGGACCTGGACAGCAGGAACAGGCCTTAGAACCAAGAAGATAACAAGATTCTGACCTGAGAGTTGGTTTCCCTGGAGCCTGGCGTCGAGTAGCCGAAGACCTGGAGCCCGAGGTGGAGAAGCGGCGCTGACTGAGGTAGCAGACGTCGTACCCGGAGCCGCCTGAGGTCATAAGAGGGCGCCGGCGGAGGTCGAGTGGAATACCAAGGGTCGAGAAGGAGGTGAACCGAGGTCGAGCGAGCGGCGTCATCGGAAGGGTGAAGTCTGCCCTCCGGAGTCGTCGGAGACCGAGGTAGAGGAGCACCGGAGGTCGGGAGTGAGGATCGCACTCCGGAGTCGCCCGGAACCTGTGAGGAGGAACACCGGAGGTCGGGGGTGAGGATCGCACCCCGGAGTCGCCGGAAGTCGACAGCGAGGTCAGACCGGCCGACGTCATCGGAGCCGAGTGCGCCATCGGACCGGAGCCGCCCGAAGTCGACATCGTGTGGAGACTGCCCGACGCCGTCGAATCGAAGGTAGAGGTCGAACCGAGGCCACCGACATCGGACCGGAACCGCCTACCGGCGTCGTCATAGAACTGACATTGTGCCGAGGCCGCCGAGACCGAACCGGAACCGCCTCACGGCGTCGACACGACTCCAGCGGCGTCGGAACATCAGAAAAGGGCAGTAAGTGGAGTAGAGGGCGCCTTAGGCCCTGTGGAGACCTGAGAGACTACTCTAAGGGGCTAGGGAGGAGCTGAAACCCACCTGACTGTGCCTGGGGTGAACTGGGACTAACCTGGAGAGGTTCTGTGGAGAGGGAAGCCAGGGCATTGGAATTTCCCCCCTTTTTGATCTACCTCAGTTTAGGCCTCGGCCTTTGCCTCAGCCAGGGAGTGGTACCCCTCAAGCCTTTCACACCCTACAAGCTGTACCTGGGCCAAATCAGCCCTTAAGAATTGAAGTGCCATCTGATTCACAAAGTGTACTGTATACTTCTAATTATTTATTGGGGATACTGTATTTATTAAGTTCTTATCTATTTATTGCTGCACTGAATTTCTAGGTCCACAGGACTTGTTGGTGTACAGTATTTATTGGGACAGTATTTATTGATACAGTATTTATTACCTCAAAGTATTTAATTGACTGTATATATTGCACTTGTATTTATGCCCTGTTATTTATAATCACCCCTATTTATTTCAGCAAACAGCAAATATTTATTTGACCTGCTATATTTAAAAATGTATATATTGTGATTGTTATTTATTTTCCCAATCAGCAACTAAGAGAAGAAAGATAAAGAGAACATATTTTCATAATTTTTACGGTGTAGAGTCGTTTTTGGAACGGATGCACGCATGGTTATTGTATGGGTATTTTGTATGCTTAGCACTGCGCCTGTTTCCTGACCACTCGAGCCAAGCTACCACGTTGTGTCGGGAAGGTCCACCACCACCCTGCGGAGTGGGAGTGGGCTGTTTCCAACATAAATTGGTGTTCAGTGGTGGGATAGAGCTGTGCCTACATATACTCAACAATAACTGTGGGTAGTCCATAGGCCTACACCGGGAGTTTTCTCACAGCGGCCTTCCTAATTGTGGGTTTTTGTTTTTTCCAAATTTACTCTGGTGGTGGGAGGAGGTATTACTAAAGGTATCCCCCTGCATTGTTACTGCACAAAACCTGTCCTCTAACCTGGGTGGGCAAGATGGAGTTTGTTCTTGAAGATTTAGAAACATACACTGTGGCCCAACTCAGGGAGTTTTGCCAGCGAGAGGGGGTGTACTGTCCCCCAGGAGCAAAGAAGGGTGCACTTCAAACCAGCTTAAGGGCTTGGGGGGAGGCACGCAGGGAAGGCAAGGCTGAGGAGGAAGACAGGGATGGAGAGCCTGACCCCGAGGGGGCTGAGATGTACCAACCTGAGGTGGGGAACCTGTCAGCAGGGCCCAGGACACTTTCTAGGGGGGGCAGCCGTGCCTCTAGTGGGGGCTTATCCAGCGTGGAGTTAGCAGATCGGAGAGAGAAAAGACAGCTCACATTGGATTTAGCAAAGCTGGAGAAGGAGAAGGAGGAACAGAGGTTGGCTCATGAGACGGAGAAAGAGAGGATGGCTCATGAGATAAGACTGAAGGAGATAGAGCTTCAGATCCTCAGAATTGGGGCACCAACTGTTCCTAATGGTGGCAGCCAAATCCAAGAGTCCACCAGGGAATCCAAACCTTACCTGCCAAAGGACATTGTAGCAAGCTATGGGGCAGGTGATGACATCGCCAAATGGCTAGCAGCCTATGAGGTCTCATTGAGGGCCCATGGGGTTCCAGTGAAGTATTGGGGAGGGGGATTGTACAAATACATGCCTCCAGCTGGTAGGGATGCTTTATTGGCCCTCGAAGAGGAGGAGCAAACCCACTACCCCACCATGAAACTGGCGCTCATCAGGAAGTTTGGACTAACTCCGGAAAAGTACAGGCAGAAGTTCAGGGGTAGTCACAAACTGGGCACACAGAATTGGGTGGACTTCCTGGACTATGCAAAGAAGGCACTGGAAGGTTGGATTCAGGGCAGTGAAGTCAGGAACTACGAGGAGCTGTTTGACCTGGTATTGAAGGAACACCTACTCGAGAAATGTTTCCCTGAACTGCGGCAACACCTGGTGGATAGCAAGCTGACCAGCCCCCGGAAGCTTGCTGAGGAGGCGGACATTTGGGCTAGTACCCGGGTGTCCACAAGGGGGACTGGAGGGGATACTCAAAAGGCCGGACAGGGCGCCCCCCAAAAGAAAGAAGGAGGGGAAAAGAAAAAGGAGTTCTCCAAAGGCCCCCAAAATAACTTCCAAGGGAAGGGAACAGGATTCACCTCTAAGGCTAACCCACCCAGAAACCCTAATCCTGGCCAGAGTCAGCAGCCAAGGGTTGTCCATTGCTACGAGTGCGGTGGCGTTGGACACTATAAAGGAGATCCGAAGTGTCAGAAACGCTCACCCCCTCCCACTGGAGGAAAGCCCCCCGGAGTAGCTAGTGTAGTGCTCGGGGAGGAGATGCCCTTAACTAAGGGAAGGGAGTGGGCGGGTGTCACTTTAGTGTCCCTGGGAGAACGGGAGATGGTTCCTAAGATCCAGGTGCCCGCAAATACTGCAAAGTATGGGCAGTGGATCACCATCAATGGCCAAAGAGGGGAGGCTCTGAGAGACACAGGAGCCAGTATGACTATGGTACGTAGCCAACTGGTGTCTCCAGAGCAAGTCATTCCCGATGTACTCCACCCAGCCGCGATGGCTGACGGCAGAACCGGTCACTATCCCGTGGCTGAGGTTCCCTTTGAATGGGGGGGGGTTGCAGGTTCACTTCGAGTTGCCGTAAGCCCTGCCGTGCCAGTCGATTGTCTGCTGGGCAATGACATGGAGCACAACGCTTGGAAGGAGGTGGAATACCGGACTCATACCGAGATGCTGGGTACACCTGACTGGGCCTGTGTTAGCACAAGGTCCGAGACTACCCGAAGAGGGAGTTCATTCCGGCTGGAGCCTGGAACAAAGGCCCAGCCAGCTGCCAGTCAAGGGAAGAACCGAGGACAGGAGGAGCCTGCCTCGGCGTCTCCACCCCGTAGGACGGATAGGCCACCGGAGGTGGTGGACCAGGAGTCTGCGGAGGGGGACGTTACCAACCTGGAGGACTTACCCATCCCGGCCGAGTGGCACGTGGAGGGAGGCCCGTCCAGGGAGGAATTCTGCCAGGGCCAGAGGGAGTGCCCTACCCTTGAGGGGCTGAGGCGACAGGCCGAAGCCCAGGCAGCAGGGAACGTTGAAGGGAACTACAGTGTCTACTGGGAGGATGGCCTCCTCTACAGTGAACCCAAGGCACCCCTACATGGATCGTCACGAGCCTTGGTAGTACCTCAACGTTTTCGAGCCTTCCTGTTAGAGTTGGCTCACGAGATCCCCTTGGCAGGACACCTGGGGCAAGACAAGACCTTCGCCCGTCTTGTCCCACACTTTTATTGGCCTCAGATGAAAGTGTCGTCCGATACCTACTGCCGGACATGTGTGTCTTGCCAAGCCAGTGGGAAAACAGGGGTGAAGCTGAAAGCTCCCCTGGAACCACTTCCTGTCGTTAGCACCCCCTTTGAAAGGGTGGGCATCGACATTGTGGGACCGTTAGATCCACCAACTACAGCTGGTCACAGGTTTATCCTGGTTCTGGTGGATCATGCCACACGGTACCCAGAGGCGATACCTCTGAGGACCATAACAGCACCTGTTGTGGCTAGGGCCCTGATGGGAATCTTTACCCGAGTGGGTTTTCCCAAGGAAGTTGTGTCCGACAGGGGGACCAACTTCATGTCAGCATATATGCGGGCAATGTGGAAGGAGTGTGGAGTGACCTACCGGTTCACAACTCCTTACCACCCCCAGACCAATGGTCTGGTGGAGAGGTTTAATAAAACCTTAAAAGGCATGATCAGAAGTCTGCCTGAAAGCCTGCGGAGGAAATGGGACGTCCTCCTACCCTGTTTACTTTTTTCTTACAGGGAAGTGCCACAGAAGGGAGTGGGCTTCAGCCCCTTCGAGCTTCTGTATGGGCACCCTGTACGCGGACCTCTTAACCTGGTGAGAGACGGATGGGAAAGAACTCCCAGAAAGCTCCCCCAGGATGTGGTGAGCTACATGCTGGCCTTCCGGAGCCAAATGGCTAAGTTGTGGAAGCAAGCTTCTGACAACTTGGAAGCCAGCCAAGCAGTGATGAAGGCGTGGTATGACCACAACGCTCACCCGGTGGAGTTGGAGCCTGGCCAGAAGGTGTGGGTGATCGAACCTGGAGAGCTTAGTGCCCTCCAGGATCGCTGGTCAGGACCCTTTGAGGTGTTGGAGAAGAAGGGTAAGGCTACCTACTTGGTGGACCTGAAGACCCCTCGTCAGCCCCCGCGGGTGCTGCATGCCAACCGCCTCAAACCCCACCACGAGAGGCCCGAAGTCATCTTGATGATGGTGACTGACGGAGGAGGGGACGTGGAAAGCGAGCCTCTCCCTGATCTGTTTGCGTCTCAGGAAAAGGATGGGTCGGTGGAGGGAGTGATTCTCTCCCCATCCCTAACTCCTGAACAGCAGGAGGACTGTCGCCAGGTCTTGGGGCAGTACTCTTCGTTGTTCTCCCTTGTCCCAGGTAGGACTCACCTGTGCGTCCATGACGTGGACACAGGAGACAGCCCACCTGTGAAGTCCAAGATCTACCGGATGTCTGACAAGGTGAAGGCCAGCATTCATAGTGAAGTCACTAAGATGCTGGAGCTAGGAGTGGTTGAACCTTCTAGCAGCCCCTGGTCCAGTCCGGTGGTGCTAGTACCAAAAGCTGCACCACCGGGTGCCCAACCAGAACTGAGGTTCTGTGTGGACTACCGGGGACTGAATTCAGTGACAAGGACTGATGCTCATCCGATCCCTAGGGCGGATGAATTGATTGACCGGCTGGGAGCTGCCCAATATCTAAGTACCTTTGACCTTACTTCGGGGTACTGGCAGATCTCGTTGACTGATGGAGCAAGGGAAAGGTCAGCCTTCTCCACGCCCAATGGCCACTACCAGTTCTGTGTGATGCCCTTTGGGCTCAAGAACGCACCTGCCACGTTTCAGCGCCTGGTAAACCAGATCCTCACCGGGATGGAGAGTTTCTCTGCTGCTTATCTGGATGACATAGCCGTCTTCAGTAACAGCTGGGAGGATCACTTGCAGCACCTGCAAGCTGTTCTCCAGGCCCTGAGACAAGCTGGATTGACGATCAAGGCCAGCAAGTGCCAGATCGGGCAGGGGTCGGTAGTGTACCTTGGACACTTGGTGGGTAGGGGGACGGTGCAACCCCTCCAGGCGAAGATCGAGGCCATCATGGCCTGGGAACCCCCCAAGACACAGACTGAGGTCCGAGCATTTTTGGGCCTCACGGGTTACTATCGCCGCTTCGTGAAGGGGTACGGTACCATCGTAGCCCCTCTCACGGAGCTTACGTCCAAGAAACAACCTCGACGGGTAGTCTGGACGGAGGCTTGTCAGCAAGCCTTTGAGAAATTGAAGAAAGCCATGTGCGAGGCCCCGGTCTTAAGGGCCCCAGACTTTTCCAAGAAGTTCATTGTCCAGACAGATGCATCAGAACATGGCATTGGGGCAGTGTTATCGCAACTCAACGAAGAGGGTCTGGATCAACCCGTGGTCTTCCTATCCCGGAGACTACTTCCCAGGGAACAGAAGTGGAGTGCAATAGAGCGTGAAGCCTTTGCAGTGGTATGGGCTCTGAAGAAGTTGCGGCCATACCTGTTTGGATCGCACTTCCTAGTTCAGACCGACCACAGACCCCTTCGTTGGCTGATGCAAATGAAGGGGGAGAATCCCAAGTTGTTGAGGTGGTCTATTTCCCTACAGGGGATGGACTTTCAGGTGGAACATCGGCCTGGAGTGGACCACGCCAATGCAGACGGTCTCTCAAGGTATTTCCGCCTTAGTGATGAGAACTCCCAAGGGGTTGGGTAGCTCTCCCCACTTTCAGCTGGGGGGGACGCGTGTTAGACCTGTCAGCCCTTTGGGTGGTCCCTCCTCATCATTATTTATTTTGTCCCACTTTTGCCTCAAACCCTGTTTGACTTTTTCCTTTTTATTGGGAACCACCAGACTTTTTAGTGTTGCTACAGATTCAGGGAGCCATTTTAGCTACCCCTGAAACTTCTGTCTGAGGGCCTGAAGCACAAAATGGTGGCCTCCTGTGACATCACCAGCATCCACTGGAACCTACCAGCACCTTCCAGAACCTTCCAGGAGATTCCAGAACTGTGTGACAGTTGGAAACCGTTTAGAATGTTGGGAGGATAAGAGAGGCAGTTGGCAGTTGGAGCTGGCAGTTGGCACCTGACTGGTGAAGAGAGAGGAGCACAAGAGTGAAGGAGGAAGGAGTGAAGCAGCAGGGGTGGAAACTTGTGCCTGGAGTGGGGTCCATAAACCCACCCTTGATACTTGTCCCAGCTGATGGATCCCAGCCTATAGCCCTGTGTGGGAAGAAGAAAGAAGAAAACCATCCTAAGGACCTGGACAGCAGGAACAGGCCTTAGAACCAAGAAGATAACAAGATTCTGACCTGAGAGTTGGTTTCCCTGGAGCCTGGCGTCGAGTAGCCGAAGACCTGGAGCCCGAGGTGGAGAAGCGGCGCTGACTGAGGTAGCAGACGTCGTACCCGGAGCCGCCTGAGGTCATAAGAGGGCGCCGGCGGAGGTCGAGTGGAATACCAAGGGTCGAGAAGGAGGTGAACCGAGGTCGAGCGAGCGGCGTCATCGGAAGGGTGAAGTCTGCCCTCCGGAGTCGTCGGAGACCGAGGTAGAGGAGCACCGGAGGTCGGGAGTGAGGATCGCACTCCGGAGTCGCCCGGAACCTGTGAGGAGGAACACCGGAGGTCGGGGGTGAGGATCGCACCCCGGAGTCGCCGGAAGTCGACAGCGAGGTCAGACCGGCCGACGTCATCGGAGCCGAGTGCGCCATCGGACCGGAGCCGCCCGAAGTCGACATCGTGTGGAGACTGCCCGACGCCGTCGAATCGAAGGTAGAGGTCGAACCGAGGCCACCGACATCGGACCGGAACCGCCTACCGGCGTCGTCATAGAACTGACATTGTGCCGAGGCCGCCGAGACCGAACCGGAACCGCCTCACGGCGTCGACACGACTCCAGCGGCGTCGGAACATCAGAAAAGGGCAGTAAGTGGAGTAGAGGGCGCCTTAGGCCCTGTGGAGACCTGAGAGACTACTCTAAGGGGCTAGGGAGGAGCTGAAACCCACCTGACTGTGCCTGGGGTGAACTGGGACTAACCTGGAGAGGTTCTGTGGAGAGGGAAGCCAGGGCATTGGAATTTCCCCCCTTTTTGATCTACCTCAGTTTAGGCCTCGGCCTTTGCCTCAGCCAGGGAGTGGTACCCCTCAAGCCTTTCACACCCTACAAGCTGTACCTGGGCCAAATCAGCCCTTAAGAATTGAAGTGCCATCTGATTCACAAAGTGTACTGTATACTTCTAATTATTTATTGGGGATACTGTATTTATTAAGTTCTTATCTATTTATTGCTGCACTGAATTTCTAGGTCCACAGGACTTGTTGGTGTACAGTATTTATTGGGACAGTATTTATTGATACAGTATTTATTACCTCAAAGTATTTAATTGACTGTATATATTGCACTTGTATTTATGCCCTGTTATTTATAATCACCCCTATTTATTTCAGCAAACAGCAAATATTTATTTGACCTGCTATATTTAAAAATGTATATATTGTGATTGTTATTTATTTTCCCAATCAGCAACTAAGAGAAGAAAGATAAAGAGAACATATTTTCATAATTTTTACGGTGTAGAGTCGTTTTTGGAACGGATGCACGCATGGTTATTGTATGGGTATTTTGTATGCTTAGCACTGCGCCTGTTTCCTGACCACTCGAGCCAAGCTACCACGTTGTGTCGGGAAGGTCCACCACCACCCTGCGGAGTGGGAGTGGGCTGTTTCCAACACTGCTCTAATTCTGTTAGACTACTTGGTGTATGTGTGTACAGTCTGTTTGTGCTCTGTCCGTGCAACTTATTGCACCACAAGCTTTGGAGAAAAAAGTAGACGGCTCAGCTAAAGGCAGCACAGAGAGAGACCGGTTGTACAGAATCATGGCACATATAGTGTGCATGGCTTTGTTTGCACAGCAGGGTCTAAACTATTGTCTTTGCAAATTCTTGGCTTTTTTAACTTGTGTAGTATTGTTTAGAAATTTACATCTGTTTCCAACCGTGTTCATGATTTGGTAACGTTTTGTTTGCCGACTATGCAGTCACTATTTTATGACTTGACTACATTCAGTTGCTATGAATAAGAAAAGCGACTGCTTATTGAAACAGTTAAATTGCTGTGTTCTGGGCTTTTTGTTGAAAGTGTTGACTATAATAGTAATAGTCCTTTTTATTCCCCTAGGGCAGAGCTGGGAGATGTCCACTACACTTTTCCCGAGACTGGGTTATCCAACCGGATCAAAGCACTATTTGAACACGCCCTTCAGAGCGAGAATGGGATGCACTGTCCCCTCTTGTGGAGGATGTATTTGCACTTTACTGTAAGCGCATACTTTGTTCCATTGCTCTGTTCGCAGAGAAAGTAATAGTTCCTTTACCTAATCATTGTTCTTGTATATTAAATGTGTCCTCCTATTAACTATAGTATAGCATTCTCACTTCCATTCCAACAATGTTCTACCCTACTGTTTTCTACATCTGTTAATTTTTCATAAAACAGTACTATTTTGCCTCCCTTTTTAGGTTTCTTTGGGGAACAAAGAACGTGCCAAAGGATTGTTTTATAAAGCACTTCAGAACTGCCCTTGGGCAAAGGTGAGAGAGAGAGAGAGATGTCTCCAGCTATACTTACAAAATGTAGCCTTGATGACTCGATTGTGAATTTGGAATTTTCAGAGGCATAATTGCCAAGCTGCTGTTTATTGAGCTAACTTTTTGCAGATTCAAGAAAATAAGGCATTACACGTTACTGTTTACTTTTGCTCTTACATTTGTACACAGTTAACATTGGGAGTATTTGAAGTGAATATTGTACATTGCACGTTAATGGCTTATCCAACGTATTGTTCAGAAGTCGTCATTTTTGATGTATGACAGCAACACAATGCAAAATAGTTTATTTGTATGTTTGTTTACAGTTCTACAGCATTGGATCTTACATAGTTTCACGTATATGTAATTGCATTTAATTCGGTTTTTTACATTCATATAACTCTTCATACCACTGATGAGATGTTGAAGCGCTTTTCAGCGAGTAGCACGCTACTCCGGAACCCAAAAAGTGGTGGTGAATTATTATTGGGAAATAATCCCTCAGGTTTCTCCTGCATGTCGTGTGTGTGAAGGGAGTCCTAATGGTCTTTTCCAGCTCCTACTCAGGCTTTAAAGCATATGTCTACCTGAGAGACATGCTTTAAGCTGAGTTTGAGGCTCTTCTGATAAGAGTCTTTTTAGACCTTGTGGTGCCTTTGAGAAAAAGAGAAAGTTATCTGATGATCATCACAAAGACTGCATATGTCACTTATAGCCGGTTCATAAACCTAAACCTTACAAGATTTCAAGTAAAATCCTTAAAGACTTGGAAGGAAGCTTGCTGCTGTGGTTCCGCAACTTGAAGGCAAAAGACCCAATTCCCTCTGGTGAAAACTCTGACACCGCTTCAAAACTACCTACGATGACCCAAACAAAGGCTCATTCTGAACATAAAACTATCTCTGAAACAGTTTCTGATGTAGAAGAAATTTAACTTCAAAAGAGCCACCTTGTAAACAGTCCAGGAAGGCAGAGAAGAAAACTGTGAAAAAGCTCAGTCCATCTCCTGAAGTATCTCCTGAGGCAGAGAAGGCACACCAGCAAGCAACACCAACAATTTAGCTTTTCTAGTCTCTATTTTGTGCCCCAGTTTCTGAAATTGAAATTTCCTTTATTTCACCATGAGCTGTTCTTCCACCTTCGACAAAAATAGCATAGTCAATAAAACATTGGTGACAAGCACAAACTTGACCAACAAAGACAGGTGTACTGTAGATGACGATACTATCGACGACCTCCCCTCCAGACAGGAATTCAATTATTCCTGCTTCCTGCATATACATCACAGTGCAAGGTGACACCACAGCCTTTACCAAGAATAGTAGATATGGAGGGCTCTGAGGATGAATGTCCATTTGGTCAAGCATAGAGCTAAGAAGTAAAATACCAGGAGTAGGATGAAGAAGACGCCTTTCCCATTTCAGTGTAGATGGAAGACCAGTATGAAACTTCACGACTTAAGATAACATTATCAACTTTTCATGATGAACCAGAATGAGGTCTTTGCTCCATGAGTCCCTTTAGGAGGCTCACTATAAACCATACTACGAGAGAGGTTATCATGAACCACTTGTGATGCAGATGCTGACTGGTGGGCCGATATCCAGGGCAGATGATAACAGACTACTATAATAGGTTCCCAGAAGGGCCTGAAAAAGCAGCTACACCATGTTCATCAATGCCACAACATGTGCCACCACATGCATCACCAGTGATTTTATCATTGAGTTCTCAGCCGCTGCCAAGGCCTGCCAAGCCACAAGAGTCAATTCCACCTCCAGCAGTCTCAGCATGTGCTGTGCTCATGGGAGGGTTCAATACCAATGACAATCAAGAGGATGTAGAATTCCCCAGTGATAGGATGACTACCTCTCCCTGCTAGCTTATTCACTGACTCCGTGAGTTCCATTCCTTAATTGAAAGGAGAGCCTAAAATACATTTCTGATGGATACTTCTACCTGCAGATTCCTTACCTCAGGTGTCAGACTTGATCCGTAAACTTGCATAGCAACGAGGCTGCCGGTAAAGGGCACTTGAGTCAGTCGGCACTGGAGGCAAAGTTAGGTGACGCCACCAAGACCATAAATTGCCTGCCCCGGCGCACTGACATTTGTTCTCTTTTCTCTGTGCCTTTTGCCATTCAGAGCTTCCCTCTCTGAGGAATTTCTTCACCAACTTTTCAGATGAAAGCAGTACCAATGTCTCCTCGCAAGACGTCTGGGTTGAAATTTGTTGGGACTGTGAGGGACAGATGTCTATTATGGATCCACATGCCATTTGTTTGGCTCAGACCATGACTCGTGTTTAGACTCGGACCATGACTGGAAGACCTGCTCCTCTTGCCTCAGCATGCACCCAAGGCTATTAACGAGCGGGAGACCAAGCTCTTCATGGCCCGGGTGAAGAACGAACACCAACACCAGAAGCGTTCCCAAAGAGAAAACATAAAAGAAAGGAGATTCAATTTCCTGGGGTAAGTTCCAGTGTCGCTCTCAGTCTCCCTCAGGACCTTCATCCTCGAACCGTAGCTTGTCAACCTGACGCCAATGGATCCACAGCACAGCACTGCTCCTCTTATGTGCCCGACTCCTGACAGAACTCCATTCCTGGAGCCTTCAGCACGGGCATTTCCAGCTCCTGAACTTCCAACACTGACCCCGGTCTTCCCAGAGTTCCCAACTCCAAGATCAAACCTAGCGATGCTCCTGAATGCAATGTATTTGATCTGCGCAAAGGCTTCAGCACAATCTGGTGCAGCTTCGGGCCTAGCGGCCCCATGGCATCTGCCACTCTTTATGTCCTGTTCAGCTGACATCCTTCGTCCCCGCACCATCTGAGCTGGTGCCATCACCACATTGTTTTGATCTAGCGCTTTGCTTCTCTGCGCTGAAACCAATGGCGTTGGACATCTGCCCTCGCTTCCACCACCACTGCCACCTGCTCCAGAAATGGCGCTGCAACCTGACGTCAACCGTCTGATCCAAGGTGGGTCTGAAATCCCTAGTAGAGGAAGCTTATACAGCACACCTCCATTGAATATTTGGGATGGATTTGGACACTGTGAAGCAGTTCCCTACTGGTGACCTGGATCAGGACCCCCTTGAATTCCTGGGCCTGTCTTCAGCCAGTGTCTTAGATACCTCATCTGAGCTGGCTATTGACTTCCTCACTGGACCACCAATACCGGAAGTAATTTCATTGCACCAGATCGTGGTAAAGGCAGAAGAGGTTTTAGACTTATGGTAGCCAGCAGCTGAAAGGAAAGCTAATGTCCTCACTGAGGTTCTCCTGCCCCTAACGATGAGCTCCAAACCCCCTTCTCCCCTTCAATGAGGCTCTGCAGGAACCCATCATGGCAGCATGGTGGGTAGCCTTCCACCACTTCAGCGGTCAGTCTGCTTATGGCACGCAGTTATCACTCTGCTCCTGGTGATTCAGCGTTCTTCAACACACACCCTTCTCCAGAGAGCTTAGTCATCGTGGATTTCTGTTCTGGAACTCAGTTGGGTGGTGCCTTCCCTACAGCCCTCCTCAAACAGGCAGTTAAAATGACTGGATGCATGTGGCAAGAAAGCATTTTCTGCGGGGAGGATGGCCTTGGAGCCACTTAATGCCTACTTCATTCTCCCCTACTACGTCCACACCTTGTGGGACATAGCCGAAATGATTCTTCTGCATGTCCCCACAGACATGAAGGATCACGTTCAGAAGCTCCTTACAGATGGCCAGAATGCCTCCAGGCATATTCTCAAGTCTGGACACTACAGGCTCCATTGCCCAAGCAGGGAATACCTCCTTGATGGTATGACTTAATGCTTGGCTCAGAAAATCCAGCTTTTCATCTGATGTCAGGATAACCTGATGAACTTCCCTTTCAAGGGCGTGTGCTTGTTTGGAGACCACACTAACTCAGCGCTGGAGCAGTTTAAGGCCCGTAAAGCTATGGCAAGATCCTTGGGCCTTCAGCTTCTGCCTTTGACCGAGGATTTCCAACCTTTTCGTTGCTTTTGTGGCTGTGAATGACCCCCCTCGTTTTGGTCCTAACAGTACACACCATCACTCCAGCAACAGAGTCCTCTCGTACATCTGTCCCGAAGCATCAGTAGAGGAAAAGGCTGCAGATCTGCCTTACAACCCTCCTTCTCTTTCTCCCCCTGCACCACAAGAAAAGCAGGCCCAGTATGCTTCCCTAATTCTACATAGAGACTGTTGGAGGATAGGTGTCCTGCTTTCTTTCAACCTCGAAGGCCATTTCTTTAAGCTAGTGGGTCCTTCAAATCCTAGAAAGATGCTACACAGTTCCCTTCCTTCAGGTTACGCCCTTCTACACCCCCTCCCTCCTCTTCAGCTCCCCACCATTCAACCATTCTACACCTGTAGGTGGCAGCTCTCCTCCACAAAGGAGTGGTGGAGGAGGAGTTAGTGCCAGAGAAGGAATAGAGACAGTATTGTTATGCGTGTTACTTCCGGGTGCCCAAGAAGGACGGCAGTCTGCATCAGATTCTGGATCTCAGGAGCCTGAACTAATTCCTCAAAAAGGAAAAGCTCAAGATGGTGACCCTAGCTCAAGTTCTACTGGCATTGGAGCTCAGAGACTGGATGGTGTCACTTGACCTGCAGGACACCTACTTTCACATCCCTATCCTGTGGCCACATCAGAAGTATTTGTAATTTGTGGTGGGTTCTACGCACTATCAATTTGCAGTACTACCCTTTGGCTTGACTTGGGCACCTCGAGTCTTCATGAAGGCAGTGGTTGCGGCCCATCTCAGATAGCCAGGATTCCCCATTTTCCTGTACCACGACGACTGGCTCTTCAAAGCCAGCTTGCCGGAGATGGTGTAGAGCCATTTGTAGTTGACAGCATCTCTGCTGTTCAGCCTGGGTTTTGCTATCAACAAGCCCAAATCTCACCTGTGACCCTCCCAACAACTCCAGGTCATTGGGTAGGTACTGAACACCACCCTTTTTCCGTCTCCCCACTACAGAGAATCCACAACCAAGAGATGGCTCAGTCTTTCCACCAGCGTGGAAGAGTTCCAGTTCACAGAGTCCTGTGATTCCTAGGTCTACTGGGTGTCTTCATCTTCCTAGTCAGGCATTCACGTTGGTAGTGGTGCCTCTGCAGGCAGTGGCTCAAGTACAGAGGAGAACTTTCAGACTCCATTGTGATCTCCCCCAGCACTGCGTCTAAAGTGGCTTGATAGGGAAGCGAGGCAAATCTACTCATGGGATGGCTTTCACTCACCCTCCGACTGTGACTACAGTAGTGATGGATGCCTCCACTATAGGTTGAGTCAGGGAGATAATTTTCAGATCAGGGGCTTCTGGCCTCTGGTTGAGCAGGTGCTTCACATGAAACTGCAGGAGTGGGCTGCCACCATCATGGGTCAGCCCGTCCAGATCTTGACAGACAACACTACTTCGATGTAATACGTGAACAAGCAAGGCGGAGTAGTGTTTCACTTTCTTTGCCTGGAAGAGTTAAGACTGTGGTCTTGGGCACACCACTAAGTGATGTAGCTCACTGCCAATCACTGAATGTCTGAGCTGACACCCATAGCTGGTGTTTTCCTGTCGATCATGTGTGGCGTCTCCTGCCGAAGGTAGTACTGGACATCTTCACCCAGTGAGGCACTCCTCAAGTGGACTTATTGACCTCCTTGGAAAATGCTCAGTGCCACTAGTTCTGCACCCTCCTGTATCTATTTAAGGGAGTCCTGTGGGACTCGTTTCCATTCAGGAGAAACGTTCAGCAGCATTGCATGTTTCACCCATGCCCTTGATTCCTTGAGCTCTCAGGATGATGCACTAAAACTGGGCCCAAACCATTCTCTTTGCCCTGCATTGGCTCAGAAGGGTATGGTATTCATACCTTCTGCAGTTCTCCACATGTCAACCCCGCTTTGTCTTCCGCTCATGTGGACCTTCTCACCCAGTCTGGGGGAGTGCGTTTGTACCCCAATCTCCAGGATCTCCACCCACAGGCTTGCAGAGTGAGCAGGGACAACTGAGCTCCTTTCAGCTACCACCGGAGTTGACGTTATTTTGTCTACACGTTAGCCCTCCACTAAGTCTGCTTATTCCGGCAGATGGGTCAGCTTTGATGCTTGGTGTTATGGTGTGGATCCCTTGCAGGTCCAACTGTCTGAAGTGCTGCAATTTGCGCTTTCCCTTGCTCAGAGGAGATGTGCTATTGGCACTGTAAATAGTTATTTAGCCTCCTTGTTCGCTTACCTCTGTCTTCCGGATCAGCCATCCCTGTTTAAGACCCCTGTTATCATGTGTTTTCTCAAGGGCTTGACCAATCTTTTTGCAGGTATGCTCCGTGACACCTCAGCCGTGCCTCTGACATCTCATGAATCTGGAGCCAGGGGGCCATACAGAGAGGACCAGTACAAGTTGCTACAATGAGTAATGCATTTGATCTTTATTAATCTAACGTATTTTAGTTTTTCAAACGTCTTAGCGGGCTCCCATTAAAAATGAAGGCAGACATTTCTGATTAGGGATCAGATTAACAGCTGTCATTTGCTGCAATGGAATCCTTGTGAAAAGATGACCTCCTCTCAATCAGTAGCAGTGCAAGGTTTTACTCCTTCGCACTCACGTCTCTACTCAGTTGTTTAGTGGCTTTCCATTCAGTCTCATTCTTATATGCCAATGACCCTTCCTACATGACTGCCTTCAAGTGCAACACTGATGGTGCTTATGTAAATGTCTACCTTCCCATTGTAGATTAATCAAGAGTAAACCCCAGATCGGGTACACTGGTGTCCGTGTTCGTTGATAAAGCATTACAATCTTTATCATCAGAAGTAAATTGCTGCCACCTTAACCACATCAGTGAGTTGGTTGAGTATTCTTGCCAAAAAATAAGTGAGGAACAGATCTATGGCAATTTGTTGTTCATAAAGTTGTGTTCTCTCGATCGATAACTTTCTGATTGACTCCTTTATAGTATTGACAGTACTTCTGTATGTTTTACGTGGCATATGGTCGCATTTCACAGTCTTGTACTTAAATTCTCTTGTAGGGGATTCCCGTGATAGTCATAACCATGTGAATAGTTCCGCCCATGTGCGTGGACCCCGGAGCACTTCATTAGATATATCTTCTTAAGTTGTCATCTTCTGCCTTTCTTCAGGAAGGCCTGTATGGACACTTAGGAGATAAAAAGACAATAATGCAGCCTAAGCAACTAGGCTACAGTGGCCAGTACTTCATCTTGAAGAAAAAAAAGATAGCCTGTTTAACTTTAAATGTAGTAATTTGCTGTGTTTTATACATAGAAAACTCTCCTTCACCAAACTTCTTTTTTCATTATAGAGATGAAAAGGAATGGATAGAGAAGCCCCCATAGGCTGCCATTATGTGTCTGCAAATGGGTACCGTGCCTTTAAGAGTCTCCAGAGATCCCCGGTATCCCATTAGGCACTGCCAGGGGCATTTACTTTCAGTTCTTTTTTCCGGCTCCTGCTAGCTGGACCCCAGAGCATTGAGCTCTACCTTTTTGGTATTTCATCAAAATTAGTTATTATTTCTGGCTTTTGACAGTTTCACTCGACGTCTTTGGCCTTTATCTAACTTCTGCTGTAGTTTTTTGGCAGAATTTCTGCAGTTTTCTTGTCAAAATGCCATCTCTATTTGACAAGTGCCCTGACTGCGGTAGGAAGAAGGCCAAGTCGGATTCTCACAGAGTCTGTATTCTGTGTTTGCCTGTGTCTCATGTGCCTGACACCTGTTCCATTTGTAAGACCTTTTCCAGGTGCACCCTGCGTGACAGGGAGAAGATTCGGCTCCAAGGGATGGAGCAGAGGAGACAGAAGGCAGCTTCTTCAGCCTCTGGGAAAGGAGAGGGTAAGTCCTCTACCAAGTCCCATGCTTCGACCTCTGAGGGGCTCCTCAGCAGAAAAACAACGCCTGTCCCAGTCGAGGACGGCGACGATGACGTCGAGAGTAGGGATGACCACGATATGCTGTCTGCCGACCCAGGGCTCTGGGTCGAAGCGACGTCGACGATCAACGTCGAGGAGAAGAACGGCGAGATCGCTGTCGAGGGGTTCCACGCGTCCAACCTCGACACAACGAACATCGCCGTCGAGGCATCATCGGTGTCGCTCTGAATCTCACAAGCGGCGTTCGCCACCGATCACCATCGACGTCAACGCGAAGATCGACGTCGAGGAGGAAACAGCCGGCTACACGAAGGTCAACGTCGAGGGATCGATACCGAAGTTCTACTGAGTCCTCCTCCTCCACCGATTCCACCACCACCATCTCCTCCTCAGCCTCAGCCTGGGCTCGTGGATCCTCAGCCTACGCGCCCTGTGGAACCTCGACGACCAAGAACACAGTCTCGCTCAAGACATCGTTCACATAGACGCCACCGGTCCTCCACAACATCACGTCGTCACCGATACAAAAGGTCTCGGTCCCGGCATACCTTCTATGAGTACAGGGAGGTACTCGCCTACTCTCTCTGACTCTCCCCCGAGAGGGTTTCACCGGTTGATGATATTTCCACCTTCCAGGAGGTTCTGGTCAGAGGGGCTGCGAAACTGAACATTCCCCTGTCTGCTCTTGTGCAGCCGACCGCTGTGCTATTTGAAACTCTACAGAAGAGACAAACATCACGTCCGTTGCTTCCGTTGGTGCCGGGTTTGTAGGAACCAGCTATGGAACTATTCCTGACGCCATCCTCTATAAAGTCTGCGCCTTCAAGGTTGCAGAAGAAGTATCGTCCACCGGATTCAGACCCTGCCTTCCTCCGGCTGGACCCCACTCCAGACTCTGTCATAGTAGCGGCGGCACAGAAACAGCATGCTACGGCTCTGACTTCCACGGATAAGGAGAGCCGTAAGCTGGATTCAGTGGGCAGAAAGTCTTGTAACACCGCGGCGACTTCCATGAAGGTGGCCAGCTCTACTGCCTTGCTGGGCCGTTACGATAGATCGTTGTGGGAGTCCCTTCAACAGTTTGTGGATCTCATACCCAGAGACAAGAGGGAAGACTTCCAGGAGATTGTGAATGAGAGCCTGTTGGTCTCTAACCAAGTCATCAGCGTTGCGGCGGATACTTCGCTCCTGGCAGCCCACGGGTATTGCCATGGTATTGCTCTACGGCATCATGCTTGGCTTCTTCTCACATCTCTGAAGCCTGAGGCTCAGCAACGAATTTCCAATCTCCCGTTCTCTGGCACAACTCTCTTTGGCGCCCATGCGGACAACGAGATGGCCCACATGAAGACTGAAATGGAGACGTTGAAGGCTGTAGGTTTGGAGAAACCTAAAGAACAACGTAAGACCTTCCGTCCTTTCCAGCGGCGTTATTCCTCTCAGAGATTCCAACGGTCTCAGGGTCGCCAACCCAAACAACAGCAGCAGTTTCAGCGGTCTTTTCAGCCGTTTTAGAAACGTCAACAGCGAGGACGATCTAACCAGCAGTCTGGACAGGGGAACAAGGCTCCTGCTGGTCCCAAGCCCTGAAGGGTTTCTGCCCCCTCGTCCGTTGTCCACTCTGGTGGGGGGGAAGTAGCCAAGAACATCTGGCAGAGTGGCAGAAAATAACTCCGGACAATTGGGTGCTGAATATTGTTCGCAGTGGATATTTGATACGTTTTACAAGCCCTCCTCCATCAATCCCTCCAACTCGATCAAGATACATGCTGCGCGAGTTGCAGAAGGAGGCCAACACCCTCCTAGAGAAAAGGGCGATAGAACCGGTTCCTCTGGGACAGAAAGGAACAGGGCTGTATTCACGGTTCTTTCTAGTTCGCAAGAAAGACAAGAACAAGTTCAGACCCATTCTCGACTTAAGACAAGCCAACAAATGGGTTAGAAGAGAAAAATTTCGGATGTTGTCCTTGCATCAGATCTACCCTCAACTCCTTCAGGGAGACTGGCTATGCGCAATAGATGTGCAGGACGCATACTTTCATGTGCCCATAGCGAAGAAACATCGCAAGTTCCTGCGTTTCACAGTGGGCAACAACCATGATCAATACTCTGTGCTGCCTTTCGGCCTCAGACTTTTTCCAAATGCATGGCAGTGGTGGTTGCGCATCTGAGGAGGAACAAAATATTAGTCTACCCATATCTGGACGATTGGTTGATCAAGGCAGCAATGTTTCAGGAAGCGCAACTGCATTTCAATCAGACCTCCATCCTCTTACTTCGTTTGGGACTACACATCAACCTCACGAAGTCTATCTCTACTCCTGTTCAGTGTCTTCAGTATCTAGGAGCTACTATCGACACACGCACAGCAAACGTGTGTCCTTCGGAGGAGAGACGCTTATCGATCCTTCGGAAGGCTCAAGCTCTCATGATCATGCCCTCACCAACGGTGAGGAAAGTATCGTCTCTCCTAGGCTCGATGTCTTCCTGCCTCTTCCTCATTCCGAATGCACGCCTCCATATGAGATCCCTGCAGGAATGTCTGGAGGATCAGTGGGACCAGACACTGGGGGACTGGGAAGACAGGATTCAACTGTCGCAAAAGGCTCGTCAGTCCATCCGATGGAGGTGTTCTCCACACAATCTCCTCCGGGGGATTCCTTTCCACAAAGACATACCCACGCAAACAATAGTGACGGATGCTTCTCTCCACGGATAGGGTGCACATTCCGACCACCTTCAGATACAGGGCACATGGTCCCTAAAAGAGACCAAGTACCACATCAACTTCCTGGAGCTTAGAGCAGTCCGTTTAGCGCTGAAATCATTCCAGCCGTCGTTTCACTCCAGCTCCCTGCTTGTCCAAACGGACAATACGACAACTATGTTCTACCTCAACAAGCAAGGAGGCTAAAGATCTCGAGTGCTGTCTCAGAAAGCCCAGGCCATCTGGCACTGGCTGTTAGCCAGGAACCTGACCATCAGGGCAACTCGCCTTCCCTGTGTTCAGAATGCTCAAGCAGACGCGCTCAGCAGACTTATTCACAAAAACCACGAATGGGTCTTAAACGACAAAGTGGTGCAAGACATCTTCGACAGATGGGGTACTCCAGAAGTCGATCTGTTCGCTACAGCAGAAAACAGCAAATGCCGCAACTTCGCTTTCAGGTTTTACCAACCAGGGACTCTGGGGAATGCCCTATGGATCAATTGGTCAGGCGGCTTTCTCTACGCTTTTCTGCCAATTCCCCTGATTCCGACAGTGCTGATCAAGCTCTCCCAATCACTGGCCAAGATGATCCTCATTGCTCTGGAGTGGCCCCGTCAGTGGTGGTTCACAGACCTACTCCACCGGTCTCTCCTGCCACATCTCTGTCTGCCGTGCAGGCCAGACCTTCTGACGAAGTTCGGCGGACAGATGGTGCACCCCAACCTCTCGTCGTTGAATGTGGCAGCATGGCTCCTGAGCTAGTACAGTACGGACATTTAAATCTCCCTCAGGACTGTATGGAGATATTGAAAGAGGCCAAGAGACCATCTACACGCACGTCCTATGCGTATAAATGGAAGAGATTTTGCATCTGGTGTGCTTCTAAGGACTTGGATCCTACCTCCTGTAAGGAAGATGTCATCCTTCCTTACTTATTACACTTGGCGCAATCTGGCCTTCAGTTCCATTCGATAAGTTCATCTGGCAGCTTTGACTGCTCATAGGAAATGTCCTTCACAAAATTCCTTTTTTTAAATCCCAGTCATCAGAGATTTTCTTGAAGGATTGAAGAAAGTGTTTCCTCCCATTAGGCGTCTTTCGCGTCCCTGGGAGCTGAATGTAGTCCTTTCACGACTGATGAAGGAACCGTTTGAACCCATTCATAAGGCTTCTCTTCAGCATCTGTCCTGGAAGACTGCTTTCCTTGTGGCCATTACGTCTGCCCGCAGGGTTTGTGAACTTCAGGCTTTGTTGTAAAGAACCTTATACAGTCTTTCATTTCTCTAAGCTAGTTATGAGGACGCAACCTAAGTTCCTTCCTAAAGTTGTGTCGCAGTTTCATGTAAACTAGACTATTACATTACCTACATTTTTTCAGAATCCATCTTCTTCTGCAGAGAGGTCGCTGCATACTCTTGATGTTAGAAGGGTCTTGAAATTCTATTTGGACAAGACTAAGGATATCCGTAAATCAGACCAGCTATTTGTAAACTATGGTTTGGTTTGAACTGGTCTAGCTACCTCCAAACAATCCATTTCAAGGTGGATTGTTTCATGTATTCAGCAGTGTTCTCAAAAAGCTAACAAGTCTTTGATTAGTAAGCCTAGGGCTCACTCTACCAGAGGTAAAGCAGCTACTTCGGCTTTATTTCGTAATGTACCTATTTCGGAAATCTGTAAGGCTGCCACTTGGAAATCAGTCAACACATTAACTAAGCACTACTGCCTAGACACTGATGCTAGGGCAGATGCTCAGGTTGGACAGGCTTCACTTCGAAATCTATCTGCACAATAGTGCGGTTGTTCTCTGTAATGTCACCGCCGGTGAGTTGTTTTGGGGATGGGCTTGCTAGTCTATTCACATGGTTATGACTATACACGGAAATCCCCTACAAGAGTTGTTTCTTAACTGTAACTCCAGTTCTCTTGTCGGGGTATTTCCGTGATTGTCATAAGCAACCCACCCTCCTCCCCGGTGGCAGACTCAGATGTCCCCAAGACTCAGCAGGCTCTGCTTCTTTACGCCTTCAAAAAGAACTGAAAGTTAATTTATTTATTTATATTATGCCTCTGGTTGTGCCTCATGGGATACCGGGGGTCTCTGGAGACTCTTAAAGGCACGGTACCCATTTGCAGACACATAATGGCAGCCTATGGGGGCTTCTCTATCCATTCCTTTTCATCTCTTTCATGAAAAAAGGAGTTTTGTGAAGGAGAGTTTTCTATGTGTAAAACTCAGCAAATTACTAAATTTAAAGTTAAACTGGCTATCTTTTTTCACTTCAAGATGAAGTACTGGCCAGTGTAGCCTAGTTGCTTAGGCTGCATTATTGCCTTTTTATCTTTTAAGTGTCCATACAGGCCTTCCTGAAGAAAGGCAGAAGATGACAACTTAAGAAGATATATCTAACGAAGTGCTCCGGGGTCCACGCACATGGGCGGGACTATTCACATGGTATGACTATCACGGAAATACCCCCTACATGAGAACTGGAGTTACAGGTAAGAAACTACTCTTTCATAGGGTTACTTTTTAGCATTTTTTTTACTTGCCTCTAAATTAAAACTGATGTTTAGTTATAATTGTTTGCTTATGATTTCTTTTTCATATCTCATGAGAGTTGGGTTATCCTATTTAGTTTAAAATGTTATTTTTGATTATTAATGGGACCCTTACCAGCTGTTTGTTTGGACCTGCCACCGGACTGCTGTTGCTGCCTTCTTCGCCCTCTGGCCTTGGAAACCACCAGCAACCACCAGAAACCACCAGCAACTCGCCGGACCCGCTTCGTGGGTCCCGCAGCGCATATACCATCAGCGAGAGCTGCTGCTGGGAGAGGGGCTGTCTCCTGTGTATTGACTTGGGGCGTGTTGTTGCTGGCAGGGCTGCGAGCACGTTAGCAGGGACTCCATCACCCAGGAGTCCCTGCGAGCCCAATCTGCTTCACCTGGGCTGCTCTCCCTGCTGGCCCCGCCCCCCCGCCCACGGAGTAAAAGCGGGCTTCAGGACTTTGTTTGTGGGACCCTTACCGGCTGTTTGTTTGGACCTGCCACCGGACTGCTGTTGCTGCCTCTTCGCCCTCTGGCCTTGGAAACCACCAGAAACCACCAGCAACACGCCGGACCCGCTTCGCGGGTCCCGCAGCGCATATACCATCAGCGAGAGCTGCTGCTGGGAGAGGGGCTGTCTCCTGTGTAAAGACTTGGGGCGTGTTGTTGCTGGCAGGGCTGCGAGCACGTTAGCAGGGACTCCATCACCCAGGAGTCCCTGCGAGCCCAATCTGCTTCACCTGGGCTGCTCTCCCTGCTGGCCCCGCCCCCCCCCCCCCCGCCCATCACTCCTTTTTTGTTATTTTAGAAGGACGCACGGTCGCAGCGCGGGAGCGTCCCGGGAGAAGCCCGGGACAAGGGCGGGCCCTCTGTGGCCCTCCGAGGCCTGTAGGGTCTGGTGTTGGCCATAGCGCTTGGTTTTGCTCACCCCACTGTATTTTGATTCTTTTTTTTTTTTTTTTGTTGAAACCGTTTATTACAAAGTTCAAAGAATATACAAAGATGGGCCTACAACCTTCAGGCCGGCCGCTAGCACAAGAGGAGCATAATATACACACAGTAGAACGCAGGCAGCGGCAAAGGGAAACATACAGGAGTCAGCCGCGTTGATGGCCACACCGTATGGACCCCACATGACGGTTCCTTTTAAACATAAATAGCAACAAACAAAATCCAACCACAAGGCAACCCACGATCGAAAACAGCAGCATGTGCTCCCCTACCAAACCATAGGAGTATCAAGGGGAGGGAGAAGGTCAGAACAGGGACTGGGTGGACTCAGTGCCCGGTACCGGAGAGCTAAACCGGCTAAGGGGACGGGGCAGGCGATGGATCGGGCAATAACGGCGGGGCGCAGATTCCACCACGGTAGGCGTTCCAGGGGCCCCACACTTTCACCCATGTCCCAGGCTTACCTCTCGCTACATACACCACCTTTTCCCGAAACATGCACCAGTCCATATTTTCCTTCCAGGCCGAAGCAGTCGGGGGCCTCTGGGAACCCCACAGTTGAGCAATATCGCGCTTGGCCACCATATATCCCAGAGTCACCCACCACGTCTGTGGCGCCGAATAGTTGGTTGGTTCCCACACGTTCAACAGGCATCTCCTCGCTTCGGGCAGCAGCGGCACACGCGTAACCACCCGCAGGACCTCATGCACACCGCCCCAGAATCGCTCCACCTCTGGGCATTCCCACAAAATATGAAGAAAGGTCCCCAAAGAACCACACCCACGCTTACACAACCCGTCCACAGCATAGCCCATTCGCAATAGCCTTGGCCCCGTTATGTAGACCCTATGGGGTATCTTGAGCTGGACGAAGCGAAGGCGGGCCGGTATGGCCACCTCTTTCGGGGAGGCCACCGCAGAGACCCAGTCCTCGTCGTCCAGCTCCAATCCATCGGCAACCCAAGCCTCGCGAAGATCAAGCAGCAATCCCACGCGGTCATTGATCAGTTTTTTATAGATTAACCAGATCGTGCTTTCCGGAACATGTCCATCCAGCACTCTATCTTCCAGAGGGGAGTACTCCGGGATGGAGGCAACGTCCGGAAAGGCGGAGCATAGTGCATGACGGATCTGCATATACCGAAAGTACTCCCTGTCTTGCAACTGGAATTCCGTCTGCAGCATCCCGAACGTTTTGAATCCCCCCCTCGTCCAGAGATCCCCCACCCTGCTAATGCCTATCATGTCCCACTTCTCGAAGCCCTTCGAGGTCCACAGGGAGCCCAACTGCTCAGATGCGTACAGTGGTGACGCCCGGGTCAAACGATCCTTCCACCCCATCGCTACATTAGCCGCGTGACACACTCTTACCATGACACGCGTGGGGCCCGTAAGACGTGCATCGAGCGAGCTGGAGTAGAGCGCTCGATTATAGTCACCACCCGGCAGTAGCATCTTATCCATTTCAAAGGCCGGGTTTAGGGCGGGCCCGTATAGGCCGTGATTAATCGCAGCCAGCTGGGAGGCCCAATAATACCGTTTAATATCCGGGAGGGCAATCCCCCCGTCATACCACGGGAGCGTCAGCTTCGCCAGGGCGATACGCGGTCTCCCGTCCCAGAACAGGCGGCGTTGCAAGCTCTCCACCTCGCGGAAGTAGCGCGCCGGGACGAGGTCCATTGTATTCTGCAGAGCGTACAGGAAACGCGGCAGCGACATCATCTTAAACAATGCCGCCCGGCCGAGCGGCGAGAGCGGCAAACGCCGCCAACGCACGACATCCTCCTTCAGGCCCTGGAGGGGGGGCAGCAGGTTTCGATCATACCGGGCCTCCGCGTCTAGGGTGATGAAGATACCCAGGTACCTAAATCCCTGCGGGGCGATCTGGATAGGACAGCCCCGCGGAAGGATAGGAGCCTCCCCAGAGAGAACATACACGCACGATTTAGCCCAGTTGATGACGAGGCCGGAGTTACGACCAAATGAGTGCAATACATCAACCAGGACTATCAGTGATTTACGTGGGGAAGCCAGGTACAGGAGAATATCGTCAGCATATAGAGACACGCGGTCCTCATACTCGGGGGTCCAGCGGAGACCACGAATAGAAGGTTCCCACCGCAGCCACTCCGCCAGGGGCTCCAAGGCAAGCGCAAAAAGAAGCGGCGATAACGGGCAGCCCTGCCGCGTGCCCCTGCCCAACTCAAACGGAGCCGACACTCTACCGTTCACAACCACCTGCGCCAGTGGGCCAGAGTACAACAATTTAACCCAGCTGATAAACCCTGGGCCAAACCCAAATTTCGCGAGCGTCGCCCAAATATATGGCCATTCAAGTGTGTCAAACGCCATAGTGGCGTCCAAGGATGCCAAGATGGCCGGCTCCCGCATGAACGGGACACGTGCGAGCACCCCATGCAAACGCCGCAGGTTAAGCGCTGTGTTACGATGGGGGATAAAGCCGGACTGGTCCTGGTGGACCAAGTCACACACCACGCCGACCAGCCGATTGGCCAGAACCTTGGCGAGAATTTTGGGCTCCGCATTCAATAACGAAATGGGTCGATAGGATGTGACCCGGTCCCGAGGCCTCCCCTCCTTGTGGATAACCACGATGGTAGCCAGACGCTGGTCTAGCGGGAGGGAACCCACCGAGTGGGCCGCAAGGAACATAGCACGGAGATGCGGCGCCAGCGTATCCGGTCGCAGCTTATACAACTCGATGGGAAGACCATTAGGACCCATGGCCTTGCCGGAAGCGACCGAGCGTATGGCGAGGGCAATTTCTTCGGAGGTTGGAGCGGCGTCCAACAACACTCTGTCCTCCTCAGAAAGGGAAGGCAGCGCGATATCTCTGAGCAGGGCATGGGAATCCTCTTCAGAGCGAAAAGACACTGGAGAATATACCCCGCGGAAATAGTCCGCGAAGCAAGAGACAATTTCCTCCGGTTCAGTGACACATACACCATTCATTTTCTCAATCAACGGGACAACACGACTCGCTCTCTCTTTTTTATCCAGCCACGCAATCAATTTACCAGCCTTATCACCCACATCATACAGTCTCCCCTGTTGCTCCCTACTGAGGCCCCTGGCCGCCTCCGTGACGAGGGCCTTATAGGCCGCTTGCTTGAGTTGGAGAACATGTAATTTATCCTCCGTCACCCCACGTTCTAGATCCCCCTCCAACTCAGTTATCTCAGCTTCAACACGGGTCACCTCCTCCCGCTCGCGCCTCCGGGAGTGGGAAATAAGGGACAGGGCTTCTCCTCGGAGTACTGTCTTAAACGCCTCCCACAGTGAGACCGCCGAAGACACAGACCCCACATTCTCGTCAAAATAGCGCTTAAGGGATTTAATCAGCTCTGCGCGAATGGTGGGGTCACGCAGGTACCAGGGATTGATCGGGGCCACTCTACCCTCTCCCCTCGGCAAAACATCAAAGTGCAACAAGAGCGGAGAGTGGTCCGAAATACCCCGTGCCAAATGGCGCACTTCTCCCACCCTCCCTACATAAGCCGCAGGGACCAGGACATAATCTAGCCGTGAGAGACTACCATGGGCCCCTGAATGGAAGGTGTACTGTAGCTGCGTGGGATGTTTTAGACGCCAACAATCCACCAGCCCCAGGGTATCCAAGAGGCCAGATAACCACTCTTGGGCCCGGGGGAGATCCCTAGGGGGGTGACGATCCACAGTTCCGGAAACAACAGCATTAAAATCCCCCCCCCACCACTAGAATCCCCTCCGGAAGGCCAAGGAGGAGGTGCCCCAGGTCCGCAAAGGTGGTCGTCTGCAGCCCCGGTGGGACATATACTGACACAAAAACAATCGCTCTGCCCTCCAGTCTGCCCACCAAAACCGTGTAACGTCCCCTATCGTCATGGCGCACCTCATCAATCTCCAACGGGAGCGAGTTTTTAACCATAATGCCCACACCCCTTGAACCGGACGTGAAGCCCGCATGGGCCACAAGGCGGTAGCCCCGTCGATTCATAGCGCAAAAGGAATTCCCAATGAGGTGCGTCTCCTGCAGAAAAACTATATCGGGCGAAGTTCGCTTCAAGAACTGCAGGACCACACCTCGTTTTATCCTGTCCCCCAGTCCATTAACATTCCAGGACAACAAACTCAGTCCCCTACCCCCCATCATAAACAGAAGTCATCACTCGTCCCCCGGAGAGCACTGTAGAGATAACACAAAGATACGTTTGCCTTGTGGTGGAAACGAACAACACCCCACCCCAACCCACCCATACCAACAAAACTCCCCCCACCCTGCACCCCTGCATGAGCCCGGACAGCCCCCCCAACTTGCAGTGTGCCTGTCGCCCCTATAAAAGAAACTAGCTAGACCCCCTAGAGGAGGAAAGAGTACCCCTTCTAGACCCCACACAACCTCCATGGGAGGGGAATGTACAAAGACAGACGCTTGATCGAAAGTAGCATCGTATTCGTCCTGAGTGAGGCCCAGTATTGACCCCTCAGTCCCGATCCAGTGGGCCGCCTCCTCCCGCCGCCCACCCCCCGCCATCTCGATCACGATCCCCAGACAGAGTGTCCAGCCAGTCCCCTGCCGCTTCGGGACGATCAAAAAAGTGCGTGCGACCATCCACCTCCACTCACAGCTTGGCCGGGAAGAGCATGGCGTACTTTAAGTTCAGGTCCCGGAGTCGGCGTTTAACGCCGAGGAAGCTCAGTCTTTGCTTCTGGACCGCCTGGGTGAAATCAGGGTAAAAGTTCACCTCCATATTGTCCAACTTAACCGGCCCATGTAGTCTGGAAGCTTGCAGGATAGCGTCTCTGTCCCGAAAGTTAAAAATCCGGGCAATGAGAGGTCGCGGAGGGGCTCCGACCTTCGGCCTTCCCCCGGGAACCCTGTTGGCCCTCTCCACAGCAAAAAATTTACTCAGGCCCCGAGGCTGGAGATGGGTAGCAATCAGGTCCTCCACAAATAGATCCGCCGCCGCTTCCTCCCGTCCCTCGGGCACTCCGATGATGCGGACGTTATTCCTCCGGGCCCGACTCTCGGAATCCTCGAGGCGCCGATCCATAAGTGCGCTCGCCTGACTTAGCCGGCGTACCTCCAGTTGTAGTGCCGCCACCTCAGTCGTAAGGCCCGATGCGGTGTGGGCCAAAGAGTCAACTCGATCGTTGGTCTTGGAAAGATCGGCCCTCACCATGCCAACGTCTACAAGGACCGCATCGATCTTCTGTGCCAGGGTGTCGAACCGCTGGCCCACCGAGGCCTTCATCTCGGAAATGGCGCCCATGACGTCGTGGAGAGTCAGATCCGTGGGCAAGTCCGGGGCATCAGAGGGGCCCTCAGGGGACTTGTGCGGTCCGCCGGGAGATCCCCTCTGGAGGGTATAGCGGTCCATGCTGTTGGCCGGATGGACGGTGCCACGCCGGGTCGACTTGGTCTTTGACCGATCCCCATCTTGTTTCGTGGCCATCGCCGCTGGTCCCACAATCGAACCAGCAACGTCGTAGAGGGCAGGCAATCAGGGCCACGAGCTCCGGGGGGGCCACCCCAGATCGGCGGGGTGGGCCACAGCAGGCAGGCAGGCCGGGTCCCCCAGCGAGGCCACACCAACACAAAAGGCTCCGCGATCTCACTTGCAGAAACGGCGAGAAAGCGAAAGCGAAAGTGTGGGGTACGCGACTCGCCAGGCCCGGCCCGCCGTTGTTGTTCACTTTGCCACTGGGTCACCCCCCAATGCAAATCCGGGGTTCGGCGAGAAGAAGGCCGCAAACCTCAATCGGTGCTCACTCCGGCACCCGGGGTCCAATTCGAGAACGGAAAACGGGTTCCACCTCAGCTCAGGCTCACCCACACAGTCCCCTCAATCGAGGCAGGATGAATTCAGGATAAATGTAGGAGGTTGCGGAGGTCCTCGGGAGCCTCGCACCTACGCGGCCATCTTGGTTGCGCGCTAGGCTCCGCCCCCTGTATTTTGATTCTTGTTTAGCTGCCTTGGGTATATTTGTTGTGAGTAACTCTGCCTACCCTTATATTATTTGCTGGTATTCTGACGTTGTAATTGTGGTTGTATATTGTTTTAGCTAGTCAGTAACCCCCGGTCATAGTGATGTGCACACGTGAAACTCGAAGCAAGGCTGCGGCTGGCGCTTCGAAGCTGACAGGCACATTAGATAACTTTATTGTGCGTACAAACACTCTAATTGATGAGGGGATTGCCCTCATGGAAAGAAGAGTGTCACAGGATCTCGCACAAGCGAGAAGATCATCTCTAGGCCTTATAGCCTCTGCGCGCACACCAAGTAAAGCCCAATACACTCTCCAACCAAACCCCATTCAGTCTATACCTGCAACCCATTCCATCACTACCAGTCAATCTGTACCCCTGGACTCTGCTCTTTTGATGCCCCCACCAGTAGCCCCTCTTACCTCTCCCATGGCTTCCTCGTTAGCTATCGACGACCATGATAAAACACTTGCACAAAGGGGTTTAAGGGAGGGTGCCATTCCCAAATGCTCCCAAATATCTAGTAAGGACAGTGCTGATTTAGTAGTTATAGTTGATGGGGCAGGAGGCCCCAATGACTCTGTTAGCACTTTTTGTGGGCCAGAGGTGGGTAGGGCTAATGTGGATACCATAGATGATAGTGGAGGAAGAGCTGAGGCGCATCGTGCTTCACACCCGCTACCATTGGGTATTCCCGACGATACAGCCTCAATTTCTAGCAAGTCCCCTTGAAGAGAGTAGCCTGGATGAATCTTCTGAGGGGGCCGAAGACAGGAATGGTATATTTATGAGCTCCATATCTGAGCTCATTAAATCCTTACTGTCTCCCCTGGAGACCAGACTACAGGGTATTGAACATCAACTACAGGCTCTAAATCTGGAGTTAAAAGCCAGACCCAAAGTTTCTGCCCAAAAGGCAACTGGTGGGGCAGCACTGGCTGGCATCAAACTGCCTCTGTGTATTAAACAACCAGCAGGGAAGAACCCTACCCCTCCAAAGTGTCTACCCAAAATACCTACACCTAAGGGTAATACAATTAGTACTACTAAGTTGCCTTCCAAGGCACCCAGTAAATCTCAGAAAGTAAATGGTCCCATTATTCCTGCTCCCAAACCCCCTTTATCCCATCCAGCGAATCCTAAGATACGCCGGAATATTAATTTACCTCCTGACGCCCACTCCTTTGTAATAGTTCTAACAGGTGTCCCCGAGCTTGCCCCCTCATCAACAGAATCATTTTGTGCTCTCAAAAACAAAGTTTGCCACTGGTTAGATAGAAACTACCCACTTCCACCTAACATTCGCAGTAATTTGCTTATGGTGGAGAGAGCACCATGGGTGGGTGAGAATAAAAAAAATCTCCAGGGCGACTGTGTTGTTGTAACATTTGAGGACCCACGTACGGTGGAATATATCCGTGCTGGGCCCCCATGTAATAACAACTCTTCAGTCTTAGTTAAACCCCTCTCCTATTTCTATATGCTTGCAGATCACCGCAGTAATAGGTGGAGCTGGTTAAGAGCTCACAATTATACAAGAAGGGGGATGAGAGAGGAGCCTTTTATGGATTATAATTCTAACCAGTGGGATGCGGGTGAAGATGGAGGGTGGAGCACAGTACACAGGAGAGTAGGTAGGCCCCCTATTGGTTCTACTCAGTTTCAAGGGGAATGGCATGGTCATCAGCATAACCCCCCTCCATTACCCTGTTTCAATCGCTTCAGTGGCCTGGAAGCAGTTGATTGACATTCGATCCAGCACTCTGGCCAAGAGGTTATGAGGGAGGAGGTAGGGTTACCACGGGCTGTAACTCCAATTGTAAAGGGGGTTCAAGTGTTTGTGGATAATGTTTGCCCTAGCAGGGGCGAATTGGATTGTAGTCCAACAGTCACACCATTTGCACCAACTGTAGTACTCTCTTCGATTAACATCCTTTCTTGGAACATAGCAGGGCTCAGGAAAAATCTTGAAAATCCGGAATGGAATGACTTCATTGACTCCTTCCATATTTGTATGTTTCAGGAAACTTGGAGTTTGTCCCCGCAATATAAAAATGGGTACTCTACATACTTTGTCCCAGCAGTTTCCATAGGAAAAGGCCGCCCCTCAGGTGGTCTGCTCATCTGGGTAAAGGTGAATTTGAATTGTACTGTTATTACACACAAGGTCCAATCCAATGATATCTTGCACATTTCCCTGAAAAGCCCACACGGGGGTATTGTTCATTTGTTTTGTGTTTATGCAAGAGGGGTACAGGGTGGTTTAACCTCGCAAACAATTGAGTTGCTTGATGTAAAATTGTCTGAGCTTCCACCTAGGTCCAAAATCCTGTTGGGGGGTGATTTTAACTGTACATTTGAACCCCTGGATGACGAGGATGTATTGGGTTTGAACTCAGAGGACTGGAGACAGACTATACCCCCTTTAGTACTGGCCCCTATTAAGAAGTGGTCTGCCATAGCTATACAGTTGAACGCACTGGCTTTGGAACATAATCTACGGGCATTAAATGGCCGGACCACTTCTGATCGCAACGGGGCAATGACCTATAATAGGATAGGCTGCCCATCACGTATCGATTACATCTTTTTAGATGTTCATTCATGGGCTAGTTTAGTTGATATGGAGGTCAGGCAGTCTTCAGATAGCGATCATAACCCATTATGTATGGAAATCAACTGGGCTAATGGGATTAGTAATAACGGGGGGCTGGAGCTGATTACCAAGGACGTCCTCCCCTCTAATTGTAACCGGAAACTTAGATGGGACGTGGTAAAATGTGAAGAGGGGAAAATTAATAGTATTGGGGACTTAGTTAAAGCAGAAACCTCCAGCCTCGCAGCGGTGGATCTGGGAGAGGTTCACTCTCTGGGGCCCAAATTATTGGGCCAGTACCAAAATTTCATAGATAAAATAGGAAAGTATTTCCTCAAAAACACCCAAGGGAACCCCCCAGTGGATCTTAGACCCCTGAAGGCAAACGCGTGGTATACAGTGGAATGTAGGAAAAAGAGGAAAGCCATTGGTTTGGCGATAAAATTGAAGGACCCAACAGTAGTGAAACTGGCTAGAAAGGAGTACCGTAGTTCAATAGCCTCAGCCAAGAAAAATTGGGAGGAGGAGCATTGGCAGCAGCTTAAGATCGCTGCCAGCGGGAAGAATTCTATTATTTTCTGGAAACTGATCAATGCTTTAGACCGTAGGGGGAACAGCAATGGCACGCCCATTTTTTAAAATTGTATTGTGAGGAAGGCGATCAAGTCCCTCCATTGCCATTAGCAGTGTGCAATAAGCGCAACCTTAGTTTGGAGTTGCCCAGTAATGAAAACGTATTCTCCCCGCGAGAAGTCAAGGTCGCTATTTTAAATATCCTTCCAGGCAAAGCGGCTGGTCCAGATGGCCTGCCCGGGGATCTTCTACTCCATGACCCCCAAATTTGGGCAGACTATATAGCAAATCTAATGAATCTCATCCAGCGAGGCCATCCCGTCCCGGAATCATGGAAAGGGGCGGAGGTGATCACGATTTATAAGAAAGGTGATAGAGAGGACCCTGCCAACTACAGACCAATTAGTTTAATTGACACCATTCAAAAGGTAGTTGGCAGGGTCATTATAAATCGAGTTGAGACTTGGCTAATGGATAATGATATTCTAACCCATTTCCAGGCTGGGTTTAGGCGGAATGTTGGTGCAATGGATCAAGTCTTCCGGTTTTGCGCGGTCTATTGGAAGTCAGTATCAATTATTAAGGGTTGTCTTTACTTGGCTTTCATAGACCTGAAAACCGCGTTTGATGTTATCCCACGTGCCAAGCTATGGGAGGTTTTATTAGCCATGGGGTTTCCTAGTTCCCTGCTGCAATTTGTTATCAAACTCCATGAGGATAACTATGCAAGGATACGATGGGGGCGCCAGGGCCAATTGACAGGGAGGGTATCAGTCAACAGGGGGGTGCGGCAGGGATGTGTGATGGCTCCGACACTGTTCTCCCTCTTTATAAATGGGGTGGTGGACCATTTGAGGGAGGACCCTGCGGATGCCCCCGTCCTTGCCGGGGAGAAAACCCCCACACTTCTTTTTGCGGACGATACCCTCCTGATGTCCAAGACCCCCAAGGGTCTCCAAAAATTGCTTGACCGCTTCTCCCTCTTCTGTAACGACCGTGGGTTAACGGTCAACACTTCGAAGACAAAGTTAATGGTTTTATCTCCAAATAGAAAGGTTAGGAAGGTTTGTCTTACTTTGTATGGGTCCCCTTTAGAGGTGGTGAATGAATTTGATTATCTAGGGGTTAGGTTGTCCAACAACATGAGCTGGGATTCCCATATATCAAAAATGGTACTAAACCTCAAAAGGGTTTCCGGTGCCATACTAAAGAATCAGCGCCTCTCTATTAGTAGACCGGTTGCCCCTGCCTTGGTAGTCTATGAAGGGAAGGCTTTAGCCTCGGCAGTCTATGGCTCCGAATTATGGGGTGCTGAAAACACTAAGGTCCTGGCAACTGCAGAAAATAAGTTTATCAGAGATCTAGTCTCACTTCCAGTTTCAACCCCTCTGTTACCATTATTTTTTGATATGGGTAAAAAATCAATCTCGGACAAAGTTCAACTAAGGCCGCTGTTGTTTTGGGTGCGCCTTAGAAGAACCCAGGAATTAGCCGGATATGCTCGAGTGTTGGATGAGTTAATATCCTTAAATGTTTCTCACCAAATAAAGTGGCTCAACAACCTTAAGAAACTGGTAGTATCAATAGGCCTGGGGGAGTCCTGGGCCACACAAGTCCCCCCTGTAAAACAAATTGTAAAGAAATTATACTGGGACTGGGTTGAGGCCAAGGTTAACAATAACTCAAACCTGGGAACTTTAACGATGAACTTTCTTGACCATAAACCATCTATGAAGTTGGAACCCTTTTTAGATTTTATCCAACTACCTAGAGATAGAACTTTGTTCTTGAAACTAAGATATGGCACTCTTCCCCTTAAAATTTTTTTGGAAAGGTGGAAGGCCAAGGGGGGGGCTTGATCTAAATTGCCCAGGTTGCCAATGTCCAGAGGAAACCCTTGGCCATTTTTTATTTGCTTGTTCAGCCTACAAGTTCGTTAGGGCTAAATGGTTGAAACCTGTATGCAGGGAGCTGGGAGTAAGGGATCACAGATCAGCCATGCGTATTATTTTAACCAATACTGTTTCTATGTATACCATCTGTGGGGTTGCTAAATACCTCGCGGGTGCCTGGTTAATCCGCTCTAGGCTGCTGGGTAATATATAAATTCTCATGACTGAAGAAAGCATTGTTTTAAACTCTGTTTTTATCTTTTGTCCCTTTTTAATTCACTATTTGCTGTTCTGGATGTAATTGTAGTACTATGGATGGATTGTTTTTATGTATTTTGCATGTTTGTACTTTTATGATAAATATCTATCGAATAAAGTATTGAAACGTTAAAAAAAACGTTAACGTTAAACGTTAAACGATTATTAATGCCGAGATGTTAATGGTGCTGTTCCTTTCTACTTAACACGCAGGTTCTCTACCTGGATGCAATAGAATATTTTCCAGATCAGTTGCAGGAGATTCTGGATCTAATGACTGAGAAGGAGTTGCGAGTCAGAGTTCCCATCGAAGAGCTTGAATTGCTTCTTGAAGACTGAGGAGCACACTATTGGACATTAGTCTTTTTGTACATTGAAAGAGGACTTTGTGCTTGAAAGGCATGATTTAATATTGTTAGATGTAAACCTTCTAAGGATGTCTATCTTATGTGAATATATTGTTTTATTCTGTATTTTTGACCATCCAGCATCCCTTAATAATTGCACAGCAGACCCAGTATCTGTGCCTGTTGTGTGCCTTCATTTTGAGTACCTTTATGTTCCATTCGCCACAGTTTACACTTTTGTACCATACAACAGAAATCGTGCAAGCTTTGTGGTCTGTGTGGACTCTTTGTAAATAATAAAGAAAAACTATGTTATTTCTTAAAGAACATTTATTTTGATATTTCATGCAGCGTTGTGCATCACCTTTCGTTTACCTCAGAGTGCTGGTAGATGAAGGTGATTTATTTAAAACGTTTTGCAAGGCGTGGATCGCTGTTCATTGCCTTCCCCAACAATTTGTCACATAACAAAGTAAGGACAATGAACAGCTGTTAACACCTAGCTAGTAGTACTTGTGCTCCCAATCCCATCCCGAACACGCCATCTATAAATGTCTGCTCTTCGTACCTACTTACTACTCTCACTGAACTTAAAATGCAGGCAAACAACCATAGATGGTGACAGAGGTCATTTTAGCATTCCATAGAGGGTGCTAATGCAATGTAGTCAATGCTGGATTGCAATGTGGGGCAAAACAACTTTAACAGTTTCTTCCGATATCATACTCTCCCAAAGCAGATCTATTTAACATGAATGTCTGTGTTCCCAGTCTTGGGAACCAAACATTTACACCATGCATAACATAAGAAATGCGAAAGTGCCAGGCAGCTTCTTCAAGTTCACCTTTCCAGTTAAAAAGTACGTTTATTGCTGGAATATTAAAACATCAATACTTAATGCAATAAAACATAAGGAATTATATAAGGAACAGTATTAATTAAAATAAGTTGTCCATGAATAAGGAATAGTATATGCCAGGGTGTAAAGAGAGCTGGTTTGTACAACTAAAAACTTAATGTAATATAAAAATAAAATTGTTTGAATGATAAAAATGGACATGCTAAACAGTCTAAATATCAATAAAGGGAAAGTCAAGGAGACTGAAGAACTTCTTGCTGAGAGGGTGTAGGAGCAAAGGAACGCTTTGCACTATCATCCAAGAACCGTGTAACAGGAGACCATAAATGTAAACGCTTCAGAGCAAGAGATATCGGGTATACAAATGTGGTATCCAATCTATGGTTGTGACAGACAGCATACCACCATATTTGAAAGGATTGTTTAGACTAATCGTTCAAATTCTTCGTGATCTGCTGAAATGCGACTGCTAGCAGTGAATCCACGATTCGTATCCAAGATTGACATATGTCCCAGTCAGTAGATAAGCTTCCGAAGAAAATATTAGTAAAAGAAAAATGAATTGTGGTGTGAAAACTATTAATCTGAGTCCAAATTTGCATCCAAAACTTGAGCACAAATGGACATGTGAAAAGTATATGCTTTAAGTCAGCATGTTCAAAGGAACATGACCAGCAAGAAACAGGAAGTTTAGAATGCATTTAATGCAATGTCAAAGGAGATAATCAGAGTCTGTTATAAATGCATAAAAAAGTTTTTGTGGCGTTTGCTGCACTAGTAGATTTCCAAAGTTTTGTCCAGATCTTATTCCAGAGGGAGATGGTCCATTTCGTATCTAAGTCAGATTCCCAGAATAGTTCTACCTTTGTTTTAACTCTATCAGTAGAAGAGGAGAGCAAATAATAGATGCTTTGGGGTTTGTACGGAGGAGGTTATACCATCCAGAATCAACAAAGGAAGAAGAAGGGAGAGGAGATTGGAAGTGAGTATATGCAATGTGTATTACGAAGAGGGGCCGTGAAAAAGATGGCGTGCTTGTGAGAATGTAAGAAATGTATCCTGTTCATAAAACTGATTTACCCAGAGTAACCCCTTATTTCTCCACGATTTCCAATGTATGAGTTTCTGGTTTATTTGTATATATTTATTATGTCAAATAGTGGAAGTAAGAAAAGTATCAAGATCTTTCGGGATAGAGTGAAGGACAGAATCAAGCAAGTTACAGGAGTGTTTAAGGACCGGTGTAGACATACATTGTGATTTGTGGGTAAAAGAGAAGTATTCTCAGAAAGAAAAAGGGGAAAGGAAGGAGTTTTCAAGGTCAACCCATAACGGGGAGTCAATGAGAAGTCTGAAACCCATCTAGATAATTGTCAGAATAAAAACGCATTATGGTATCTAGAAAAATCAGGGAAGTTTACACCTCCTTCTGATTTTTGGCATGACAGTTTTGATAGTGACATACAAGATTTTCTGTTGTTCCACAAAAATGATATAAGTATAGAATTAATTTTATGGAAGGATTTAAGGGGTATAGGTAGTGGGATATTAGAGATAGTGTAAAGTTCGATAGGAACTAACATCATTTTAATGGTATCAAGGCGTCCCCACCAGGACATAGTTCGTGGTGCCTGCGACCCAATTTTCAGCGGTCAGCAAGCACAGGAAGCGTCTTATTTTTGCCGGTGCCTGCGCCATCCCGAGCAGAATTACTCGGATGCCACCATCTTCCGTGGGCGTAAGCCATGCCTCACCCTTCAAGTTTACCTTTCATTGGCCAAGCAGTGTTTACGTTGCACTTTGATCAAGTGGCTATTCATATTTTGGCAGAGCCCAGTAGTTGTGAAAGATCTGATTTCAGGAACAGTGTAGGTGGTAACAGTATTTGTGGGTGTAGAATTCTGCACTTTTCTATTCTAAAACAGCAACACCCCAAACATAGATTGTAGGATCACTTAATTGCCCTTTGCTTTCAGAACATTTGTTGTTCCTTGGGACAAAGGCAGATTTCATTTTAAGACAACCTTGCAGTTCATTCAGTCATATCCCATTACAGAAAATTAGGTTTAAGTTGAGGTATAAAAGTGAATACCTCAGAAATTGTCTGGTTTTCGTTATCCTGCTTGATTTTCTTAACAAGCTCTGCATCAAGTTGCGCCTAGTCCCCAGTTGCTCACAACTCATGGGCTCCAGCCTTTGGTTAGATCCTGTGTTCATCATCTCCTCTGATCCTGCTGGGCATTGCCTTTTGACAGACCCGGAGCTGAATGCACCTGCTCCCATAGACCCCAGGCTACAGCTTCTTTCCTTCAGCTTATCAACACTAAGATGCCCTTGAAAAAGATGCACAAAGAAAGAGAGACATACTTACTTGACAACTTCAAAGTTGTGTCAAAGCACTTTCATTTGCATCTTCAATTATGTTATTGAGGAACCCAAGGGCGTTTTGATTTCACCAATGGAGTCATCAGTGGCATTTGGGATGCTTTTGACTTTGTGTATGTGACCATGAAAAGTGTGTTAAAGGAGGGGCAGTAGTACTTTTAGAGTTTGGATCATTTACCCAACCCCCAATAACTAGAGTTTTTAAGTGGATTTTAAGAATGTGTTATTTTGCAGTGTGAGTAAAGTACAGTAGTTTAGTCTTTTTTGTTTTTAGGTCCTACTTTGTACTTTGCACAAAGCATCAATTGGAGAAGGATTGGAGTAGCTTTTGACCATGTCCCAAACCCACTGTCCCTGTCCTTAGATCTCAAGTGCACACCAATGATACTCAAAGTACGGCCCTGGCCTTTCCAAGCGACCCCTTGGTGAACAGCAGCACTGGTCTCAGCACTAACATTCAGAATGGAAGTAATTAAGGTGTCCTGCATCGTTTAACTTTAGAAAAACCTTGATTTTAAGGTTTTGCCTACACTTCGATTGCTTGTGAAATCTGTTGTTTTTAATATATCTTAAAATGGACTTGCATCCCGCCTTCACTCTTTATTTGTCACCATGCTTGTCACTTAACTTTTCCTCTGTTTCTATTGGTTGTAGCGTTTTATTTCCTGTTCTTCAAAGTTTTTCTCGTATCAGTATCCCGAGTCCCAAGTACTCATTCTCATCCGCTTTAGTGGGTGGAACTTTTTTTCATATGTTAAGGCTGCACAACTTTACTGTTCACCGATATTTATCTTCTCCTGGCTGCAAGCATTTAAAACATGCTTGTTTTATACTTTCTTCCCTGCACTCCATTCTAGTACATGCGTTCCGTCGTCTTTGTGCCACTGTTTTTTTTTCACTTGCATTCTCCCTGACCTCCAGCTCCCTCGTGCTGCTCTACTCTTCCTACTGCTTGTGCATCCTATCACCTGCTCCTCACGCTGTTTGTTCTTTTTCTTTAAAAACTATTTTCCAAAGCACCAGCACTAACCGATGAGCTCCATGCATTTCAGACGTACGCGTTCATTTTCATGGGTGTGCAGGCAATGGGTGTACAGTGGCTGGTCTGTCATAGCCGAGCTTCTGATAATACTGTACAGTTGGTGACTACAGTGAGGATCAGCGCTGCATACTTCTGGCCCTCTTGCTCATCTTGCTGCCACTCTTTCTTGGAGGGTGGCCTCCAGGCTCACACTCCTTGTATGGCTACATGTCTCACAAACCACAGAGTTGGAGCACCCTTTGAACTGGCCTCTGTTGGAAAGTGGATTATTAGGAGGGGCAAATGTATATCTGCCACTAACACAGTATAGGACTCATAATAGGTCATGGAAAATTATTCCCATGCTCAACCCTTGGTAGCTTGGCTGCGAGCAGGCAGGCTTAACTTCAAAGGCAGGTATGTAAAGCATTTAAAAACACCAATTTAGTAAATATTTAAGACACAATGCACAATTCAATTCCAGCACCAATTTATAAAAATGGGAAATATTTTTATTTTTATAATGACACCAAAACAACAAAATTCATATGTAGGGAACCGGAGATATGAATTTCTAAAGATTTAGCATTATATAGCACATAGAAACCTATTGTGCTTTTTCTGGACATTTGGTCGCGATAGACCGGGTCAAAGTCAAAGTTTCAGGCCGACCGCGATGAATCCCAGTGCGGCTACCCCTCGCGCTAGGTCTCGGTCAAAGTTTTTACCTTCTGACTTAGAACATTTTCTGGAGCTTTTCTTCCTGGGTTATCTCGAATCTCTCAGTCAGTCCGGATTCGGTGAGGGTTCGCCAGATGGCCTTGCAATGAGTTCCCTGTCAAACTTATGGAAGTCCGACCTCTGGAGCATTCCAGCGGGACGAACCAAGGATCCAGGCCGGCTCGCAGTTGAATGTAGGCAGCTTGGCTCTTGCGGTTGCTCCCAGTTACCTTTTCTTCGTTCGGACTTAGAAAACTTTTTCTTGTGGGTTCCCTCGATGCTCTTCACCAGGCCGGATTTGCTGAGGGTTCTCTGGCCTCGGATTTCGCCTACTCTCGGTCAAACTCTGGAAGTCGGACCTACGGAGCTTTTCAGCGGTACAAACCTGGATGGCAGGCCGACGTGTAGTTGAAGGCAGGCGGCTTGGCTGGCCAGGTTGAGTCAGTCCACTTATGGAGCTTTTTCCCAAAGTTGCTCCAATGTCTGGAACTTCTACACTACTGACTGCATGCTGTGGGCATTAGTGTGGTGCTGTGCCATCACATGTTGATGTAGGATACACTGGCTTTTCTGTGGATGTGCAATCACCTCTAATGGATGTGCCATTTGAAGTGTCTTGCCTCCTTGCCAAAAGGCTGATTCTCCTCTTGACCACTTTAAACAAAGCAGACCCACAGCACTTTCATTTGGCTTTTTATTCCCTACCCAACAGTTTCCTCAGCAGACATTGTGTGGGTTTAGAGAGACATTATTTCACTGCAGCATCAGCCTGCAAGCCAACTTAGTTTACCCTTAGCAGTGCACAGCCACTCTGTGGGAGGGAGGATCAGGTATTTTCCCTCAGGGTGCCGGCTGTTACATTCAACAGATGGGTTCTTCAGATCATCAAGCAAGGCTATGACTTTGCATTCCTTTCCTACCCACCTCAACTTTCTCCCACTTCAGAGGGAGAACCTATCAATCTCCTTTCGGGGGAGAATCTATCCATCTTGTTGCAAGAGGTTCAAGCTCTATTGAACAAAGGAGCCATCAAGAAGATGCCTGCTTTGGAAGAAGGAACAGGTTGTTACTTCTACTATTTCCTTTTGATGGACAGGTGCCTTTCCCTGTTCTGGATCTTCGCTCTCTGAATGCCTACCTAACACTGGTCCAAGTTCTGTCTGCTCTGTATCCTGGAAAATGGCTGGTTTCCTTGGTAATGCCAGATGCATACTGACCCTTCTTCAGTCCCACAGATATTACCTGCAGTTGAAGGACAGCCAGGAGCATTTCCCCTTCAACCTTCCCTGCGCCCCTTGGTTATTCACAACATTGATAGTGGTGGTCAGCACCCATCTTCCATTATTTGAGATACCAGTTTTCCCCTACCTCTATGGCTGGCTGTTGAAGGCAGGCTCTCCACAGTCAGTTGTAGACCATGTCCAGATGATGGCGAACCTCCGGACATCTTTGGTGTTTTCAATCAATGAGTGAAGTCACATGTAACTCATTTTTAGATCCTTCCTGTTACTAGACCTGTTCTGAACACAGTGCAGTTCAGGGCTTTTCCTCCGCCGCAAAAAGTCCAGGACATCTGGGCTATGATCCCCATGTTTCATCTTTGGTCCTGGAACTCAGTGGCGCTTCTTGGCCTGCTGGCCTCATGCATCATGCTTGTCCCCTTTGCCAGGTGGCATATGCGGGCTCTGTATTGGGGTCTGCAGTCTCAGTGGTCCCAGCACCATGGAAACCTGTTGTACGTTATCCATATTTCTGTTGTGATAGCACAAGATCTGTAGTGGTGGCTGCTAGCCTTCAACCTGATCAGTGGCAGACCTCTCTCCATTCCCCATCCCGAGCTGACAGTGGCAACAGTTGCATCCCTGCTAGGCTAGTAAGGCCATCTGGGAGAGGTGGGGATCAGAGGGCTATGGTCTCCGGCAAAAAAACTAAATCACATAAATCTATTGTGGTTGTGTGCATTCCGCTTTGCATTGCAGGCTTTCTTACTACTCCAAGTGAAGGCTGGTGCAGGTTCTCACAGACCACACCAATGACCAGCAGGGCAGAGTGGGATCCTGTGCCAAGAGGCCCTGGGGCTCTATAACTTGCTGCAGCGTCAGGGCATCTCCCTAATCATTAACTACCTGGTGGGGATATTCAAACACCAGGGCGGATGAAGTCAGCCATCAATGCCTGGTGGATCATGAATGGCAGTTGTTTCCTGATTGGGTGCAGGGTGTCTTCTGACAGTGGAGCTAGCCCTGGCTAGATCTGTTGCTGCCTTTGAGACAGTGCAATGTCAATACTTCTGCAAGTTCCCAAGAATTCTCTTTAAAGGAGATGTATTCAGACTAGAGTGGTGCACAGGACTCCTGTAAGCCTTCCTGCCACTGTCTCTCCTGCCCAGAGTTCGGAAGAAGATCAGGAAGCACAAGTCCTCCTAGTGGCTCTGGATTGTGCCAGAAGTGTGTGGTACCTGGAACTTCTGGGCTTTAGCATTTGCCCTCAGATCAGGCTACTGCTTTGGGAGGATCTTTTGTTGCAGCAGCCAGAAAAGGTTCTGCAACCAAGCCATCGTAATCTACACGTCGATGTGTGGAGATTGAGCAGGGGAAGTTGGCTACATTTAATCTACCCCCTGAGGTTGTGGATGTCATTCTCGCAGCCAGGCTTCCTTCTACAAAATGTATTTACGAAGGCGGCTGGGACAAATATGTGGCCTGGTGTGGAGTCTGTAATACAAGCTAAACTGCAGGTGTTTTGCTGTTTGTTTAATCTTTGGCCCAGCAAGGTCTTGCAGTGGACACCATTATGGGTTATTTGGCTGCCCTTTCAGCTTTTTGGTGTTTGCCAGGCAAGCCTTCCTAGTTTAAATGACCCATTGTGATGTAGCTCATTAAACGTTTGACACACACATTCCCTACCAAATCTTTTGTGCTACCATAATGAGATATTTTAATTTGGTCCTGATGTTTCTCATTGGTACCCTTTTCCAGTTAATGACAGCTGCCGGTTGCGTCCTCTGACTGTCAAAACTATCTTCATCATCGCTTTCACTTCAGCATGTCGCATGAGTGATCTCTAGAATTTCTTGGTGCAGCTGCCCTACACCACTTTTTTCACAGACAAACTGGGCCAGGGCAGCCTTTTTTGCCTTAAGTTGTGGACAATCCATCACCCTCCCAATGGTCTTTGCCTTGCCTTACCCCTTGAAATAGTCGGAGAGAGGCAATTGCCTGGACCCCAAATGAGCCCTAAGCTTTTACACTAATCTCACTAAAGACCATTGGGTAGACAATCGGATTTCTGTGGGGTTCTCTGGGTCAAAAAAAGGTAAGGCCGTGCAGAAAGAACTTTATCAAGGTAGATAGTCCTCTGAATTAAGATCTGTTACGCACTGGCCAAGAAGCAGATTCTGGAAGGATTGCTGGTTCATTACACAGGGCCATGGCTGCTATTACTGTGTTGGAACACGGCATGCCTGTTCTTCACACCTGCCAGGTGTCAGTGCACACAATTATGAAACGACAGCCAGGAGTGAGGGTAAGGGAATTTCGCCTATTCGGTCCTTCAGGAGTATGGTCCGAGTCCACTCTTCAGCACTCCACCTTGGGAAATACTGCTTTGGTATCACTTTTAAATGTGAGAAAACTGCTGTTAGAGTATCCAGCAGAAGAACAAGTTACTTACCGTCAGTAACGCTCTTTGTAGTGGATACTCTATCTAACCACGGACTCCTCAGTTCTCCTCCACCTTTCCATTTTGTGGAGTAGTCTCATTTTACTAGTCAAAAAATCTCTATGTTGGAGATCTGCATACTGATACTGACAGTTGTTTGTGCTCTGCATCCGGAAGGAAGGGGCTGGGGGGTGGAATGAGTCAGTCAATCAAGAAATTGACTGTGGTGGCTATGTGAAGTGCCATGAAGTGGCACATGTTAGTACTTCTGTAAAAACTTCCTGATCCAGTCTGGCACCTGGGGAATATTATAAGGATGAGGAATCTGCAGTTAGGTAGATTGTCCACCAAAAAGAGTGTTACCAAAACTTGTGCATCAGTTTTTTTTTTTAAAGTATTTTTATTGAAATTGATTGGTGTCATACACATAAAATTAGAAATACAAAATATAGAATAACAAAACCCAGAAATGTCTCATAAAGCATACCCCGCATTCGACGACTGGTGTTGGCATATAATTAGCTTACAGTTCACCAGAATCAAAAGACAAGAAAATTGCGAATTATTCAAAAAATGTCCCCCACATTTTTTCAAATTTTCTTCCCCCCCAATCCTCAAAGCATAACTTCGCTCACTTCTCTTTACTCTACGCATTTTGAATAGCCATTCATGCATGGATGGTGTCTGATTTGTACGCCAGTTTTGAAGTAACAGCGATCTAGCAACTGCCATGCAAATATAGACCAATTTTGCGAATGATTCAGATAAATTAAGGTGCGGATCGAAACCATAGAGCACCAGTTTAAAATTTGAAAATATCGGGATATGATAAATAGAACGTAAGAAAACAAAAATATCTTCCCAAAATGCTTTCACCATACAACAATCAATTATAACGTGTGTCCAATTAGCTGGGGCGAAGTTCAAGCATTGGAAACAATTCGGTATATAGTTACTATACATTTTGGCTATTGCCGCCGGCGTGCGATACAAAAGCCATTTTCCAAAAAATAACATTCTGCGCCAGTTAGCTCCCCTTAATGTGGAGAAGTTAAACTTATTAATAGTCCGCCAGGTATTCAATGATAAAACATGATTTTCTTGTTCCCGCCATTTTTTTACAGCTTTAGAGCCCAGATCGCCTTGTCTGGACTGAGCAAAACAACGCTTCCACTCTCCGGGTTTCCGTATCAAAGTATTATTTAAAAAAAGATCATTGTTTAATGAAGAAATCTGAGTAAACGATGTGGGAGCATACTGCTGCAGAGATTGATAGATTTTATTATAAAACCCGGCTAACAGAAAATTTCCTGAAATTAATAATCGCATCTCCGGCAGGGTTATCCACCTTGTATGTTGTAAAAAATCGCACACTTTGCTAAATCCAGCTTTAGTCCAATAGCCCATTAAATCAGAGCCAGCCCCCCGCCCACTAAATGAAAGTAAATTGGTCAACAAAGAGGAAGAATTAAAAAGAGAAAGAGAATATCTTCTAAGCATGGCCGTTCGCTTCCTAAAAAAACATGCAATTATTTTATACCTAACCAGTTTGGGAGATTTAGGAACTTGAAGAGGGGAAGATATTTGACTTTCCGAAAAAATTAAATCAAAGAAAAAACTAATGTATACGTTTGGATTTGGAATTGGGACTTTAAATCGGGTCAAATACTGAGCAAAATAAGCACTATAGTATTCTCTGATATTTGGAAGTGCGAGGCCTCCATTATCTAAATCCTCATAGAGAGTGCTCAACGCAATACGAGGCGTTTTGTGTGCCCACAAAAAACGCGAAAATATAGATTCAATTTTAGTAAAAAATGTACCCGAGAGAAAGCAGGGATTCGTTGAGAACAAAAAATTAAACAATGGCAAAATAGACATCTTTATCAAAGCAACTCTGCCCAAAATTGATAACGGTAGTTTATTCCAGCGAGTGAGCACTGAACGATTTTTTTGAAGAAGGGGATCAAAATTGAGACTATAGAGATCTTTAACTGAAGATGTAAAAAAAAAACCGAGATATCTTTTAGGTTTATTATTAATACAGCCCCTTAAGTCCGGATATAATTCAGGATTATGCTTGCCACAGACCAATATTTCTGTCTTCTTTTTGTTAATCCGATAGCCCCCGAAAGTCTCAAATTCCTCAAAGAGCTGAAATGCTCGAACTTGAGACTGCAAATCGGATTTAATGAGTAGCATGATATTGTCAGCGTAAAGTTTGATCTTTGACATTAATGGAATCGGAGGCGAGATCTCTGCACACTTCCGAATTGCAATTGCGAGGGGTTCGATAAAAAAAGCAAAAAGAATCGGTGATAAGGGACAGCCCTGACTGAGACTGATCCTACCGTTTGTGAATTAATAATAATATTTGCTTTTGCACCCGTGTAGAGATTCCGAATGAAATTAATAATAGTTGGCGGAATATGAAAGTGTTGCAAAATAATGAAAAGTGTCTCCCAGACCACCAAATCAAAAGCTTTTTACGCATCAAATAACAGAATTAATGCTTGAATCCTCCGTGTCTGAAAATAATCCAGGGCTTCCGACAAATAATGGGTATTGGTCATCAATTGTCTACCGGCAATAAAGCCATTTTGATCTTCGTGAATCAAATCCGTAGCAATATCATTAAATCGAATAGCCAGTAGTTTAGTAGCGATCTTATAGTCCGAATTTAAAAGGGTGATTGGGCGATATGAATTAGGATCTCTAGCATCCTTCCCCTTCTTCAAAAAGCTAACCACGGTACCCTCGCGGAACGAGTCTGGAATCGAAGCTCCTGCCAACATAGAATTAAGCAGTTGCATAAAAAGGTTAGAAAAGGCAGGGAAAAAAACTTTAAAAAATTCCGCAGGTAGCCCATCTGGGCCAAAGGCTTTCCCTGATGGAAGTTCTTTCACTACCGACTCTACCTCTTCCAAAGAGAATCCAATTGCCATGTTTAATTGCTCTGATTGGGAGAGGGAAGGAATCACAGCTTTCTTCAAAAAAACATTTAATTTTTGCTGGTTTATTTTATGCTGATGGCTGTATATTTTTTGATAGTGACAATGCATTATCTTACCTATCCCATCCAAGTCAGTTGTGTATTGATGAGTAACAGGACAATTTAAACCCCGAATTAAATTGGAAGCTTCTTGTTCTTTAGCCTGCCAGGCTAAAAATCTACCCGTGAAATTGCTTTCCTCGTAGACTTTCTGGTATTGACTACGAAAGAACGCCTCTCCTTGCTCATATAAATATGTACTGAATTCGCGTTTGGCATCATTTAATTGATCTTTAATATTTCTAGAAGGATTTTGTTGTCTTAAAACACTAAGAACCTGTATACGATGTTCCAATGAGTTTTTTATAGCCCTAGCCGCGATCGATGTGGCGGCATCTTTCCCAATAAAAATTCCCCGAATAAAAGCCAGGGTCCGGGTATGGAGCTCCATGCCTCCGTACACACCTGAGGTTCCGGCTCCTGGCTCCTCCCCCCCCCCCCCCCCTCAAGGTTGTGAGGCTGAGGTGGATGGCGGCGGATGGCGGTGGTAGACGCTAAGCGTTTTTGCTGATTGCTGATTGAATTGGCATTTTCGATTTGACCAGACCACGGCGGCTTTTTCCTCCAATTTCCTCGGCTAGCAGTGGTTCAATATATCCTGTTTTGTGGCAGCGGTAATTTTCTACGGGCTCAGTTGTGAGCGGAGCGGGGCAGAGAGGAGCCGCCTCTGTTTCTAAATTCTTAGCAGCTGGGATCGGGTGTTGGAGAAGGCACCAGTCCGTGTGGGGATTTGCATCGGCTCCGCATTGGATTTCGGACGTCAGGGGCTGCTGCGGTCAAGCATCAGACGGCCCTTTTTAACCTTTTGACCACAGACTCCCCTGACATTCTTTGCCTGACCGAAACATGGTTTTCTTCTGACTCTCTCCCTGACCTTCTGGCCATCCTCCCCGACTCTCATTATGCCCTTCGAGCTGATCGCCCGGCAGGCAAAGCCGGGGGAGGAGTGGCGATGCTCATCCGGTCCTCTCTTAAATTTCAACTCCTTACTTATCCTCCTATACCCAATGTGGATTACCTGGTGGCCCGCTCACTCAATCTTTTGGTGCCTATCACAGTTGTCCTCGTGTATCGCCCCCCCCAATCTATGCCTTCTTTTGTTTCTTCCCTCCAGGAACTTTTGGCCACCTTGGTGGTCAATAACTCCTCGGTCCTCTTGCTCGGCGACTTTAACTTCTGGCCGGGTGATATTAGGGAAGACTCTTCCTCTAAAGATTTTTCTGCCACCCTTCACTGTCTGAACTTCACACCCTACGTCACAGCTCCCACTCATGTTCAGGGCCACACTTTAGACCAAATTTGGTCTACTTGTTCTAATATTTCCTCTCTCTTTATTTCCCCCTGTGTCTGGTCGGATCATTTTAATACCTCATTTTCCATGGCCGTTAAGCCCTCTCTTCCTAAAAATCTCTTAGCCCGAAATTGGAACTCGATTGACCTCGACGCCCTCACGCTCACTCTGGCTTCTTCTGCCCCGGCTCTTAACGACCTCCCCCTTGACTCCCAAGCTGAGACCGTTCGCACTTGGCTCGCTTCTTCTTGCAACCTAGTCGCCCCGCTCAGAAAGGTCAAAAAGGTTAGTTCCCATGACGCTCACAAGTGGTTCTCTCCCGAGCTCAAAGTGCTCAAACTCGATCTTAGGCGATCGGAACGCCTTTGGAGACGCAACTACAGTCCATCTCGGCGCGTCAAATACAAATCTCTTCTCACGGAATACAAAAAAGCGATCATTGCAGCCAAAACCGCTTACTTTACTGAGAAAGTGGCTCTGGCTGCCAATAAGCCTCGGGAAATATTTTCCCTGGTTCACGCTCTAGCCACTTCCGATCGCTCCACCCCCGGTCCCGGTCCCGTTCCCTCACAAACCCTCTGCTCCTCACTCAATGATTTTTTCATTGACAAAATCTTGAAGATAAAAGCCCACATCCCCCCTGTGTCCCAACCTTGTCTTGTCTTCCCCCCCCCTCCTCCTCTCTCTTCTTTTGTCTCCTTTCCTTTTCTTTTGAATTATTTTCTAAACTCCTGGCCAAAGTCAGGTCAGGTTCTCCTGCCGATTGTGCGCCAGCTCGTATCCTCAAAATCTTATTCACCAGCTGCTCTGCTCCCCCTCTTGCTCTTCTCAATTCTTCTTTGGCTTTGGGCTCTGTCCCTTCCTCTTTTAAATCTGCTATTGTCCTTCCCATCTTAAAAAAAACTGGCCTGGATCCCTCTCTTCTTTCTAACTTTTGTCCCATTTCCCTTCTCCCATATCTTGGAAAAATTCTTGAAGCACATGTCACCTTTTGCCTCTCCTCCTATGTCGCGCAGAATGGCTTATTGGCATCTCACCAGGCCGGATTCCACCCGGGTCATTCCACGGAGGTGGTAGTCCTCGCGGTTCTGGATGAGCTCAAAGCGAAAGCCGATCTCAATCTTCCTCAAGCTTTGGTCCTCCTCGACTTGTCCGCTGCATTTGACACGGTCGACCATTCCATCCTTCTCGACCGTGTCAGATCAGCTGGTATTCGGGGTGTGGCCTTTTCCTGGATAGCGTCTTTTCTTCGGGATAGGTCCCAGGCGGTCCATCGCTCTGGCTTTTTGGCCCCCTCCCGCCCGGTTACCTGTGGCGTTCCCCAGGGCTCCTCTCTTTCCCCTTTACTTTTTAATCTCTACATCCAACCTCTTATTACTTCCCTTCTTGAGCTGGGGGTCTCTGTTTATAACTATGCCGATGACCTTCAGCTCATCTTTGATTTATCCTCTTCCTCTGACTCCCTTCCCAAATTGTGTTCTACTTTAGTTTTTATCTCTGAGTGGATGAGCGCCAACCATCTGAAACTCAATCCTGACAAGACGGAACTTGTCCTCACGGGTGGCCCCTCTAACCCTTGGTCCCCTGCACATTGGCCCCCCTCTTTTGGTCCCCCACCTTCATCTGTCCCCTCTGTCCGTACTCTTGGCATCAAAGTCAGCCATGACCTTTCGATGCATAGTCAGATCAGCTCCGTCGTTTCTTCTTGTTTTTTGTCCCTTCGTCTCATCCGGAAGATCTCTCGGTTTTTTTCCACTGACGCCCTCAAAACCATAGTATTGGCTCTTGTCATCTCCCGCATCGACTATGGAAATGGCCTGTATGTAGGCATTCCTGCTTTTCAATCTCGCCGACTTCAGGCCATTCAAAATCAAGCTGCTCGCCTTATTCTTTCCCTTCCTAAATTTTCTCACATCACTCCTGCACTCAAATCTCTTCACTGGCTTCCCGTACACTTTCGATCTTTTTTTAAATTGGCCTGTCTAGCCTTTCAGGCTCATTCCCGTTCTGCCCCTCTTTTCATCACCTCTCTCATTTCTTCCTATGCCCCCTGTCGCACCCTTCGCTCTTCTTCTTTGTCTCTTTTGCACATCCCTCGTTTTCGTAAATCCAGAACCGGGGGCACTCGCCTTTCGGTTCTGGCTCCTCAGCTCTGGAATACTCTCCCTCTTTCTATTCGTTCTATTCCCATTTATTATCATTTTCGTAAAGCTTTAAAAACCTTCCTCTTCTCTCAGGCTTTCTCTCTCTAACCCTTCGGTCTGATTTATGTGAGTCTTGATCAGGTTTTAGCGCCAGGAAGCCGCTTGGCCGCAGTGCGCTCTATCAAATATCTTTTTCATTCATTTCATTTCATTCATTCTGATGTCGGAAAATATGGACATGCTTATAGCTTTGGCTGATAAGCCATCAAATACTTCTGCTGATTTGGTCCCCAATGTTAATCCCCTTAGTCCTCTGTTAGATTTGGACACTGAGGCGCCGTTCACGATCCTGTAAAAACCGGGTACGAACCGTCGGACGGAGCATATTCTCCGTCCGACGCGTACCCGGTCGTAACAATATACAAACATGGAATTACGATTCGCACGGAAACACCATTTCCGTACGATTCGTACAAAACCCCGACCGACCAAAATAAACATACAAATGCGATCCGGGAAAGCGCCGACGTGACGTCGGGACGCACGCAGCCTGCCATTCACGAACCAGGAATTACGATTCACACCGACGTCATCCCGCACGGACAATATTTTCCGGCTGCCAAAAACTGCCGGGAAATCAGGACGACGCGAACAAGGAGGACCTGTACGCGACGCACAGACATGGACACGGACCTACGTGTCATCCCGGCCCTCATAGCAGTCGACCTCCTCTACAGGTTCGGACGCAGACGCCGCAGAAGGTCAGAACAACTAAGGGAGGGGGGAAAGGGGGGGCAGGACCAGGGGCAGGCCACAAAACCACCACCAAAGTCACACAGCACACATGCCCTGGACATACCTGACCCCCAGGCCCTGGTCACTACGAGGGGGTGGGGGCGTGTCCAGCAAAGCCAGCGTCCGCCACAACGGAAGTGCCTGACGACGCGAACCGGCAACACAACTATACAGGTACGTCCCGTACCCACGCCTTAAAAGCGTGGGTACGAGTCGTACCACGCCCACACCTACGTCACCCCAACAATGGCGGGACGGCTGTACCCACGTGGCAAAGGCCTGGGTACGGCCCGCACAAGCATTCCACAGCGTGGGCACGGGTACGTACGGACCGTACCCCCACCCGCGTATGCATGGAGCATACCCCCCACCCCAACCGTGTATGTACGAGCCGTACCCTCACCCGCGTACGTATGGAGCGTACCCCCAACCCCAACAGTGTAAGTACGACCCGTACCCCCACCCCAACCGTGTATGTACGACCCGTACCCCCACCTCGTATGCATGGAGCGTACTCCCACCCCAACAGTGTAAGTACGACCCGTACCCCACCCGCGTACGTATGGAGCGTACTCCCACCCCAACAGTGTAAGTACGACCCGTACTCCCACCCCAACGGTGTAAGTATGACCCGTACCCCCACCCCAACAGAGTATGTACGACCCGTACCCCCACCTCGTATGCATGGAGCGTACCCCAACCCCAACAGTGTATGTACGTACCGTACCACCACCCCATCAGTGTAAGTACGACCCGTACCCCACCCGCGTACGTATGGAGCATACTCCCACCCCAACAGTGTAAGTACGACCCGTACCCCCACCCCAATCGTGTATGTACGACCCGTACCCCCACCTCGTATGCATGGAGCGTACCCCAACCGTGTATGTACATACCGTACCACCACCCCAACAGTGTAAGTACGACCCGTACCCCACCCGCGTACGTATGGAGCGTACTCCCACCCCAACAGTGTAAGTACGACCCGTACCCCCACCCCAACCGTGTATGTACGACCCGTACCCCCACCTCGTATGCATGGAGCGTACTCCCACCCCAACAGTGTAAGTACGAACCGTACCCCCATGGAGCGAACCCACACACGTGTATTGTTAAATAGGAGGGGTGTGTGCCTATCACTCCCAGCAGTGCCCAGAGACAGGAGGGGTGTATGCAGAGTCCTCCCAGCAGTGCCCAGAGACAGGAGGGGTGTGTGCAGAGTCCTCCTAGCAGTGCCCAGACACAGGAGGGGTGGGTGTAGAGTCCCCCCAGCAGTGCCCAGAGACAGGAGGGGTGGGTGCAGAGTCCTCCCAGCAGTGCCCAGAGACAGGAGGGGTGTGTGCAGAGTCCTCCCAGCAGTGCCCAGACACAGGAGGGGTGGGTGCAGAGTCCTCCCAGCAGTGCCCAGAGACAGGAGGGGTGTGTGCAGAGTCCTCCCAGCAGTGCCCAGACACAGGAGGGGTGGGTGCAGACTCCTCCCAGCAGTGCCCAGACACAGGAGGGGTGTGTGCAGAGTCCTCCCAGCAGTGCCCAGACACAGGAGGGGTGGGTGCAGAGTCCTCCCAGCAGTGCCCAGAGACAGGAGGGGTGTGTGCAGAGTCCTCCCAGCAGTGCCCAGACACAGGAGGGGTGGGTGTAGAGTCCCCCCAGCAGTGCCCAGAGACAGGAGGGGTGTGTGCAGTCCTCCCAGCAGTGCCCAGAGACAGGAGGAGTGTGTGCAGAGTCCTCCCAGCAGTGCCCAGAGACAGGAGGGGTGTGTGCAGAGTCCTCCCAGCAGTGCCCAGAGACAGGAGGGGTGTGTGCAGAGTCCTCCCAGCAGTGCCCAGAGACAGGAGGGGTGTGTGCAGAGTCCTCCCAGCAGTGCCCAGAGACAGGAGGGGTGTGTGCAGAGCCCTCCCAGCAGTGCCCAGACACAGGAGGGGTGTGTGCAGAGTCCTCCCAGCAGTGCCCAGACACAGGAGGGGTGGGTGTAGAGTCCCCCCAGCAGTGCCCAGAGACAGGAGGGGTGTGTGCCTATCACTCCCAGCAGTGCCCAGATGCAGGAGGGGTGTGTGCCTATCACTCCCAAGCAGTGCCCAGAGACAGGAGGGGTGTGTGCAGAGTCCTCCCAGCAGTGCCCAGACACAGGAGGGGTGTGTGCCTATCACTCCCAGCAGTGCCCAGACGCAGGAGGGGTGTGTGCCTATCACTCCCAGCAGTGCCCAGACGCAGGAGGGGTGTGTGCCTAACACTCACAGCAGTGCCCATGTAACGCAAAGGGTGGAGTAGCCACAGATACCATGCCCACAAATTTCAGTCAGGTGCACAAAGACCCTGCAGTACATGTACCACATGTGTGCGAGGCTGGGAGTATACGCATGCATAGCGCAGAAAAGAAAACATGTCCACATGAAGTCATGTCAATAGTCCACATACACAAGTACAATGACTACCAAGGATGCCACGAATGATGCAGGTGGAGACATTGCTCAGCATGCATGTGCAAAGTTGAAGGAGTCCGTCACACACCCAGCTAATGTACACACAGCTCAGCGCTAAATATTGGGAACACCCTGCAGGGAAGATGTCAGGGTACACAGAGCAAGGAATACACCTTTGACAATTTCACCATGCAGCAACTGCTTACATGAACAGAGAAACCTAGCTAACACCGTGTGATGGCACACAGATCCCAGGGTCCCCCCTATGACCAGCACATTACTACATTTCCCACACACCCAACACATGAACACCACCCAAAACCATGTAGCAGCCCCACCAACAGCAATACCAGCAAAGCAGTAGTGTTCCAAGAGGGAAAAAATAAATTGCTTTATTCAGCATGAACCAAAAAATCTTGTTTGTAGGAAGTTCAATATTTACAAAGCCCATAGGGCAGTCCAGAAGTCACAGCTGGATGGGGGACACAGTGGGATGCGTGTCCCCTAGCTTGCCTGCACAGTTAGATTCCGTCGTCTTCCACAGGGGTGAGGGCATCATGTGGGGGGGAAGAACCAGGCACCGCAGGGACAGGAGGGCGAAGGGTAGGCGTCGTGGGTGCAGGGATGGAGGACTCCACCACAGGGGGTGGGGCAGGGCCAAAGGCAGAGGCCAGGATCTCGCTGCACACCTTAGCAAGGTCCTCCAGGGAATCCCCTGCACCCGAAGGAAACACAGGCCCCAAGGAGGGGGGGGAGGGGTGTCAGAGGGATGGGTCGCAGCGCCACTGGGGGAGGGTGTAGACAGGGGGGGGGAATCAACCACCCTGACCGGGGACTCCCTTGACCGCTTGCGGGGTGGTGTCACTGTGGGGCTCAGGGACAGAGCGGCCATGAAGGAGTCTTTGTGTGATATGTGGCCAGGAGAGCTGAGGGGAGGGGATTTGGAGGGAGTGGATTGGGTGGAATGCGGACTCCCACTCTGGCTGCGTGTCTTACGTTTGCCCCCGACCCAGTGGGTGTGCCTACTTCACCCTGTGTGTGCGTGCCAGGAGGTGTGCATATGACCTTCCCTGCTGGTGTGGTGCCTGTGTCTGTTGTGGTGTGTGCATGCGTACGTCTGGGCGTACGTGGGACAGGCATGGGAGTGGGAAGTGTGGATGGGGCAGGGGTAGGGGGTGGGACGTAGCGCTGCAGGAGACCCACTGCTGCAGTCAGTGTCGAGTCGATGGACCTCAGCAACTGCCGTTGGTCAGCCTGCGATGAAAAAATGCCCTCCAAGTATGCCTCCATGTTGTGCAGCACTTGGCTGTGGCCATGGAGGACATTAAGGATCGCAGCCTGACCAACCTGCAACTGCCGCTGGATGTCCACAGACTCGGCATTGGTGGCAGCAGTGGAGACAGGGGCAGGGGGTGCGGTGCCTGGCAGGAAGGAGACATGTGGTGACCGTGGACGTTGGGAAGGGACACGAGCAAGTGGGAGGCGGCTGATGGCAATGGAGGGGGCGGGGTGCGATGTTGTGCCGCTGTCAGCTGGTGGTGCAGCCTCCGCCCACTCGGAGAGATCATCCTCGGACCCGTCGGCTTCATATTCAGTGGTGCCAGTGGACAGGTCCTCGGCCTCACTCTCCTCCGCCTCTGTACCACTCAATGTGCCAGCCACGATGTCAACGCTGGCACTGGTGCTCGGTCCCTCCGCTCCGTCTGTGCTCATGTCTCCCTCCGTGTCCCCCGACGATGCTGTGGGCAAGGTGAAGAGACAGCAATTAATCACACACCTGTATACATATGTCACATGAGTCCAATCTACGTAGGTTACAGTGCATAGCCTGAAAAGTAAGATCAGTAACATCTACAAAACAAGGTACAGATGTAGGGCATGCAACACACAGTTGGTTGACCCACCATGCAATGAAAATCCATGGAGAGCATGACACAATAGCAAATGACATGAAATGGAATTTGACAGAGGAGCCAGGCCCTGGGGACAATCCAGCACTGCATCTGCACCACACAGCGTTGCCGAAAATAGGGATGAGCAGGGACCATATCCATGAACTTGAGGCACATGCTGCATAGGTAATACTCAAAACATGCCCACCATGACTGGCTCACTGCACCTTGAGTGCATGTGCATACAAACATCACACACTGGCCAGACCTAGCACGGAGATATCAGGTTTTGACATGTAGGCTTTGCCCGCACCAACCACCCCCTACATGAGACAATTTGTTGAGACACAGGAAGCACTTACATCTCTTAGTCTGGGTGAAATACACATGGGCTGGATGAAGGCAAGATTGGACACCAAATACCCAAGGTGCGCCTGTCCAAATGATCATGTACAAATGGGCATCATCAGATGATTGTAACAAGACACACAGGCACTGGCCACCGTGAGTATGAACAAGGAAAATCAGGTCAGTCTGTACAGTGGACACTTGTACTACATTTCACGTCAATATACATGGTGCCAGGGGACAATGGCACAGAGCACAACCTATGCTGTAGACACTGAGAGTGTCCACGTTTTGTGATGACACACATGACACCTAGGAAAACATGCCCCAGGGGACAGTAGTGGCAACACAGCTCCATGGTCCTGAATGGGAATGACTGCAACACACGCCACCATCCCTGTACTATGCGTATCGCACACTCATGCACATCATGTCACAGGCCACAACATAGGACATGCGCACTGTAAGGCATGACACTTGTGAGACTAACTCCCATGTCTGGACTCTGCATCAGTGCCAACTGACATGGAACCCACATGTACTGAACTGGACAGGGCACAGGCAAGGTCCCAAAACCGGTTACACACCACCCCCACACATGATGCTACAGGCATAGTTCACGTGGAGAAAGTGCCAGCCTAGATAACCTTGTGAAGGAGTGACTACACACAGACCAGGGAACACATTGCAAGGAGGGGAAGGGAGGCAGGAGAGCACAGCTATACAGTGGGTAACTGGATCTGCACAGCACCTTTAAACCCTGGCAGTGTATCCATGCAACTGTGCACTTACAAATGCTGGTGAAACACAACAAGCACACATGTACCTACCCCCTTCCTGCTGCTGCATCTCCTGTAAGCGCCTCTCCAAGTCTGGAAAGACCACCGGCAGCACACGCTTGTGGATGTGGCTCAGTCGGCGGCGCCCGCGGTTCTTATGGCTCTCAGGTGAGTCCCCCAGCAGGACCCATGCGATCCTCCGCGTCCAGCACCGGATATCCTGCCAGCGTTTCCTCACCTGGGACAGGCGCCGCTTCCGACCATCCGCACTCCTCACGGCGCTGACGGCGGTCAGCCATATCTGCTCCTTGGCAGAGGCGCCTACCTGTGAGGATGAACAAGTGACACTACATCAATACACCTGGCACATGTCACAGAGACACATATTAGAACACATTTGCTGTTTACAACAAGGCATAGTATGCATCCAACGCATTGCACCTTTGGCATAGGGACATGATCCTCTGGGGAAGGGCAAATGCAGTACGTGCCATTGAAAGTACACAGGTGGAATGAGGGCAACTACACAATCAATGATCCAGGCTCACACTGTGCATCACAAGCTACACCAGGATAATGTGCAGCACCTCTAAGCAGTCACATGCCACAGGCCACTGACGCTACCGCAGCAGAGTACACAGACACACACAGGCACAGGACATTCACCTGCCATTGCCAAATGCAGCGACAAACCTCACTCTGCACATGTGCCACTAGACTGGGGGGGCTCACAGGTGTGGGGCTGGCTCTGCACGTCAGACACACAGCACTGCTCCATGCTCACATCACATGGCCAGGGTATATCCATCCCTCATGCAGCTGGGGTGCTACACTCCACATATGCAACCACCCACATGACAGGGGACTTACACACACACCGATGTCCAGGGTACGAACACATCATGTGGCCACTCTCAGCACAGGTACACAGAACTAACACACATCTGTGGGTACAGTCACCTGTCACACTGGGCTGACCACATAATCACATGAGGACTGTAGAGGCAACATTCCCAGGAGGATAAGACAGGCAGAATGTGGCATGCACCATGCAGTGATTGTCACAGTAAACACGATGCAAGTGAGGACGGCAGACATGCACCACTGCATGCTCTGGCTGGGAGACATCAGGCATTCCCCCCCCTGAGACCCCCCCTACAGTACATAGCATGTGTGAGACACCTGGACACAATGCCAGAAGTCACAGTCACAAAAAAGGGACACAGTCTGTGCCAGTGGACTCTGCACTCACCTGATACCCTGAACGCCCATACAGCATGGGGTACTGTGGGAGGATCACATCCAGCAAAGCCATGTTCTCCTCCAGGGTGAAGGGCTGTGACCTCTCCACAGACCTTGACATGGTTCCAGGGAATCAGTAGCAGCAGCTGGGTCGTGGAATCCAGAGATGTGCAGGCAAGTGCTCCCTCATGGGACCTGGCTGCCTTATATCTGCCTTGCTGGCCTGTTTCATGCACAGGAGTACAGAGTGATTGGTCACTCACATTTGCATCCTATGTTTCCTCCAATCCCTTCAAACCTAGCACAGTCAGTGGGTTCTTATTGTGTTTTTTTCTTCAGCATGATGTCAACCCCACAAACACATTGCAACAAAGTAGATTCATTCCAACTGACTTCTGCTGGGCACCTTCCAGAACAAATTCAAACTTTAAACTTGGTCTCCATGACAACCAGCATGCATGTAGGCCTTAATACTTGTCCCTCATGTGTCCCCTATGTAATTTTGAGCTTCACACACAGGTACGGTGCGTTCCGGGGCCCTAGGGCACCCCAAATGCATAGCAACGGCAAGTACAGGCGTGTGTACGGGCCGTACCACTATGAGTACGCATACGCGAGAACACCCATAGTGGTACGGCCCGTACACGCGTGCGTACGTTCACTATCACTATGGGTGTCCTCGCGTATGCGTACTCGTGGTGGCACGGCCCGTACACACGCCTGTACGATCACTATGGGTGCCCTCGCGTATGCGTACTCGTGGTGGTACGGCCCGTACACACGCCTGTACGCTCACTATCACTACGAGTACGCATACGTGAGGGCACCCATAGTGATAGTGAACGTACAGGCGTGTGTACGGGCCGTACCACCACGAGTACGCATACGCGAGGGCACCCATAGTGATAGTGAACGTACAGGCGTGTGTACGGGCCGTACCACCACGAGTACGCATACGCGAGGACACCCATAGTGCTAGTGAACGTACGCACGCGTGTACGGGCCGTACCACTATGGGTGTTCTCGCGTATGCGTACTCATGGTGGTACGGACCGTACACACGCCTGTACGCTCACCATCACTATGGGTACACATACGGCAGCACTCCCATAGTGATACGGGAACGTACACAGGCCCTCTTAGCAAAAGTATGGTGGTTTTCACACATCACAGTGGTGACAGGCAGCACACAGGAAGGAATAGGGCTGACATACATGTCCATGGATGGACATCAAGGCATTGTCTGGCCAGTACTACATGTGTGGGGCACAGTTGTGAAAGGCTGTGATGTGGCACATTACTCCTGAGTCGAGAAGGCACCAGATGTATGATGAGATGTGTACACATGTAATGTGTGATGGTGCAATGTGTGCCAGGCATGCCCTTGACTCCTTTGACATGTGTGCATGTCGTACTGCACACTTGGGATGAGCGTCACTGGCATGGCACGGACACCAACACACGGAAGTGTCCCCTGAGGCCCGATGCAGGGGTTACCACACCTGACATGTCACTACCCACGGTGCACGATGTGACTCTGTCATGTATGTGTGGGGATTCGCATTAGCTTGATGTTAGAGCTCCCTCAAAAGCTGCAGCTGTTGCAGCAACCAACATGTGTCTGTGTGTAGATTGACATTGCACACTGTTCTGCACACCATGCCACATGTGGTATCGGATGTGAGGTGCGTATGTATGCATGGGACACGGAGTAGCGTAACAAGGACATGTCTGCATCCTCTCTATGAATGTGTGGTGAGTCATCACATGTACACCTTAATGGCAAGGTGTGTGGGCTGTCCTAGTGTAATGTCATGTGACCTGTGGCTCTATTGTTCCGCTACCAGTCTCTGAAATCGACATCCTACTTCTGCTGATGTGTGGATGTATGTCACTCCTGTCTTGCGTCTGGCTGTTCACTTACACTGGGCCACAGCTAATCCCATGCCATGGCATGTGGAGGTTCACAATCTCCGTGTGTAGCTGGGTCTTGGTAGGTGTGTCACCTGGCAGCCATACGTATCCAGGGCATGTGGCACATACCTGACTCCGTATGTAGCATATGTGTATAGACAGATTAACATGTGCTCAGTACAAATAAATTGTTGTTGTGGTGCACTCACTCTTCCTTGTCACTTCCAAATTACTGCAGAGCGCCGCCTCTTCCCCGACCAATTCCGGACTTGGCTGCCATGCGGGAGAATGACTGTATCCGGTGCTACCGCTTCCCACAACGGTTGATTCTGGAGTTGACGGCGAGACTGGCACCACACCTGCAACCGTTGCACAGGTATTCTACGGCACTGACACCCAAGCTGAAGGTAATGGCAGCCCTACATTTTCTTGCCACGGGTACCTTTCAAAATACCATAGCTCATGTTGGTGGCATGTCCCAGAGCATGTTCTGCCGTGTGCTGCATGATTTCTTAGAGGCCATGTTGATTCACCTGGATGAGTTTATCCATTTCCCAACCCCTGAAATGTTGACTGGGGTCAAGCGTGGATTCTATGCCCTGGGAGGGATGCCCCATGTCATTGGGTCCATAGATGGGACACATGTGGCTTTGGTACCACCACAGGCACAGGAGGTAGCGTACAGGAATCGCAAACACTACCACTCCATCAATGCCCTTGTGGTGTGTCTGTCCAACATGGTGATTTCACATGTCTGTGCTCGTTTTCCAGGATCAGCACACGATGCCTACATCATGAGGCGTAGCAGGGTGCCTGAAATGATGACGCAGCTGCGCAACGAACGAGCATGTGTTGTTGGTGGGTACAGTCTGTCTGTCCTGTACTTTGTGTAGACTTCCAGCACGACCGCTTCTCCTGTCCTACTTATGTCCATGTGCTTTCCATGTAGGGGACGCTGGCTATCCCAACATGCCATGGCTGATCACACCTCTCCGCAACATCATCACGCCGGCCCAGCTCCGCTACAACACCGCCCATGGCCGGACAAGGCGAGTGATAGAGTTTGGCCTCCTGAAGAGCCGATTCCGATGCCTCCACAAGACCGGCGGCGCCCTCCCATATGCCCCGGCGAAGGTCTGCAAAATCTTCATGGTCTGCTGCATGCTGCACAACATGGCAGTTGAGAAAGCTGTGCCACTCATCCTGGATCAAGATGATCAGGACCATCCACCCGTGGAGGACGAAGGTCTTGGCAATGGGGCTAGTGATGTGGAGGATGTGCAAGAGGACATCCGGAGTCGGCTCATACGCGACTTCTTTGCTTAGTGGTGAGTACCAGTGTCTGTGTGTGCACGCATTGGTCCCCGTGTGACATGTGTTGCCATGTGTGTGTCCATCTGCATGTATGCCACGTGAGTCAAAGGTGTGTGTGGATGTGTCACTGGAGTGATGGTGGCAGTGATGTGTATTTCCCCAGTCATAATTGTGACCTGGCATGTTGTCATCCTTACATGTGTCGAGTACATGCACATGCAAGTGGCTGTGCTTTTTGTGGCTGACTTCTTGTGTGTCTCTCATCCCCAGGTACTTGCGCATGCCGTCTGCTGGTTGCATTGTTGTGGCACTGCTATTCCTCATGGACACGTCATCGTGTGCTGACTCAGCGTTACACGCACGGACAAGTTTGGAAGTCTCCTTAGGGTAAGGGATGCATCAGGGGTGTATTGGGTGTAGCAGTTGTTCACGATGTCTGCACACTGCCCCTGTCTATGTTTGGTTCCTCTGCAGACATGTCGCATCACCATGGTACACATTACATGCAGCTGGGTACACCTGAATAGATGGTCTGACTTGTTGACAGTCATCAGTGATGGGATTGTGGAATGTGATGATGGCATCATTGTGTGTTACATTGCCCTCGGACACATACGGTTTGCCTTGGCTTTACATGCTGTGGGACTTCCACATCAGCGGATCAATGGTGTATGGCAGTCTCTCCGTGAGCAGCAGGGGGTGTTTAGCTGTTAGCCGACACTTGTGTGCCAGTTCCATGGCTATCACGCATTTGTGCAGCAGAAGGGGGGTTCCAGTGTTGGACCCACATGTAACTCCACATGACACGTTCATGTGTACTCCTAGTTGCCTCTGCAATCCCGAATACATGACTAATAAAGGTGTCCCTATGCCTCCAAGGTGCCTCTTCTCAGTCAATGCTGGTGTGTTGCCACGGTGCATCCGGCATGTCTGGCATGGTTTTCCGTGATAGTGGCTATGTGTCTATGTGTCGAGTAGCAAGATGCAGGCTGTTTGTGTGGGATTAGACTGTGTATTGTGCATGATGTCCATGACTGTGTGGGTATTGTGACATGTGCCATCCCCATGCATCCAACGTTGGCCAGGCCACCATTCTCTGCATCCACCTGACTCAAGCTTGCAGGACATGGTTCTGCCACCTGTCTACACATACCTGGGTGCCCCCCCAGGACACTCGACATGATCCCTGACCTCTGCGCATGACTGTTGCTGTACTCAATATGTCTGTCGGCACGGTTGTGCGGCCACCCCCTCAGCTGGTTGGGCCCATCACGGGTATGTATGGTGCTCCATGTCTGTCTTGCCTAATACACTGTGACCCGTGTGTCCTGTGCCAGACTCAGGCCCCAGGGTGTGGATGGTTGAAGTCAAAAGAGAACTCAGGCATGGTTAGACTTTACAAGACACATGTAAGGTAATAATGCAACCAGCAGGCATCTTCTCTTCATGGTGTGACTTTTTATTTTAGTGGGGGGGGGGGGGTGTCATGAGGGGCTTTCCGGGATTATGGAATCCAAAGTTCAGTAGGGGAGTTGGTGTCCTTGCCATTGGAAATCCTCAGAGTCCATGCCACAGTCTTTGTCAACATTGGTCAGCCAGTGACCAGCAGGGCCATGTGGCAGAGAATGTCTCTTGATGCTGTGATGCTGTTGCTCCAGTGGGCCAGGTGCCAGGCCAGGTGTCCTGGGAGATGGTGCTGTAGCGCCGACCCTCACGGTCTTTTACGTGGATGACCCGCCCTCCTGCGGGGACCCTCAGAAGCAGGCCGTGACGATGTTTGGGATGCTCCATCGGATGCTTCCTCCTCCTCCTCCTGATCCCTCCCTGTGGGTGGTGATGTTCTACGCCTTCTGGCACAGGGAGGGTTGCCCATGTTGTCGGCCATCCGACGGAGTGTGCTGTGAATTCCCGTGAACACCGTCACGAGCACAGCCTGTCTGTCCTCCATCCTCCGTTGGTGTTGCAGTAGACAGGCATGTTGCTCCGCATGTTGCTGGGCCTGCTGGGTCTTGATCCCCTCGAGGATGGACACAACCTGGGCCATGCCCGTGGTGTCCTGCCGGTATGTGTCCAGGATGTTTCGGACATGGGAATATACCGGTTCCCCAGCCAACTGGTCAGGCTGGCGCATCCGCCGTCCTCCACTCCCACCACCCCTGCCCACTTGCACCTGGCCTGCCCTTGTGGGCACATCGGGTCTCCGGGACCCCTGAGGGGTGGCATTGGTGTTGTCGCCTGCCTCCTCCTGGGTGCCTGGGACACCGTGTCCCTCCTGGCCAGCCTGGCTGCTTTGTGGTGGTGGGGCAGGGATCCTGGGTGTCTCCTGGGATGTGGCAGGAGTGGGGGTGGTGGTTGGCCCCGTTGTACCTGACGCAGGTGCTGCAGGTCGTTGGACACCAGAGGGGCCAGGTTGGTCGGGGTCGGGTTGGTCCACAGAGTGGTGAGAGTCGTCGCTGCCGGTGGCTCCTTCATCCCGCCGAGCCGGGTCCTGTGAGTCTTCCCCCCCAGTGTTGGGGGGTGATCCACGACGTTGACCTGTGTGTGAGAGAGACTATGTTAATTTTGTTCCATGCAACATCCATGTTTAATTAGTTTCAAAGTTGGAACATTTCCTCTGGGAATTTGGATATGTCTTGCATTCCACTCACAGTGCACTTGTGCATGGGTATGTCCCTTGGGCACAGCTTTGGCGACTTTACCTATGTGTGGCACAGTCTTACTTGCTGCGTCAAGTGTGACTGCAGTCAGCAGTGGAGTGGGCAGGTGTGGCGAGCCGTGCATTGGCGCCTTCCGTGTAGCACTGTACGTGGGCACATGAAGTTGTTCCACACACTTATATGATGCAGGTAGCTGTCGTTGTGCTCGTGCACAGGTTGTGACATGGCCCTGTGTTTTGCCATGGAGGAGAGGGGGGGTGCTGGCACTGGCCACCCTTGTCTACATGCACGCAGTCCACCTGCTGACGAGCAGACATTCCCACACACCACAAGGCTGATTTGCTCTCCCTGTGTCTCCCTCCATCTCTGTCCCCCTCTCCCTCCCTCTGTGTGTCGGCCTCCTCCCTCTGTCCGTCTTCCTGTGTCTCCCTCCCTCTCTGTCCCCCTCTCCCTCCCTCTGTGTGTCAGCCTCCTCCCTCTGTCCGTGTCCCTGTGTCTCCCTCCCTCTCTGTCCCCCTCTCCCTCCCTCTGTGTGTCGGCCTCCTCCCTCTGTCCGTGTCCCTGTGTCTCCCTCCCTCTCTGTCCCCCTCTCCCTCCCTCTGTGTGTCGGCCTCCTCCCTCTGTCCGTCTTCCTGTGTCTCCCTCCCTCTCTGTCCCCCTCTCCCTCCCTCTGTGTGTCAGCCTCCTCCCTCTGTCCGTGTCCCTGTGTCTCCCTCCCTCTCTGTCCCCCTCTCCCTCCCTCTGTGTGTCGGCCTCCTCCCTCTGTCCGTGTCCCTGTGTCTCCCTCCCTCTCTGTCCCCCTCTCCCTCGCTCTGTGTGTCGGCCTCCTCCCTCTGTCCGTCTTCCTGTGTCTCCCTCCCTCTCTGTCCCCCTCCCTCTCTGTCCCCCTCTCCCTCCCTCTGTGTGTCAGCCTCCTCCCTCTGTCCGTGTCCCTGTGTCTCCCTCCCTCTCTGTCCCCCTCTCCCTCCCTCTGTGTGTCGGCCTCCTACCTCTGTCCGTGTCCCTGTGTCTCCCTCCCTCTCTGTCCCCCTCTCCCTCCCTCTGTGTGTCAGCCTCCTCCCTCTGTGTGTCAGCCTCCTCCCTCTGTCCGTCTCCCTGTGTCTCCCTCCCTCTCTGTCCCCCTCTCCCTCCCTCTGTGTGTCAGCCTCCTCCCTCTGTCCGTGTCCCTGTGTCTCCCTCCCTCTCTGTCCCCCTCTCCCTCCCTCTGTGTGTCACCCTCTGTCACCTCAGCCCAGCTGACTGTGCACACACTGTTAGCAGATCTTTGAATGGGCCTTGGATTGTTGATGTGAGTTTGTTTCTGATCTCCGGGCACCCATTGGGTGTTGTGTCTGTGTCTGCACTGCTGCTGTGGTGGTGTGTGCTGCCACTCTTTCACAGTGTTGGCTGTTCATTAGCTGCTGTCATGTGCAAGAACGTGCCGTGACCCCCATGTGTTGATGCAAGGCGTCCGCCATTTGCTGGCAAGTCATTCCTGTGTTGGGACACACTGTTTGTCTGGCTGCGACCTAGGCCATATGGGCAGGGGGCATTGTTGTCTGCTTCTGAGTTGCACTATGTGATTTTTGGGGCCCACCCTCCCGCCATCCGGCTTACCGTGTCATGTGTTGGTGTCTTCTGTGGCCTGTGACTTGACATTGTCCGGCTGGGTGCATGGGGCATGGTGGCGGCAGTGGCATGTGCGTGTTCATGGAGTGTGGTTGATTCATGCGATAGCTTGGGGTGGTTGCATGCCTGTTTGTGAGTTTGGTTGTGGATGACGTTCCCCCCATGTGAGGTGCGTTGTTTGTGTACTCACCCGGGTCTCGGAGTCGTCCTAATCCCTCCACTGTCTCCACCGGCAGTATGGCCATCACCCTCTCCTCCCAGGGATGGTAGTGTACGGGTCTGCGGGACGGCCCTCCTCCAGTGACGTTGGCCTGGTTGTGTTCATCCGTCATCTTGGCTCGGACCCTCCTCCGCAGATCGTACCACCTGGCTTGGCATTCCTGCTTGTTCCTTCTGGTGTCCGCAACAGCATTCACAGCATCGACGATGGTCTGCCACATGACTGTTTTTGCTGAAGTGCTGGTCTCTCTGACCAATATTCCAAAGAGGTGTGGCTCGACTCTGAGGATTTCATCGACAAGGACCTCCAACTCTCGGCTAGTGAACTTTGGATTCTTGTTAGTGGGCATGGTGAGGGGTGTGGGTGTGGATGGTGGGGGGGGGTGTGTGGATGGTTGTGGGTGTGTGGGTGTGGTTGTTTGGGTGTGTGTGTGAATGTGATGAGGGGGTGTTTGTGAAGGTGTGTGTGTGAAGGTGTGCAAGTGTAAGGTGTGGTAAAGCTTCTAGTATGGTGCTGTAGGTTGTCTGTGGGGTCTGGCAGCAGTGAGTCTGTTGCAAAGGCTCATGGTTTGTGTGTGTGGGCCCTTTTTATTGGTCCATTGGTGGGTGTGGCTGTGTTTGAACTTTTGGTGGGTGTGTTATAAGGAGTGGTGGTGTTTTGGGCCTCTGTTTGTTTTTGGCAGTTGCAGGTCAGTGAATGTGTTGTTTTAGTGGTTGTTGGACATGTTTTGTGGCTTTGTGCCATTCGAATGGTGTATTCTTGTGTCGTTTTGGTTTTTCCTGGTTGTGTACGTGCGTTTTTAGCGTGTGTACGGTGTGTACATGGGCCATTTTGTTGTACAGTGCTGTCCTTGTGTGTGGCTTGGTACGACTCGTACATGCGGTTGTGATGTTGGGGCCTGGGGTGCGCTCCGCACTTAGAATGTTGTGGTGGGGGTACGCTCCATGCATACGCGGGTGGGTTATGACTCTAACGTACACGGGTGTAGATACACGGGGGTATGACACGAACGTGGAGGGAGGTGGGTAGGACACATACACTGGTGTACATACACGGGGGGTACGACACGTACACGGGTGTACATACACGGGGGTACGACACGTACACGGGTGTACATACACGGGGGGTACGACACGTACACGGGTGTACATACGGGGGGTATGACACGTACACGGGTGTACATACACGGGGGTACGACACGTACACGGGTGTACATACATGGGGTACGACACGTACAGGAGTGTACATACAGGGGGGGGTACGACACGTACACTGGGGTACGACACGTACACGGGTGTACATACACGGGGGGTACGACACGTACAGGGGTGTACATACACGGGGGTACGACACGTACAGGGGTGTACATACACGGGGGTACAACACGTACACGGGTGTACATACAGGGGGGTACGACACGTACAAGGGTGTACATACAGGGGGGTACGACACGTACAGGGGTGTACATACACGGGGGTACGACACGTACAGGGGTGTACATACACGGGGGGTACGACACGTACACGGGTGTACATACACGGGGGTACGACACGTACAGGGGTGTACATACAGGGGGGGTACGACGTACAGGGGTGTACATACAGGGGGGGGTACGACACGTACAGGGGTGTACATACACGGGGGGGTACGACACGTACACGGGTGTACATACACGGGGGGTACGACACGTACACGGGTGTACATACACGGGTGGGGGTGTACATACACGGGGGGTACGACTCGAACGTACGGGGGCTGGGTGGAGTGTTGGGCGCATATGCGGGCACATGTCTCCATGGTTGCTATGGGAGTTCGGTCCGTACGGTGCATTTTCCATACGGTTGTAGCATCGGACGCACGGGATGGATCGTGATTCCGCGGTCGGATTTCACATTTGTACGGTAAATCGTCCGTGGACGTGTCGGACACATTTTCCGACCCGAGGACGTGTGGGGAATACTTCCCAATGCGATTCGTATGGACTTTTTACCATGCGAATCGTAATTGGCAGTTTGTACGGCACTTGTACGATTCGTACGGTAAAAAGACCGGATACGAGTCGTACGGGCTATTTTTTTACCGGATCGTAATCGGCACCTGAGACTGTGGGGGGAATTCATATATCAGTCAAAGATATGTTGAATTTAATTCTTGATGAGGTTCGCGAATTAAAGAGGTTCCAAAAATCCGAATTGGCTTTAATCAATCAGCGATTGGAGAAAATGGAGGACCTTTTCTCTACATTCCCTGGCCGTCTTCAAGAAGCCGAAACTCGCATTTCTAATTTGGAGGACCAAATGAATGAGTTGAAAAAAGATGCAAGTAGGATTTCTTTCACAACACGCTCACTAGAAACCAAATTGGATGACTTGGAGAACTATAATCGTCGATTGAACCTTCGCATCATGGGGGTTCCGGAAGGCCTTGAAGGATCCAGTACGCTGCAATGGGCCACCTCTTTTCTAAAACAAAAAATGATCCCCAACCATGAGGGCGATCTGACAATTACGCGTGCACATCGAGTTCCTGCCCAGCCTTTTTTTAATTCTTCTCTTCCTCGAACAATTTTGCTAAACTTCTCAGACATACGGATAAAAGAGACTATTCTTTCTATGGCGATTCAGCAAAGACAATTCTTTGTTAACGAAACTGTAAAATGTCGTATTTTTTCCGATATGTCTGCCTCTGCTGCACGGAGAAGAAAAGAGTTTGTCCAAATGTTACAGTTGTTTAAAGCCAAAGGGGCCTAAGCTACGATAGCGCAACAATCTAAGCTTAAGGTCTTAGTGAAAGGCAAATTCTTTATGATATCTGATATAGCAGCAGCACATGATCTGCTTAAGGAGATTTCGGCCTCTCAAACAAGTTAGAATATGAGGGGTTTATGACGGCTCGCTTATATGGCTATATGATATTACAGGTCGTTACGTCGACAAGGGTTAATTAATTGGATGGCTGGGGGGAGGTGGGTAGAGCATGAAGGAGTACGGGGACCCAGGGGGCCCAGGGGTGCTAACTGGTCACCCCAATGAAGTGGGGTAGGTTCCTGTGGTCCGCGTGGGAGGAGGGTGAGGAAGTTGGGCCACTGGAGGGTTGGGTTCGAGGGGGTAAGGGTGGTGATGGATGGGATAAAACAAAAAATGAAGTTGATGGTGTCAGGTTATGTTTATCTACTTATGTTTTGATTCAAAGTGCCAGAGTGTATATAATGGATAAGGCGAGGTCTGATAATAACTGTTTTCAATTACAGGGGTGTACATACAGGGGGGTATGACACGTACAGGGGTGTACATACACGGGGGTACGACACGTACAGGGGTGTACATACACGGGGGGTACGACACGTACACGGGTGTACATACACGGGGGTACGACACGTACAGGGGTGTACATACAGGGGGGGGTACGACACGTACAGGGGTGTACATACACGGGGGTACGACACGTACACGGGTGTACATACACGGGGGGTACGACACGTACACGGGTGTACATACACGGGTGGGGGTGTACATACACGGGGGGTATGACTCGAACGTACGGGGGCTGGGTGGAGTGTTGGGCGCGTATGCGGGCACATGTCTCCATGGTTGCTATGGGAGTTCGGTCCGTACGGTGCATTTTCCATACGGTTGTAGCATCGGACGCACGGGATGGATCGTGATTCCGCGGTCGGATTTCACATTTGTACGGTAAATCGTCCGTGGACGTGTCGGACACATTTTCCGACCCGAGGACATGTGGGGAATACTTCCCAATGCGATTCGTATGGACTTTTTACCATGCGAATCGTAATTGGCAGTTTGTACGGCACATGTACGATTCGTACGGTAAAAAGACCGGATACGAGTCGTACGGGCTATTTTTTTACCGGATCGTAATCGGCACCTGAGACTGTGGGGGGAATTCAGATATCAGTCAAAGATATGTTGAATTTAATTCTTGATGAGGTTCGCGAATTAAAGAGGTTCCAAAAATCCGAATTGGCTTTAATCAATCAGCGATTGGAGAAAATGGAGGACCTTTTCTCTACATTCCCTGGCCGTCTTCAAGAAGCCGAAACTCGCATTTCTAATTTGGAGGACCAAATGAATGAGTTGAAAAAAGATGCAAGTAGGATTTCTTTCACAACACGCTCACTAGAAACCAAATTGGATGACTTGGAGAACTATAATCGTCGATTGAACCTTCGCATCGTGGGGGTTCCGGAAGGCCTTGAAGGATCCAGTACGCTGCAATGGGCCACCTCTTTTCTAAAACAAAAAATGATCCCCAACCATGAGGGCGATCTGACAATTACGCGTGCACATCGAGTTCCTGCCCAGCCTTTTTTGAATTCTTCTCTTCCTCGAACAATTTTGCTAAACTTCTCAGACATACGGATAAAAGAGACTATTCTTTCTATGGCGATTCAGCAAAGACAATTCTTTGTTAACGAAACTGTAAAATGTCGTATTTTTTCCGATATGTCTGCCTCTGCTGCACGGAGAAGAAAAGAGTTTGTCCAAATGTTACAGTTGTTTAAAGCCAAAGGGGCCTAAGCTACGATAGCGCAACAATCTAAGCTTAAGGTCTTAGTGAAAGGCAAATTCTTTATGATATCTGATATAGCAGCAGCACATGATCTGCTTAAGGAGATTTCGGCCTCTCAAACAAGTTAGAATATGAGGGGTTTATGACGGCTCGCTTATATGGCTATATGATATTACAGGTCGTTACGTCGACAAGGGTTAATTAATTGGATGGCTGGGGGGAGGTGGGTAGAGCATGAAGGAGTACGGGGACCCAGGGGTGCTAACTGGTCACCCCAATGAAGTGGGGTAGGTTCCTGTGGTCCGCGTGGGAGGAGGGTGAGGAAGTTGGGCCACTGGAGGGTTGGGTTCGAGGGGGTAAGGGTGGTGATGGATGGGATAAAACAAAAAATGAAGTTGATGGTGTCAGGTTATGTTTATCTACTTAAGTTTTGATTCAAAGTGCCAGAGTGTATATAATGGATAAGGCGAGGTCTGATAATAACTGTTTTCAATTAGTTAAATTAAGATTTCAATGTCTAATAAGGAGAGTTTGAAATTGTTTTCTCTTAATGTTAATGGTTTAAATAATATTAAGAAAAGGCGAGCTGTGGAAATCTGGATTAAGGCAGAAAATCCCTCCGTAATTCTGCTACAGGAGACTCATATTCCCTCTTTTAAGATAGATGAGTTCTCAATGTTTAAATCATGGGCTTCGTTTCGGTGTTTCGCATCATGTGATGAATCTAAGCGAGGGGTGGCGATATTTTTAAATAAGAATATACATGCTGAAATTATTCATTCAGAAGAGGGAGGCTCAGGGCGTTGGTGCTGGGTCTCATGTAGAGTCAAAAGCAGACAGAGACCCTTTATTTTTGTAAGTTGTTATGGACCACTAAATGATGATTCCAATATGTTTGAAGATATGTTCCAATCCTTATTAATGGTGTCAGGGGATATTGTGATCGGTGGCGATTTTAACGTTTTGACGGATCCCATACTGGACTCAACTTCTCAATCAAAAAAACAACTTAAACCTAAAGTTTCCCAAACTATTTCTTTTTTTAATTTTTTTTTTATTATTTATTTTTTATTCAATTCAGTGAGGCCAAAATACTAAACAAAATTCATAATATACAGAGAACAGCCTTGAGTCAGGGGCATATACAAACATATAGTCATAAACAACAAAGATAATCCTTGATTTTACAGACGTTAAACTGAAACTGATCATCAAAATAAGATCCTATACCCAATTAGCGATCGGCTCCCATATTGCTACCCCCAATTTCTTTCTTGCCCTACCTTTTAATGTATATAAGGCCATTTCCAAATTATACAATGAGATGAGCTTAGACCTCCAGTTATCAAATGAAGGGGGTTCAGGATCTAGCCACTGAGATGTTATACATAGCCTCAACACTGCCATACATATAAACTTTAAGCCTCTGTGTGAAACCATCTTCCTCCCCGAGTCCGTGCCATGTTCTATCCCAAACAAGACCAAATGTGCGGTCAAGGAGATCGGGATACCCAAAGATCCTAAAATAAAACATTCAATATCCAATAAAAGTTGGGAGAGCGAGGGGCAAGAGAAGAACATATGTATTGAATCTGCGGCATATAACCCACATCTAGCACATCTCGTCCCCCTTCCAGCCTTCCACTGTGTAATCTTTGCTGGCGTATAATATAAATTGAACATAGCCATATACGCTTGACTTCTTAAACTGCCAGAAAGCAAAATGGCATAGGCAGTCCTCCAAACCAGCTGAAGATCAATATTGGTCAATGTTAATTTCCCCTCCCACATTACCTCGAATTTACGGATGTCATCAGGCTCCTTCACAATAAATTCTTTATATAATTGACCAATTTTAGATTTACGTTTTATCAACTCCAAAATCCGGATCTGGGACACTTGACAATTCCCCCATACAATTTCGGCCTGAAGGAAACTTCTAAGTTGCAGATATTTAAAGAAATCCGCCCTACCAACCCCAAATTTCTCTTGTAGCATTAAAAAAGAAAGAATATTACCAGTCTCAAATAGATCCCCAATTACTCTTATACCTTGCTGTGACCACCTCCTCATAACTGAATCATGACATACAATGGAAGGCAAGATATACGAGTCAAAAGGTGTGCACCACATGATAGTGGGAATATCTAATTGTTTCCTGAGCCTCCTCCATACTGCATATGCTGCCTGTATAATCTTAAATCTAGTCTTTTTATAGTAGCTTGGCTCTAGCACTTTTACCAACAATCCTCGGGCCGATTCACCAAGACACCATTCATAAATTGAAGGGGAAAAGGCAGCCTCCTGTACCTCAGTATTCCCACATACCAAGACCCCCATAAACTGGAGCAGCGAAACAGAATAGTAAGCGTAAAAGTTAGGAATAGCCAGACCTCCCCGCTCTACCGGCAGATATAACCATTTCATTGCCCTTCTAGAGCGCCGATACCCCCAGAGGAAGCGTGAGCACATTCGCTCCACTCTCTTAAAAAAAATATTAGGGAACATAATTGGGATCGCCCGAAACAGATATAAAAATTTCGGAAAAATTGACATTTTTAGTACATTCCCCCTTCCATATATAGATAGATGGAGCCTATTTAGGCGCTCCAAGGTGTTACTTACTGATATGATCAGTGGGTCAACATTAATCTTTGGTATCTCTTGAATTTTAACAGAAATAAGCACCCCTAAATACATTGCCTCCTTGGATATATCCATCCCTAGTGGTAAACCAACCTCCGTGTGTAACACCTGTGTCTTTTGCAGATTCAATTTATAGCCTGATACTACACCAAAATTGCTAGTAGCAACCACAATTCTTTCCATGGCCTTGCCCATATCCGCAGACAACACCGCCAGATCATCCGCATAGGCCAAGACTTTCACTGAGTACATGTGCGCTTTAACCGGACAAATTTCGTAATCAGCCTCCAATCTATTTATAAGAGGGTCTATATATAGAGCAAACAGAAGCGGGGAACAGGGGCACCCCTGCCTCGTGCCCCTGCTAACCATAAACCTCTGAGACTCTTCTCCCCCTAATCGTACTATTGCATTCGGCATACAATACATAGATTGTATTGCTCTTATAAAGTTCTCAGGAAAAGACTTCCACCTCATCACTGCCCACAAAAACTCCCAGGAGACCCTGTCGAATGCCTTTTCGGCATCCAACAGGGCCACCCCAGCGGGAGCCCCCGTTGCCTGCGCCCAATCGAAAACAGAAATAAGCCGCCTAACGTGGTCCGTAGTGCCTCTCCCGGCTATAAATCCGTGTTGACGTAATGAGACTAAGGGAGTGATAACCGCCCCCAATCTCTTTGCTAAGCATTTAGAGTATATTTTGTTGTCGGCATTTATAAGGGAGATTGGACGATATGATGAATGCTCACAGGGATCCTTTCCCTTCTTCTTAAAAATTATTATTACTGTTTCCGACCAGGAGGCTGGGGGATACCCCCTAAATGCTGCCTCAACAACCGAAGTCAATAACCCAGCTAAGCTCTTCCTGAACTTGGTATAAAACTCCAACGGAATTGAATCAGACCCCATCGCCTTCCCTGAGGCTAATGAGAGCATAGACGTCTCAATCTCCTCCCAAGGAATCCCTTCTACCAATTCCTCTTTATCCCCCTGTTCTAACTCAAAAGGGCTCATTTCCTCTAGATATTGCTGTATTCCTCTAACCGGTTCTGCTGTATATAGTTTTTCATAATACTTTTTAAAAGAATCATGAATCAAGGAGGGAGTCTCTAATACATTCCCATCTCTATCCTTAATCTTTAAGATCCTAGAATAAACCTCCTTTTGTCGAAGCCTTTTAGCCAAGACACTCCCAACCTTTTCCCCATATTCATAAAACTCCCTTCTGTGAGCTTGGTATTTAGCGGCTGCATCATCGGCATACCCTTGATATATAATTGAGCGAAACGCGGCTACTTCCGCTTGAGCCTCGCTCACCCTCCCAGCTAATTTTATCTCAGCAACTAGTTTATGCTCCAGCAACGAGAGGGCCGCCAAGTCATTTAAAGATTTCACACGGCCCTTTTTCTGCTTCCTTGCTGCAAACCTTATTGTCTCGCCTCTGATACCCGCTTTAAGAGCGTCCCACAGAATCTCCGTCCTAGCAGATCCAATATTCAACTGAATAAAGTCAGGGATCCATTTTTCCATCCAACTACAATACTCATGATTCATCAATAACTTCCTATCAAAAGTCCATTTCCTTCCTTTGGCCTTTAACCCACCGCATTCAAACTCTAATACTACTGGGCTATGATCTGAAATTATCTTGGGGGGTACGTTTATAGAGGCACTCGATAATATAACATCAGAGACCAAGAATAAATCGAGTCTTGCCATCTTCTTGTGTGGGGCAGAAAAATATGTGAACCCATCTTGCCCTGATTTTAGCTCCTCCCAGGCATCATATAGACCTTGATCTTGAACCAATGCCTGCAAACTCCTAAAAGCTCTATGTTTCCTGCCCTTATAGACTTTGGCTGTCCTTATATTCAGTTGCGGATACATATGTATGTTTAGATCCCCACAAACCAACATAGGCTGAGGATAATTAGACAGCTCTGTATTAATTACCTGAAAAAAATCTGGGTCATCCTCATTTGGTGCATATATTGAACACAATGTCATTACTTGCTGTGAAATTGCTACCTCCATTAAAACCCACCTCCCAAATTTATCCACTTTATGTTTTTTGACCTCCAACAATCCCCTTTTAGCCAAGATTGCAACCCCCTTTTGATTGACTGCCTGCGATGTACATGCCAACAATTCAAGCCCTAAAGAGCCGAGCCAGGCCCTATTAGACCATGCTATATGCGTTTCTTGTAAAAAGAGCAGGTCCCATGAACTTGCATACACAATCCTGGCTAATACTCGTCTTTTCTTAAAGTCATTTAGACCACAGATATTCAATGAGCAGCAAGTTAATTTCACCATTCAAAAAAAAATAATTCTTACAAAAAAACAACACACTAATAACAGATAGCTTGCTCTGCTTATATTTGATACAATCAACATTTTTCAAGGACAGTATACTATCTTTTTCCTTATACCTCACTGAATTGATTACAACCCACCCCCAAACCCCCCTTTCCCACCCCCCACCACCAACTTGACCCACCCCACCCCACCCTGAACCTCCCTCAGCGGGCATTGGGAAACAATTCCCTATTGATGGTAAGCCCGTGCTTGGCCCCACCTCTTCCACCCCCCCCGTACTCCAACAACCAAAAAGAATAATAAGGCAAACTATAAAGAAGCATTTAGCATAATTCAGCACATAACTATAGCTACATCACTACATCACTATAAGCATTATAACCAGTAATCCTCAATTTATCTAGCTTATAGCTTGCTTATAGCTCCAACAACATGTCCTCCCCCCCAATATCTCCAGAAAAACTCTATTGTGCAAAGGTATAATCACATTGACTGGAGATGTTCTTTTGCCTTGATTTCTGATGTAAAAAACTGACTGTGACCACCCTTAATAACTTTTAGTTTAGCTGGATTCTGTAAAAATGCCTGGGCCCCTTTTGCTTGAAAACCCGAAATAAGCTGTCTTAGCCTCCAGCGCCGCTCCACAGTATCCTGACAGTAATCTGGCCGAACAAAAAACTCACACCCCCCGGCACTTCTTCTCCTATTCGGACGGGCCAGATCGTATAACTCCTCCCTTGCCCTGAAATTGTTCAAAGATATCAAGATAGCCCTAGGGAATTCTACCTGACCCTTCTTCTGGACGAATGGAAATCTGTGTGCCCTTTGAACCTCTTTTTGCCACTCCCAATGCCCCAACTCCGGGAAAGCCTCCGTTAGTAACCCCACCATAAACCTTAACGTGTCTGAACCCTCCTTTCCCTCTGGTATCCCAAGCACCCTCAAATTATTACGCCTAGACCTATTTTCAAGGTCAGAGATCTTCCAGCGAGTGTCCTCGCGCTGCGCTTTAAGAGACTCCGTTAGTTCTTTCTGGGCAGATAGTTCATCCTCCAGTGTAGAGATCCTTGCCTCTGCCTCGGACATCCTTGTGGAGACATCCACACACGTCTTTGCGACTCGCCTGACAGCATTTTGCAACCTTTTACACGCATTCGGAGTACGTAGTAAACCAGTCTGAGTCTCTGCCCTATGAGTCATGATTAGATCATAGATAGTAGCTAAAGCAATTTCTCCAGGGGTTGAATCCTCCACCCTTTGTTGGCCTTGTGGAGGTACAGCTGAGTTGCCGGGTAAGCATGACAAAATAGAACTCGGGGAACTCTGCTCATCCTACATAAATGATACCTCTGATACTCTCATGGCCCCTCCACTGTCAATCTCCTCACCACTCCTCTGGGGCTCAGCCGGGTCTTCTCCGATCTCCTCTTCTCCCCCCAGTCTAGCCCCTTCCAGCCACTCTTGAACCACGCTGTCCACTGAGGATCTATCGGACAAAGAAAAAAAATCCTCCGTAGTAGATACTTTATCCGGCGCCTCCACCTGACCTAATGGAAGCTCAAGAGAATTAGCTCTTAATGACTTCACTGCATTTGCGCCCTCCACGGATGGTACTACTGGGATCTTCTCCTTCTGGCTGAGCAGTTGCTGCGTCTGATGTTGCGCCTGATGCATTTCTGAACTCTGAATCTGTCCTAGCCCTTCTTGGACTACATCTCCCAGAATTCCTCTATCCGAAGAGCTTGGGGTCTGATTCGGATTCAGATTCAATTGATGCTGTTGAACTCCCTGCTGGCTCTCTTCAGTAAGCTCAGGGTTTACTGGGTTGCCCACTTTCTGTCTAGCTTTAAACATTGCGGGGATATGTGAGGAAACACTCGGCTGAGACTCTGTCTGCGTCTCCCCTCCCGCCTCCTTCTGAATGTATGGCGCTTTCCCAGTCTTACCAGCCCCATTCGGTTTTGCAGCTGTCTGTCGTGTTCTCACAGGTGTACCGGCCGTATTCCCAGCCCCTCTCTGACGACTCTTTCCGACCATGGCTGCGACAGCAACGAGCAAGCACCAGCGCCAGCGCCAATACCCGGTGAGCCCCGGCTCTAGGCGAGTGACCGTTGAGAATCTCCAGAGCATGCACGCTGACAAGGTTTTCGTGTCAACCGGCCCCTTAACTCCTTAGCGGGAACTCCAAGTCGCCATGGATAGACGAGAGATGAAAGGACGAAAGAGACGTGAGGCGGGAGACGGGAGGCGCCGCTTCGAGCCACACAGCCACGTAAAGGTAATTGCTGCCGGCTCACATTCGCTTCATATTCCTCCGAGCTAGTATCTGAATCCAGCCTTTCAGATTAATATTTTCGTATGTCACGGCCACAACGGGAGACAGGGTACGGGAAAGTGTCAGAGGTGGGAAGCACTCGCCTAACCGGCCATAGCAGCGGCCGCCATCTTGCCCCCAAAATTATAAACACTACAGCGCACTAGCTGTTGGCTATGCCTGAGACTTCCTTCCCAAACTATTTCTAATTATAAAAGATTATTGGATCTCTCTGATCATTGGCGTCTAGATAATCCCTCTAAAAGAGAATATACTTGCTGGTCGAGTAGATTTAAGTCTTCATCTCGCATTGATTTTTTTTTAGCCTCATGTAATCTTAGGCTAGGCTATTATAATACGGTGCATAATGTATTCTCCGACCACGCTATGCTCATTAGGGAATTTATTCTCGGGGATACTAGAAGGTCTCCTAAAAGATGGGTTCTTAATAAATTGTATCTCAATGATGAAAAATGGGTCTCCGACTTAAAAGTAGAGATTAGAGAATTCATAATTCGTAATACTGGCACCGCCCCTCTTAGTATCATCTGGGATGCCTTAAAACTTGTGCATCAGTGATATTAGTTGAAATTTGATAAAATTAACTACACCTTTATAAAGAATTTATTCTTTATGGCAAATTTAGATTTGCGCAAAAGATACATTTCAAAGAACAGTGGAGTAATACTTGTAAAATTGGGATGCAATTAAAATGGAACATAGATTCTCCCCCAAATGAAAATATGTGCCGAATAGTGCATTTTGAAGCACATTTGGCTACTAGTCAGGCTGAGTGCCAGCATCTGTTCTATAGAGGGCTTGTGACTGACTTCAAAAAAACCTTTTGAATTGGTACACATCAGTTTCAGTTCGTCACATTTGAACCTGAATCGTATAGTAGTAGCCAATAAGTGCCCACCTCTACATCTGCAGATATTGAGAGTCTTCCACATGCACTCAAAATCAATGTCAATGCCAGAAATGTAGGCACATAATAATCACAAAATGATTGCACATATACGAGTAGCCAGTACCAACAAAGGTTTCAGTAATGGAACATGTATTATGTTGGAGTTTTATGATAGAGGCACGCATGGTTGAACCACGCATGCCTTTACCACGCATCCCCAACAACTAATGCATCTAAACAACACATTCCTATACCACACATGCCTTTACCATGCAATTTCGTGGTAAAGGGATGTGTGGTAAAGTTCATGCCCCTTTCCCTCTGCCCCGAGTCCTAAAATCCCAGCCCCTGCCCTATAACCCAACCAACCCACCCCCGAGCCCTAAAAACGAACCCACCCCTAACACCTTGAACTATCCTGACTCCCCCTGTGCTTAAAAACTGCCCCCTGCCATGAAAACCGCCCCTTGCCATGAAAAGTGCCCCTTCCCACTTGCCCTTAGCCTTAAAACTCTGTCCCCTACTTAAAACCTACCCTGACTGCCCCCCTTTCCCTAAAAACTGCCTGCCTGCCATCTCACTTGGCTAGGAGAGAACATGAAGAGCATCCAGGTCATGGAGCTCTTGCATTGTCTGTGATTGATGTAATGGTGAGCCTGCGCCTTTCTTCTTCACCCCAAAGGCAGCAAGAGGCAGATGAAATTCATACCACAGCATAGTTTCTGGTTTTGCTGGTTGAAGGAGGTTGCCCTCAGCCATCCTTCTAGCCCATATGGTTCTGGAAATATTGCTGGTTGAAGTCACCTATTCTCAGTTGTGACAGGTGCCACTAGGAATTGTAGTGATTGCTCCAAGTCACATGGGTGTCCCTACTACCAGAAAACCTTGACTAGCACATCACAAGAAACCGGTCCATAAGGAAACGACACATTTTGGACTTAGTAGAGGGAGCCGACCTCAACAGTCTCCTTGCAAAACATCTAGATCACTTGGGCCTTTAAGATGTCCCTGGACTCCAGTTCACTGTGGACGGCGTCCCTAACCGTAAACCGATGACCAGATACTAGGTCACCAGAATATAACTGGGAGCAGCAGGGCACAAGATACCTTTTATGGGTAGGATCCTAGCTGTATGAACTTTGGGTTTTTGAGCTCAACATTTTTAAGGCGACAACTATTAATCTTGCCTCCTCCTGTTTTCAGGGGTGACACCTTTAACTTCACCGTGTGGTAACACAGTGTCCCTATGGACCAGGGCTGGGTCCATAGTTTCCAGAACTATTTTCTTCTTTTAGTCAAATTCAGAACCATGTTTGCTCCTGTTAAGAAGTGGTGTCCAAAGTACGTTTGAAACAAGCTTCCATGGGATAACATTCTCCCCATGGCGAATGTCAAAAGAAATCTGAAACCATCTACTCAATGAGTAAGAGGCAGACTTTTCTCAGAGGAGCATGGCCGGTTCATTTCCCTGCGTGCCTCTGCATTGCCTCTTCCAGTGGATATGTGAGATGACAAATGAGACATTACTTCTGACCTGCTGACCTAGGAGTGTACATGGGAATAACTTCATGTGCTGTAAGTGCCCGAGTCCGCCTTTGACTGCTATGCCCTCAGTATGCCACCCTCGTCCTTAAAACTTGCCACTTCGCAATTTTGCTACTCGCTACTATGCAGCTTCTATGCACTTGACACTTCATCTCCCACTCCGTCAGCATGATAGTTCACTGAGTTGGAAGCTTGCTGCTGAAACATGCTGCTGAAACATGGCTCCATCTGGACATCTCTAGTTCGAATCCCAACAACTCTGAGTCAACCTTCCATTCTTCTGAGTTTGACAAATAGCGTCCCATTGAATGTGGAAATAGTAATACCAACTATTTAACAAGGTTGGGAGTGGCAGGAGGGCAAAATGAAGCCCTAAATACGAAACAATTTATAATCATTATTATTAATACAGGCAGCCTTTCTGTCATGATCTCTCTTGCTTTTACTAAGTGTGTCACAATATGGAGCGTAGCTGGATGCTGGGACACGTAATTTCCTGTGCCCTGGCACCACACAGAGGCTTTTACCTGTGCCCTGGCATAGGGTCTTTTATATGTGTGCCTTATTCCGTGTCAGCCGATATGTGTATTTACAAAAGAAATCCTGACTACTGGTAGCACTATACATTTTAAATTAATCTAGAGAAACGTTATCTATATGATACTTACAGTAGTCACGTAATGCACCAACACCATGTGTGTATGTGCATCATCACACTGTGGTGTGTACGAAAGATCAACACAAGAATCTAGACTCCAACTTCAATGGGTTGCTGGTTCATTTCATTTTAGCAATTGTAAGAACTTTCAGAGGACACTTTTTTGTACTGGACTTGCTGTTTGATAATAGGTTTGGTGTAATTCTTGACATACGTAGTCAGAAATCATTTTCAGCAAATGGGACATTCCCCAAAAGAGATTTTCTTCAAGTTGGTTTCCCCGGTTCATTTTTCAGAAATGTGGTTTTGAAGGAGGTACTTCCATTCCTGCAACAGCCTTCAGAGCTGGAGGTCCCAGTGCCCACCTGGCAGAGGCAGCAGCCTGGTTTGCATCAGAAGCTCATGTGGTGCCAGTGGTTGGGGTAAGAGTCTGTACACCGAAGGGCACGCCTAAGTGACAGCCCTTAGGAGAGATTATAGTATTACAGCCTTCTGCCATGGGCTATACCCACTGCTTAAGGTCTTTAAACCATAGGCGAGGGTCTATAGCAAGGGAAATGGCCTTTAGCAACACAAGGATCAGGGCCATAATGCTGTTAGAAAATTCCTTTCACTCAAGGTATAATGAAAACAAGGAAAGTAAGATTAACATGGCAATGTTGGAACAGAAGGCCTTAACCAGTCATTAATGACCCTTAACCACTCTCCCTCTTCATTAGAGCTCCTAACATTCCAGCTTTGCAATCCATGGTACTGGCCTTCGGTTTGGGGCTTTCCATGTACATCTGTGGTCGGTGGCATCAAGTAGAATCCGTTACAGTGACTACACTTTAGAGTAGGGGTATGTGAAGTTTTTAATTGTGCAAGCTCTTGTAGATTACTGGGTTACCCACAGTTCATTGGGTTTTCCGCTTTTCCTTTTTTTTATGCACCATAGTTTTTACCCGCAAACTATTTGCTTGCGATTGCTTAGTTCGCACTGAAAATAATCATGTTTTTCGTACCAACTTTAAAAGGGCGTGATAGCCCCAATTGTAAGGAGGAAAAAAACCTACGAGTAGCAATTGGAGAATTTACGACAATTATTGGAAGTTCATGAGAGAAAAACTTAACACCCCCCCCGCCCCCCCTCCTCCAACCGACCCTGGAAATGTTGCCCTCTTTGATCAATCATGAAGACTTGATTAAAAAAGAATGCTTTATTTCTAGCGTTCTTTGCCAGGCCCCCTTTACGCAAAGCATTGGGGTGCACCTTTATGTCTCACCATTACCAGCAGATGGATTCTCTCCCGACTGGACAAACAGCCCCCCAGCAATTGCAGTGCCCTCACTTCTTTTCTGCGCATTTCCTTTATAAAGTAGGGGAGGGTTCGAAAGCACACCTCTTCACCCCGAGGCAGAAAATATTGCAAACACTTCAATATGGTTACCTTTGTGTTTTAAATGTGCGTCGTTCAGCGTTGTGACGCTTGCTTGTGTGGAGTACGCTTTCTGTGACACTATAGATGAATAAAACACCTGCCTCTTCCTTCAAGCATACAGTCCTGTTTCAATACAACTCATCCTTCCCTCCCTTACCCAGCCTCCTGCCTTTCGGAGTCTGAAACTACTGTCGCGGCACAACGGTGAGATATATTATCTACTGGCGGTCGCCAGTAGATAGTTATAGTTAGGACCGTGTTTCCATAGGAAATCCGCAACATTCTATTTGGAATAACTTTGGCGCCGATTGATGAATCCTCACGACATTTTCAAAATAGGTGGGGCGCTCCGCTCCGCTCCTACCCTGAAAGTCTCGGGGGGATTCGTCAAGCGGGGGCTGAGAAAAAAGGGGTGTCCCAAAACGCGTTTTCCCCATGCAATTTTCCATAGGGACCTTTAGTCCAAGGTACAGCCCAAACGGCTGAACAGAATTACTTTAAATTTGGCAAAGAGGTAGTCCTCAGGTCAGGGATGTGCCTTTTGCATATCTGGAGTCAATCTGTTCATTAGTTCCTGAGAAAATTGCAGTTAAAAGTACATACATATCTATAGCCTCGCACTGTGCGCGCACGGTGACGTGCGCGAGCGCAATTCTGATTGGTTGTTAGATGTCAGTAAACATTCGAATCGGCCGAATTCAGGAAGTGTCGGCCGCCATTTTGTCTCTCGCAGTCTGAGGCAGTGAAAAACAAAGGTGGAGAACGTGAAAAGGGGGCAGGGTGGACAGTTCCTGACCCCCTAGCCTTTGTCAGGGGGTCACTGAATGACCCCCAATGGTGAAAAAAACGTTTGGTTTTTTTTGGAAAAACTGCGGGTTGAGCGCACCGTGCGCGCACGGCACGCACAACGCATCGTGGGCGCTTGGTGCGCGCACGGTGAAAAACCTGAAAAAAAAAATATTAATAAATACATAACTTAGCATTTAAAAAACCGTACAAATTCACTTAAAAAACCATAGGTTTCACACACGTTATAGTTAGGAATTAGCATTTAAAAAACCTTGCAAATTCACTTAAAAAAACATAGGTTTCACACATGTTATAGTTAGCTGGACATTTCCCTCGTAAAAAACCAATGAAATTCCCCCGTTATAGTTAGTGCAGGCAACTATAACTCACGCGACCGCAATCCTCTGCTGATGACGTCAGATATTACATCACTGATTACATATGTGTCTTTCTGAAAAATAAATATTTGTAATATATGTATAGCTAAAGATTAATGGAAGAAGACATGGGTAAATAGGTGTCTAAATACAGTTATGTAATATCTGACGTCATCAGCAGAGGATTGCGGTTGCGTGAGTTATAGTTGCCTGCAATAACTATAACGGGGGAATTTCATTGGTTTTTTACGAGGGAAATGTCCAGCTAACTATAACATGTGTGAAACCTATGGTTTTTTAAGTGAATATATATATATATCAATCCACTGCCGAATCCTTATCAAACAAAACAGCAAACTGTGGACTCAAAGTTCCTTGCAAAAAGGTGTTTATTTACCTCGTTGGCTTTACCAGACTCTACGCGTTTCGGGGACGCTCCCCTTGATCACGAGTGAAGTCTTTAGTGTTGTTACTCATTTAAATACACCAATCATGTGACTAATGGTAGTAGTTGACAGACTTTCCGATTACATTCACATAAAGCAGGTCAAATAGTCTTTCTCTTCTCAAACCATCCCTTCAAAGCATTATTAAACAACAGTTCTTAATAAAATTAACTGCAACAATGGAAGAATAAAAAAATATACCAAAAACAAAAGTCAAATTAACACATAATGTTAACTTGAACAGAGCACCAAACTGGAGAGGCAAGATATCCTTTGTATTAAGCTCAATGGCTTCAATTAAACTTTATCGATCACAGACCTGAATCTATTGCATGGTCTTATTAACTGTCCAGTTAAGCTCCTCAAAAACCTCATATAATTGTTGATTTAATAACAACTACTCAGATAGTCCCAGTGGACCGAGGTTTCCAAATTTTTTAGATAAACCTATCTAGATTCTATCAAACTTCAATTCATGTCTCTATGCTATTCAAAAATAATGTAAAAAAGTTTTTTAACATTATTTTATAAAAATATTTTAATAGTCACATCTTATTGTGCCAGTGCACTTTGAATTTTATAGATTATTCAGTAAACTACTTATATACTTAACAATCCATCAATATAGGAAACCAACTCAAAAAAATCAATTCAAAAAAATATGAGATACTATATCTCAATTGTCTTCTTCTTCCGTTTTGCAGTTTTATAGTTTTTTTTCTCTAGAAGATAAGGGAAAAGAAGAAAAAAATCAGTGTGTCAATCACCATCCCACATCCCAATCACAAATTAAAAACTATACAAAACACTAGACAAACAAATAAAATCACGTTGCTACAGCAGTTACTCAATAGCTAATCTTAAAAGAGAAAAACACCAGATTTTCTTTTCCAAATATCACTATTCTATACTTCCTTGTTGAATAATTTTTTTATGAACTTTTTAGATTATATAATTCCATAAGTATTCTCTTTATATATGTCTTCCACAAAAGTACATTATCAACATCTACTTCTACTCAACCTAGATGGACCGACAACTCCTCATCACAATTGTGTCCCCCAGGGGCCAAGGTTTGATATTGTATAATAAGCCATGATTCAAGGCGTCTCAACTCCTGGATCCGATTACCCCCTCTGATACTTGAATCAATGGAGTCTAAGACACAGGAGCTTAAAAGATTTTCATTTTGATTGTGTGTCTGTCTCCATTTTTAATAGCTCGTAGATGTTCTAGAACTCGTTTTTTAGCCTTGTGTAGCGTGCTGCCAATGTATGTTTTGTCACAAGGACAGTTTAGAGCATAGACAGCATATTCAGTGTTGCATGAGACATGCTTCCTAATTTCATATGGTTTAACTGTAGTAGAGAATTGGTATTCTTTTCGATTTTTACTATTTTTACATGCTTTGCATTTACGGCATGTAAAAAATCCCCTGATCTCAGATTTATTGGAATTTTTTTTTTTTTTTTTTGTAAAAACCTTTATTGACATTTCAACCAATTACAAGTATGGGCCTACAACCCCCGGGGCCGGCCACTAAGCAGTCAGAGTAACAGAAAGCAAATTTTATCACAGGCGGCACCTCGGGGAGCAGAGTCTCCATGCTAGTATACTCTCGGCCACCGAACAGCCCAAGTAAGAGACCAGGATACAAAAGGTTTTCATTTTATAATAAGGGATGGAAGGATCAGGTGCCGAACAATTTCCCAGCAGCGAAAAATGGCAGGCAGAGTAATAAACGTCAACAATAAACAGCAATCTATCAAGTCAATGGCGCTGAAACAGGAAGTTCAGGATGTGGAGGAATATCACGGCCATTTGCGCCTGCAGTCCCCTGCCCTAAGACCCAGAAAACACCACGGAAATCGAGGCACACATGAAAAAGCAGTGATTAACAGCGAAGGAGTCCTACCATGCTGATCCCAGAGAAGAAAGACAAAGAAGAATAAGAGAAGAAAAAGGAGGCCATGGAAAAAAAGGGTTAAAGACTAAAGAATCCCCTCCCCCAACCCCCCACCCTGCACCTCTGCAGATGAGTACGGCCCCCCCCCCAGCAGTGTGCCTGTCGCCCCAGAACCAGACCCGAAATATAGAAGAAACAGAGAAAAAGAAGTAAGAAAAGAAACCCCACCAGACGGGGGGGTAGAGAGTATTAATAAACTGGAGGAGGGCCTTCAAAACATGCCCCCGGCTTCTCCCTCCCGCACAATATTTTTTCCCCCAAAGCAAACAGTAAACAACGCAAAATCGACCATGTCAAAGAAAAATGGGGAGCATTATGCACCTATTACACTAACAGTTATGCCGTGAGAGCACGCAACCCCTGAGCCCGCCCCCCTATTAGATGCCCACCTCTGAAGGATCAGCCTTATCCTTGGCCACTCTTTGCGAATCTACCCATGCATACCCATCGACCCAGTGCCATGTCCAATGTTACAAGGAAGAGGAGCGTCCAAAAAAGACCAGGAAGCGACACACACATGTAGGGTGGATGTCTCTGAATCCCGACACAGTCAGCATTATGGAGGGTCGTCTTTCCCAGTGCTGCCCCAGGATCTGCACTGCACACAAGGTCCAGGAAGGCGGAATCAGCCAGAGCAGGCGACTGTTGCTTGAGTATTGCCTGGGTCGCCGGATGCTGCGCGTGGGACAAAGCCGCCACCCCCCACTCAGATCCAAAACCTCCGGAACAGACCCGACCCACAGCCAGCCGATCACACGTTGGTACACTGTCCGGAGTTTCCAGCTTTTCCCTATTCACGGGGCGGCCACGACACTGTCCTCCTGTGTGAAGGGTAGCAAGTCCCTGTGTACCTGGGGACAGGCAGGCCGCAACTGTTCCGACGCTGCTGCCACACCATCAAACTTTCTCTCCAATACCCAGGGGCCGTGAACCAAGGTGGAATGAAGGGCACCGAGAGCTTCGAGAAGGTCACCGTACCCCAGCACAGCTCCCAGCGCTCGCTCCGCTACGCTCCTCATAGTCGCACACTCCCAATCTTGCTGAGACCCAGTGTACAGGATGGTAGACTTCGTCCTATCAAGATGTCCGCCGGGTAGGTCCACCCCAGATTGGGACCGGGACTCAGGCACAAGCACCTCAAGTTCCATGTCACTGGAAACAGGGCTCCGGGGGCAGGCAAAAATATATATCCGGTGTGTGGTCACGGGCAACAGTCATCCCCACCTCGGACCCACGCCCGCGAAAATCCAGGAGCAGCCCGCGAGAATCGGGGCGAGTTACGGGCAGCGTCCGGGCAGCCCACCGGCGAAGGCCGAGGCAATTACCGGAGAATCGTGGAATTGCCACCTCGGGCATGCAATCGTTCCGCTACGCTTAGTGGTAGGAACGACCACGGCGAAATGTAGGCCAATATTCGCACCGCTCCGGTAGTCCGACTCCACCCAGTCACCAAAGGCCGTTGTTGTTGAACTGCCGCCCGGCCATGTTGTCCACCCGAGGTCCCGGTTCCAGGGTTGCACAGGCCGCAAACTTCAAATGGACATTTCTCCGGCGGTACCGCCGCCAGAAACTGCAGGATCACACGATCGGTTGCCGCTCTCAGTCACCAACACGGGCATATAGCGCAGGCTAAGGATCTCATGCAGGATATCTGTGCGGGATGCGGAGGTTCACGGAGCCGGGAGCCTACGCTGCCGTCCCGGTCGCCATCTTGGCTCCTCCCCTATTGGAAATTTTTAACTCCAATGTTCTACACAGTGTATCTTTTAAGGATTTGGCCTTTCTAAAGGTTATTTGTGGGAACTGTTCTACTTCGCTGGCAATGTCTTTGTCAGTGCTCAATACTTGCCAGAACTTTCCCAAACCTTTTCTCACTTTCTGCGCCTGTCTATTGAAGGTAGTGATGAACCTTAATCTAGATTGACCTTCTTCACTTTTGCCTTGATTCTTTTCAACTAGACTCAATCTTGATCTTTTATCAACTTCTAGACTCTCTTTTTTGATGATAGATTTACTGTACCCACGTTCGAGGAATCTCTGTGTCATTGTTTCTTTTTCGGACTTGTAACATTCTTCTGTGCTACAATTTCTCTTTGCACGTAAAAATTCCCCTAAGGGGATACTTTGAATCAAAGTACCAGGATGACCGCTACGGGCATGGAGTAAACTGTTGCCCGCTGTCTCTTTCCGAAAGAGACTACTTTCTAGTCTTCCTCCCCTGATTGCAAGTCTAAGGTCAAGAAAATCAATGCTCTCTTTAGAGAACTGATGGGTAAATTTAAGATTGAATGTATTGATGTTTAAGTATTCAACTAAATAATTTGCTTCCTTTTCACTCCCATTCCAGACAACAAAAATTTCGTCAATATACCTTGCCCAGACTACAATTTTGTCTTTCACAATATCTAGCTTCCTCACCACCATTTCCTCCCAGTACCCCAAATAGAGACCCGCAAAACACGGAGCAAAGCAAGACCCCATTGAAGTACCGAGAGTTTGCCTAAAGATTTTGGCATCAAAGGTGAAGTAGTTCTGGGTCAGGCAACAATAAATCATGGAGATAAGCATCTCTGTATGGTGAAAAAATGAAACTGATCTTTCGCTTAAAAAATAACGGCATGCCTGAATCCCCAAATCATGGGGGATACATGTGTACAGGCTGGTAACATCCATACACAGGAGTCCATACTCTTTTTCCCAATCAATATTTTGTATCTTTCTCAGTAAGTCGCCAGTATCTTATAAATATGATGGTAACTTTTGTACAAAAGGCTGTAGGAAAAAGTCCACATATTTCGAGATATTTTCAAAGCAGCTCCCTCTAGAAGACACAATCGGCCGACCAGGAAGATTTTGGAGATTTTTATGAAATTTTGGAAGTAGGTACAGAGCTGGTAACTTAGGAAATTTACAAATGAGAAAGTTGTATTCTTCAATCTCTAACAGCCCCCTATCTTTCCAATCACATAACTGACTCTGAAAAATAGCTGTACAGTTCTCATAATCTTTTTTGTTACTCAATTCATAACTTTCACAGTCAGACAATTGGCGCATCCCCTCATTAATATACATTTCACGAGACATCACTACCACATTGCCGCCTTTATCGGCTTTCTTTATGACTATGGAATTATCACGTCTAAGACTCTCAATGGCAGCTATTTGTTTAACAGACAGATTACTGCCCCCATAACATTTTAGTTTAGAACGTTTAAGGAATTCCTGCATGACACCTTTTGCAAACACATCTATTGCATCATTTTTTATTTGGGGGAGAAAAATCGATTTTGGTTTAAAACCACTCTGTGCACTCATATCAATACATTCCCTTTCTTCAATCAGGTTTCAGATAGGCAGATTAACAGAATTCGTATCATTAGCAAGTTCAACAAGTGTATGTAAGAGATCAACGTCACCAATATTAATTTCACTCGGGATCTCTCTTGGTATACCACCCTTATCTTTGAATCTGGTGGCATACCATTTTTTAATCCTCAACTTGCGGGTAAAGTGGAAAAGGTCAATACGGCTTTGGGTATAATTAAAATCATTAGTAGGGCAAAAGGATAAACCAAGTGAAAGAGTCTCTACCTCTTGGTCGTTCAGTTCACGCTTGGAGATGTTGACCCCAGTTCTTCTCTCCATTATTTCTTTTGCTGCTGGCCCCTTGTTCGCCTTCCCACTGGGCTTCCCAATTCTCCTAATGATGTTGTGTTTCCCCTTCCGACGCCTCTTTCTCCTCTTCCACGCCCTCGATTTCCTTGCTTGTTTGTGGTCATTCTTCCTCTGGCCATCAGTGTAAATTCTGTTAAAATTTTGTCTTTTACTCCTTCATGTTGTGAAATGCTTGATGTATCACTTTCACTAATCACACTCCCTTCTCTTAAACTCTCATTGGGATTTTCAGAAATTCCACTTGCGGGTTTACTTGAACTAGCGCTGTTCGATATTCCCTTTATCGTAGTGTTGTTGCCGCGAAGTTGATCCTATTTATTTGAAAAAGTTAGGATTTGCCCCTTCTGGTAGTCTATTAGATCACGTTGAAATTTCCTTTGTTTTTCACCTCTGATTTCTTCTTCGATTTTGTTTAATTTTGTCCATCTCTGTGCTATATTCATCGTGACTGCATATATCTTTAAGTTGTTTAGTGATGTTCTCAATTTCCTCTGCTAAACGGTCAACGTCTTTCCGTGCATATTTAACCAGGAGCCCCGACATTATTGTTGAACAATTATGATTATTCGCAGCCCAATCGCTAATTAGCTCAGGGTCAGGGTCGCTGAACGTCAGGGTGACAAAGATTCTTAGTCCTCTGGGGAGTCTACCCACATCTATATATTTCTGAAGAGTGGTGGCTTCCCACCACTTGTTTTGTTCTTTTTTCAGCGCCTTCCACAGTTGGTCCCAAAGCTGCTTTTTACTTGGAGTTCCAGCACCATCTACTGTCGGTTCGGTATAGTCAATATCCGTACTTATGAAGTTTTCAAACATTTTCCCTGCTGCCTCGCAGCGTTTCATGTTACGAGATAACGTAATGCGCGATCCGCGCCACTTTACTTGCAAAATCCCCGGTCTCAAACTCTTACCTTCTCGAAACCGGGGAAGCCGCCTGCCTCGGTACGTTGTTAACATTCACACCGCGTCTATCACTTTTAAAGGGAGCTAACTTGTGCTTCAACTTGCGAGCAATGGGGTGCACCTTTATGTCTCAACATTACCAGCAGATGGATTCTCTCCCGACTGGACAAACAGCCCCCCAGCATCTGCAGTGCCCTCACTTCTTTTCTGCGCATTTCCTTTATAAAGTAGGGGAGGGTTCGAAAGCACACCTCTTCACCCCGAGGCAGAAAATATTGCAAACACTTCAACATGGTTACCTTTGTGTTTTAAATGTGCGTCGTTCAGCGCTGTGACGCGTGCTTGTGTGGAGCACGCTGTCTGTGACACTATAGATGAATACAACCACCTGCCTCTTCCTTCAAGCATACAGTCCTGTTTCAATATAACTTATCCGTCCCCCCCTAGCCCAGCCTCCTGCCTTTCGGAGTCTGAAACTACTGTCGCGGCACAACGGTGAGATATATATATATATATATATATATATATATATATATATATATATATATATATATATATATATATATATATATATATATATATATATATATATATATATATATATATATATATATATATATATATATATATATATATTTTATTATTATTTTTCTTGCTCCCTCGCTTAGCATTAAAAATGAATGAATATGCTTCGTTTGTTAGCAAGTTCTCTCTACTGTTTCTGCAAGACCTAGAATGCAAAGTAACATCCTGGACCAAGATTTTGCATTAATGCAACCCTGGCATAGAATGTTGTGGTGGTATTTACTTTCTAATGCAACTCAGGATATGCTATGGAAATTTGACTAAAGTAATGCAACGTAGCACTACACACTACTTTGCATCAGGAGGGTGTTACATGGGAATTTCCATGCTAGGCAATACCCAATCTAGGGTGACCACTTGCCATGGAAGCAATTTTTGGGAAAGTCACTGTAAAATCTCATGACAAAGGGCCAACATTCATGACATTTCAAGACAAAAGGTTAATTTTACAGACATATTGGAGTAGATGAAGCAATAATAGGAAAGTACGTAAATATCTGACTCCAAAATACTTGTATGCTCTTTGTTTCACACAATAAATAGCAGCACTGAGCGAACTTGCACATGTAACAGGACTTACAGATGAAAGAACCAGCAAATATGCACACGGAGCACATTTTGACAGCAGTTGTAAGGGAGAGTTCTCACACGATTGCGCCCCCCTACCACGAATGATAGTAGTGCTCTGTTGATGAAATGGACTTCCAGTTCATAGGCGGTGCTACTGTTGCTACTACTAAGGGAACAGAATGAGCGAAATGTTGAGTAAGTGGTTATATCAAATTTGAGAGCGTAAGTGTGTATGTGGGTGTATTTCACTGTGATTGTTTCTGACAAAAGTAATGTAGAGTTTCAGCCAACCTCCCCTCGATGCGATCTGTTCTGCCTCTGCATCAATCAGCACAGACTCAGTCTCTGGTGGTAGTTTCAAGGTCTTGTACAAGCATTGGCAAAGCCAACAAGTTTGACGTTTACACTCGAGTGCTGACAAAAGTAATACAAATGCCTGCTGCCCGTGCAAAACAATGAATACAGCAATATTATGTGTATACAGTGCATGGGTGACATAAGGAATTACATGTGTAATAATAGCGGATGGAGACACCCAAATAGCCAATAAAAAGGTGAGACTAAAAGGCTTCGGTGGTCAAGTAAAAGATGCGATTGACAATGCCTCATGTCAAGGTTCGAAGCTACTGGCTGAAGAAGGCTGAGACAATGACAGGTCAAACCTAAAAAAACATGATTGAGATGCAGAAAGGGAGAACATGCAACAATTTCATAACTCCCACAAATGTTTATCTCAGTCTCAATCCAAACATGTACCAAACAGAGCACCACCCTATGCTGTACAGCTCATCGTTACCCACTGCGTCGTGTACACTAACCATAGGCACAGTGCACCAACCCACAGGGCACTACTACTTATGGAATAGGGCATCACCACCCTCAGTTCATGAACCTACATTTGGCACATTGTTTCCACCACTCACTGCGCAGTGTACCCCGCCAATGGCATAGTGCACCATGGCACACAGCGCAACGCACGAGCACAGAACAGTATACCATCACTACTGAATCCCTTACTACACTCCACCATTGCTCTCAGAACAGTGAACCACAAATGTGGCACAGTGCACAGCACACCCCAGCCACTGTGCACCATTTGACACTGGAAAACACGTTCTTTGACGCTGCCTAGTTGTCCCCAAATTTGGAAGCATCGTTTCAGATAACACATTTGAATCTTGATGTTACACCCTCGAAATGACCCTCCGTTCATGTCCCCATTTCACTTTTGCAGAACCCTAAAGTAAATCATAGACTTTACCTGGGAATCAAATGTGTATGTTTATGTTTAAAACATGACTAAAGTTGCCTAAGGGCAGTCATCACTGACTTTGATAGACAACTCTACCATATCAAAGAAGGCATTACCATCTACACACCCTTGAGAAGTCCCCATCATTATGGCAGTCATTGTCAGCATCATTTCTAATGTGTTCATTGCAGTTTGACATCCAGACATGGAAGGGAGGTTTCTTCCTCAGGTTGGATCGTAAATCTCCGGTCTATTCACAAGCATGGATGTGCTGAAGAGTAGACGCCATTTTGGACCAGTGTCTCAGTGCCTTACAGAGAATCCTCTTCTCAGGTGGCAGTCAGTCCATGTCATGCAAAATAGGTGATATATGCTCTCTCCTCACAATTACAACTTCTGCCCTTGCTATGAAATTTTGAAGCACCTGTAATTTCCTCAAGTTTATCTTTGAGGTCATCGGATATTATCTCGCGGTCAGAGAAAATATTTTATTGAGCATCTGGAAAGAAGTCTCAGGAGAGAGGCCAGCAACTAAAAAGATAAGGCATCTGAATGATCAGCAGACCTTGGCAAACTGGTGGCACATTGGTGGTGGTGCTTAAAAAATGAGGGCAGGTGCCGGCTTGTCGTGTTACTTGCCCAGTGGTCTGGCCAGGGTATCCCTATATTGAGGCCCGGCTAAAGTTGTTGCCTCATAGGTCAGTTGGCTCCTCAGAAGAACGAAGATCAAAAACAAGACCAGGAAAAGAGGCCACCAATTGGTCAAAGACAGACTTTGATGCCATGAATTAATTATTAGTGTGCACTTATAGGGCCACTGAGGAGAGGGTACTGTGTAGAGAATGCTAGGATTGGCTCGCCAACATCTAAGCCAATCCAAGGTCAACATACACTCTGTGATAACAGTCAACTGTGACGATTGGAGGACGTAGTAAGCAGGGGCATAGCTTCGGGAGGGGGGGTTGTTTGGTGTGTTACACCCCCTAATATAAAAAAATGCTGAGAACTAGTTGTGTACAGGTGCTTTCAGTTGGGTGGGTGAGGTGGCTGTCAGATTTCACCTGGGCTTTTTGCATGCGCACGCTGACTAAAACACGCACACACTATTGCATCTGTTTAAAAGTCCTAAAATGTTTTGATTATTTTATATATTGTGTTTTTCTGACTTACTACTCCTACCAATCCGCATTCCTTTCCCTTTCCACTGTCCCTTAAGCCCCTCTTTGCGCCCTGCTTGTCCCATAATGTATTTTGACATTATATGACAGCGTGATTGTCGGGAAATTTGAAGCTCACCCCCTCAAGCTTACTGGTCATGCTACCCCCCTGGTAGTAAGCCACATGATTGGCTGTCAGGAAGCAGCATTAAAGTTATAGACAACTGTCGTCTGTATAGGATCTTTTATGGGCAACGGACAAGTCTGCTGTTTAACATCTTGTGGCTTGAACTGATTCACGGTAGATAGTGGAACAGTGCTGAAATTATCAACAAGTTATGTCCATTGTCGATAAATAACAGACAATCAACATTTTATTTTTTTTTAAATCGTCTTTATTGGTTTTTCACAGGTTATTCATAATACAATCTGCCAGTTGCGTTATACAGAACAGTACAGTGACATTAACATATGTGACACTTGGGGGTCTATTACGATCCACTCGCCATCGCCCTGGGAAATGGGACCGCCCGCTATGTCTGCGGCGGTCCCGCATGTGCAATTAGGATGCGCCCGCCACACTGGCGGGGGCGCATTCCGCATTTTTTGCATTGCGGCCCCCGGTGCTGTCAGCAGCACCCGCCGCATTCTAAAAAAGGCACTTGTGCATTTGCATGCACAACGTCATCCATGCAAATGCAGGGGGGTACCATAGGTACTCCCCATGTCCCCCACTTACCACCCAACATCCTGGGGGCCCACAACAGGCCCCCAACTGAGGAATCCGCATGCCGCCACGGAAATGCTGCTTCCTGCTGACATTGCAATATGGATGGCGGTGTCTAGCAGACACCACCACCATATTCATCCCTTTTCCGCCCGGTCGACTCGTCGACCGGGTGCAAAAGTGGCAGATGATCTTCCCGTCCGCCGCGGTACCCCCCGCCATCATAATATGGCGGGGGAAGTGGGAGGCGGGCGGGGGATTATGTCAGGCGGATCGCCACTGCCATGCGGGCGGTGGCAATCCGCCCGACATCATAATAGAACCCTTGGTGAGGAACCAGGTTGTATAGGGTGCTGATAACAGACAACAGAAGAAATAAAAGCAATTTCTAATGTTATATGCGTGTCTATATGTGTTATCCAATACATGATTATCAAATAAAAGAGCAAACTATCCGTGGCTCATCCTATTCACACCAACCAAGTCAATAAACACAAAATGATGCGATTTCAGTTAACTCACAGGCACCATGTGGTCTGGAGCATATCTGAGCCAGGGCAGCTGCTTATGTGTATACTTATTAAGAGCCGCAGGCGCAGTGATCATAAACGAAGAGGGGGGTAGGAAGCGTCGCGAGCACTTGCGCTGTCGTACATTCACAGGGGGCAGAGATACTGCCCAGTTCGGCCGAGTCATGCCAGAGGAGGAGTCCCAGCCAACACACATCTATATTTTAGCGCATTGCCACTCACACTCGAAAGCAGTGAGCCGTCTCACTCCTGCGTGGACCCAGGTGCATTCATTTTGCCTTCCACAAATGACAAGCATTCCTGCCAATGCAGGGGAGTATGCTGTAGATGGTCCTGGGGGGCCTCCATTGTTTGCGACGTGTGTTCAGCCACCAGCGCCCTACGGAGGTCCGACAGCCAGATTTGTGTGCTGGGGGGTGCACTCGATTTCCAGGCCATAGCTATCCTCTGCTTTGCAAGGGCCAAAGCTAGGTCGAGAAATGTATTACGGTTTTTTCGCGATGCGTTGAGCTTGGTGACACCCAATAAAAAGTGTAGGCCTTGCACAGGTACTGTAGTGTCAGTTGCTTCCCCCAGCATCATTGCGATCTCATTCCAGTAGGCACCAAGGCGGGGTCAAACAGACAATCAACATTAGGCTCCATTTATGGACATCTGTGTAATTACTGGACTGGTGGGCCCTCTACCTCAGGCAGGTCTTCGAGAGAGCTAGAGGGGCTGCCAGAATGTATCTCTAAAGCTTGACCCGATATTTTTCGTATAATGCAATGTGTATGCAAGTCTTTCATTTCCTCTTTGCTAATGTGAGTTTTAAAATTATTTTCTGGCCATAAAAGGCTAACATGGTCATAGCTAAAGTCTATCTTCCTTTCTGATGCAGCTAAAATGTAGCAGAGCAGGGCAGAAAAGCATTTTACAGGTAAAGGTTGGAGCCTATAATGGTTGTGGTCATTCTGCAGTAAACCCCTTGTAGTATTGTAGCTTTACCTTACCACTGTCAGATGCTCACATGGATTGTATCACCAGAAACCTTGACGGCATTTTAGTGTGTCTGAATGAAGGCCTCCAAGGCTTTGAATCTACCGCTGGTGTTTCTCACAGACCTTCCTGGTAACTACATGGGTAGCAGAAGCTTCTTTATATCAAAGTCCAAGCCAGAAGCCATCATCCTTCGGCTAATACAGCAAGCTGCAACTCGTGTGATACCAAGGTTCACAGAAAGATTAATAATACGTTGTGATACATGTGGGCAGCATGCATCAAAAGTTTTTCCACATACGTCCATTCACCTACCGAGATCCACGCATCCACCTATATCCATCCATCCACCTAGATCACCCATCCACCTGTCCATCCATCAATACATCCAAGCACCCATCGTCATCCATTCATCTATCAATCCATGCACCCAGCAAGCTCCATCCACCCAGCAAGCTCCATCCACCCACCAAGATCCATCCATCCACCTATCCTTCTGTATAGCCATGCATGCACCCATCAGAATCTATCCATTCACCCATCTCTCCATGTATCTATGCCCCCCAGCAAGATTCATCCATTTAAACAGATCTATCTATCCAAGCTCCCATCTGTCCAAACATTTATCCTTCTACTCAGGCACCCATCATCAATCCTTTCATCTATCCATCCATGCAATAAGAAAGATCCATCCATTCACTCACTAAGATCTATCCATTCACTCTGACCTATGCATTACCCCATCTATTCATCCTTTCACCTATCCATCCTTGCACTCACCATGATCCATCCATCCTCCCATCTGCCATTCATCTTTTAATCCATCTGTCCACCAAGATCCATCCATTTATCCAGCTCCATCGACCTAAGGGCCCATTCGTCCATCAAGTGTCTGCCTCTTCATCCGTCCATCCATGCAAGCCACATGTACATTCATCCACCAAGGTCCCTCCATCTATCAATCCATCCATCCATCCTCCTCACCAAACCACTCATCTATCCACCCATCCTCTGGCCTCTCCATTCATGCCTACACTCTCCATCCATCATCCACCTCCCATCCATCCATCCATCCATCCATCCATCCAAGCATCCCTCTGTTCATCCATCCATTCTCCCATCCCTGTGTTAACCAAACCATTCATCAATCCTTACACCTATCTACCTCAAAAGATAGTAGAAACATCAACATGCGTAAGTTAAATATAAACCTGCAATGTAAGTAACAATTGTAGCCAAATTGTATGAGAGGAAAAAGATGGTCAACCAATTGGAACCACCCATGGTGTTTGACACAAATCCCTTTCTGAAAAGCGTCCCTTTCTAGTACAAAACCTATGCTTGATAGAATGCGCATTCCCTTGCACTAAGGTGCAAGTGTGCGTGTGTTGGTGTATGGCAGCCTGAAGTGTGCGAGTCCTGGGAGAGAGGAAAACACCAGGATATCATAGGCAGAGGCGCAACCAGAGCCAAATTTCGGGGGGGGCTGAGCAAAAATTTCGGGGGGGGGGGCTGAACTTTAAGCAATAGGCAGAGTGGAGCTCCAGGGGCTCTTAGAAGGGGTGAAACAACAGCGAGGCCTCATTAACATGCAAATGGTCTTTTAAAGACCTGTGAAGTGCTCGGGTGCGGCTGCTTTTTTGCCCGGGAAGGTGTCTCATCCCGGGCTGCCACACACGACGGGGGGGGGGGGGGGGGGGGGGGGGCTGAAGCCCTTTAAGTCCAATGGGTGTTGCGCGCCTGATCATAGGAATATGGACCTGTTTGCTCTCTCCCTTTCAAGCAGCGCAGCGCACATTCTGTGGTTCCTGTACAGCGTGAAAAGTTACTATTTCTGCCCCATCGACTGCCTCAGCCACTCTCGACGATGGACTTGGGAACCCGGAGAGCACGGGCTGAGCGAATGGAAGTGATTTGATTGGCAGAACTCCATGATATGATGGCGAACCTGCCTTGGCCTGTCAAGTATTTGAGCTTTTAAACAACGTTTGAGTGAATTAAGTTATCCTGTTGTGCAGGGCTGGCCTTTAGAATAGGTGAGCCGGGCCCATGCCCAGGGCGTCGACGTTAAGAGGGGGGGCGGGGGGGGGGGTCAAGGAGCTGTCTCCATGCAGGGCATGCAGCAGTCTCACTCTTATGTGGCTCTAGTGATTCAGCCCATATTGTGTTTAATTCTTCTGTTTTTTTCTTGTACAGGCTCCTAATTAAAATCTTCTCGCTTTCCCTCTACCCCATCTCATTTACAGTTTGGCATTTGCAGGAAAGAGCTGAGCTGTGGCTGATTCTGGTGAGAATGGGAGAGGTGTGGACAAGTTTGTAGAATCAGTCAAGGTCCGACCCTGAAAACAATAGTCCGACCCCCCAACACCACACCGCCCCCCCCCCCCCCGGTCACATGTTACTTAGCAGCGGCAAGGAAGTAATGGCCAGACAGGACAGGGGGCAGACGGGCAGTGAAGGCTGTCGTGAGTGCACGCGGGTGTTCAAGTGAGGGGGTTAAAACATTTTTTTTTAAACTTAGCTGGCCGGGTGCCGCGTCGCTTCTGCTCGTGGCCGGGTACCGCGTTTGGCATTTTTCTGCTGCTTTCCAGGGACAGGAACAGGCATCCTCCCTCCTCTCCCCTAAGCCAATCACAACGCTGCAATGGCAGTGTTGTGATTGGTGCGGACAGCGCAGGGAGAGAGAAGCAGAAACATAAAATGGTATTGTATTTAAAATACCATTTTATGTTTCTGCTTCTCGCACAGGGAGAAAGCAGTGGGGCGACGCTCCTCTGCCCTAATGGAGGAGCCCCTGTCTGCAGCCGGACCTCTAGGCCCAGATTCTGAAAGGTTTAGCGCCGGCTAACCTGAAGCCAAACCTATGTGAGCATTAACAAACCAATATTAATGTTGGTCATTGGTTGGTATGGAAAAGTGACGCAAAGCAGCGCAAAATGCTGCTTTGCATTACTTTGCACCAGGCGGGCAACTAGTAGGGTGACCAACTGGCATTGGTGCAAATTCAGGACGGTGAGAGTAAAAATTCAGGACAAAGGGTCAAAATTCAGGACACAAATTCAGGACAGGAGGTCAAAATTCAGGACAATAGGTACGTTTTACAGACACATCAGAGGAGGTCGCGCAATAGTATATAAGTAAGAGCCCAGCCATATCCAAACATATTCAACCATTTGCAAACCTATCCATCATGTATCCTTCCATCTATCATTTCACTCATCCATCCCTTCATCCATCCCTTCACTCATCCATCCATTATCCATCCATCCACCCTTTCACCCTATCCATCTGTACACTCATCCATCCACTCTTCTACCCATCCATTCACTCATCCATCCATCCAGCCATTTACCCTTTCACTCATCCAGCCATCTTTTCACTTACTCATCCATCCACCCAGTCACTCATCCTTCCACCCATCCACCCTTTCAGTCATCTATCCATCCTCCCTTTCTCTCGCCATCGACCCTTTCACTTAGCCATCCTTCATTCCATCCATCCACCTACCCATCCATCTACTCATCCACTCATGAATCCATCCATTGACCCTATCACTCATCCATCCTTTCTCTCATCCATCTATCCTTTCATTCCTTCACTCATCTATTCATCCTTTTGTCCATCTACCCCCCTTTCACTCATCCCTCCATCCACCCTTGCACTTATCAATTCATCAATCCATCCATCATTTCACTCATCCATCCACCCACTCACTCATCATCCACCTTTTCACTCATCCATCCACCCTTTTACCCATCCAGCTACCCTTCCACCCATACATCCAGCTATTTACCTTTTCTCTCATTCATCCTTCCACTCACTCATCAATCCATCCATCCTCTCTCATTATCCATCTATTCAATCTTTCATTCATCCATTCACCCTTTCACTAATTCATCCAGCCATCCACCCATCCCTTCACTTACTCACTCGCCCACCTTTTCATATTAATTTTGAGGTGATCCTTTTTGAGAAGAGGCCCATCATGAACTTTACTCTCGCTGCAGGAGCCATTCCAGGACTGGGACAGGATCCACCACAAGGGGAGGGGGCAGGAGCCATCATAGGCGGGGGAACAGGATCCACCAGGGTGGGTATGCAGTATTCTAGTATCATCTTGGTCTCTTCCAGGGTGGGGTAGGGCTCCTCACCCCCTCCTGGACAAGACAAGAGACGACAGGCTCTCTTTCTAAAATGTTAGTTTTGCCATCCCCCACTGTGATGTACAGTACTTAAAGGAGATACTCCAAGAGAACTGATTTAACTGATTGTCCTCCATAGTTTGTTAATCAGTGTGGGTGTGTTTGTGCCATTTCTTTATTTTATTACATTATAGACTGCATGTTTGAAGAACCAAGGTTTGCTTACAATTTAGTGACAGTAATTAAGCTCTGTGAAGAGAACCACGTGCCGCCTCGGTGTAATCAGGGCCGGTTCTACGATTTTTGGGGCCCTGGGCAGAAAGGGAATGTGTGAGGCCCCTCTAAATTGCAGAGACATGACGCATTCAGGGCTGTTTGCATCTGAATAGATGCTCCTGAAGCTGCAGCCCCTCCCTCTCAGTCACCTTCAAACACCTCTTAACAGCTCATCAAGGGCGGAAGGTGTGAGGGTTGCCATCCCGCTGTGCCTCTCCAATGCTGCTGGGTAGATGAGCTTTGGTTCTGCATCGGAGTCTGTTACACCCGACCTCAGCAGCATCGGCGTCAAGAAGGGAGGTGGGTGGAAGCTGTGCCTAGGTTTGTGCGAGCGGTGCCCGGTTAAAATTACGGACAAATGCCGTCCGTTAAAGAATCCTTCACGGACAACGGACAGACGGCCGAAATTACGGACTGTCCGTGAAATTTACGGACGGTTGGTCACCCTAGCAACTAGAACCCAATTTCGGGGGTGGCTGTAAAACATTTCGGGGTGGGGGGGGGGGGGGAGCTAAGTCTTCCAGCCATAGGCAGAGTTGCTGTAAGAAGGGGTGAAAACACAACAAAAGCTTCATTAACGAGTAAATGGTCTTTTAAAGACCTGTGACGTACTCGGGTCCGGCTGCAATTAGATGGACGCCAGCCTGCACCAAGGGGGGGTTACATGTGCGTTCCCATGCAACCACCCATGCTTTGTGACGCCAAACCCGATCTACAAACATTAGTAGACCAGGTTAAGCACCCAAAATTAATGCAGCTGGAAAGCAGGCGTTAAAAGGAGAAATGTTTTATATCTCCTTTCTTTTCCTATTTTGCAAGCTTGCTGCACTGTGCAGCACACATACAAAGTAGGAAAAGGTTTTAAACTTGTCTAGCCATAGTATTTAGTACATAAAAGTTACCCTTCCTTTACAATACCTGTGGTAGACTCCCACGCACCCTAGCACTCTGGCGCTAAGGTGTGTGCCTAGCGCTCGGCAGCTGAAATCAGCGCCTGCGCTAGGGAGAGGGAAGGAGAGACCCATATGTCTGTAAATATGGCACTCTGCTCTTGTCATGCAACGCAGCATTTTTGGCTGCTGCGCTGCGTTCTGTGACACCTTTCAGAATCTGGGCCATAAATTCTTATTATTGTTATCTAAACTTCTTATATCTTTCTGGTCACATAATGCTAACAAATAGGAACCTGCTGTGCTACTCGAGTAGTGATATTTTATTAAGTTACACAGCTTCTCTTTGGGCTGTAGCCTTCACAGTTTTTTTGCTCCTCACTATAAATACAGGATTTCAAGTGCCAGGATGCAAAGAAAGCAGATATTTGCTAAATTAATTGAAATAATGGTTTGCTGCTTGTATATCTCAAGTTACAGGCTCAATTAGGCTGAAAAACAGGGGACTAAGGGGCGCCAAATTTGGTTCTGCCCAGGGCGCTGTCTGACCAAAGCCCCTGCTGTTGAGAAAGATGTCATTCTCTCTGATCCCAGTTCTGACTGAAGGGTTGCTGGCTCTTGCACCTACCGCCAGCTAGTCTATTCAGTGACCGACCCCTCCCACCAGGGGTCGCTAATGTGTTCCAGCTCATATTACTGTATTTCTAAGTAGGCTAATGCCCTGATTTGTTTCACCTTGCAAGATATGTGCCACCACAAGCGCCAAATAATAGTGCCCGGGGGACATAATGGCAAACTGGGGCTGCAGCCACCCGTGACCGGCAGCGCGAGCTAGGAGGCACCCAGAGGGCCGAGGGGAGAGAGGGGACTTGGCGCTGCAGGGTCCGGCTGGCTGTGCTCGAGCCCCTGCTTCTTATGGCCGAGGGAAGGAGAGAGCTGCACGGACTCGTCATTGCCATCCTTGTTTTGGGGAGCCTGCCCTCGGTCTGTCCGGTGCCAGGTGAGTGCGCAGGGCTGAGCCGCAACCAGGCACACTCGCGGCCCCTATAGGAAGTCTGGCGGCCTCTCCTGTGTGTTTAACTATCAGCCGCTGCCACCGACGGCTTCCAGTGACAAACTGAGCGGCGTCTTATTGCGCAGAGAAATAAAGCTTCGGGGGCGGGAAACGGCCTCCAAGGCCAGACGGAGAAGTCGGTGTGACCGGTGTGGAGGCAGAGGTCAGTGCGCCCTCTTCCAGGCAGAGGTCAGCGTGACCAGTGTAGAGAAGTCAGTGTGCCCTGTTACAGGCAGAAAGAAGTCACTCAAGTCAGGGTGTCCTGTTACAGCCAAAAATCAGTGTGCCCTGTTACAGGCACAAGTCAGTGTGCCCTTTTACAGGCAGAAGTCAGTGTGCCCTGTTATAGGCAGAAGTATGCGTGGCCGGTGTTGAGGCAGAGGTCAGTGTGTCCTGTTACAGCAGGCAGAAGTCAGTGTGTCCTGTTACAGGCAGAAGTCAGTGTGTTGTATTACAGGCAGAAGCCAGTGTACTCTGATACAGGCAGAAGACAGTGTGATCTGTTACAAGCAGAAGTCAGTGTGTGTATTACGGCAGAAGCCAGTGTGCTCTGATACAGGCACAGGTCAGTGTGTCCTGTTACAGGCAGAAGTCAGTGTGTTGTATTACAGGCAGAAGCCAGTGTGCTCTGATACAGGCAGAAGTCAGTGTGTCCTGTTACAGGCAGAAGTCAGTGTGTTGTATTACAGGCAGACGTCTGCGTGACCGGTGTCGAGGCAGAGGTCAGTGTGTCCTCTTACAAGGCGAGGGCAGTGTGCCAGTGAAGAGCCGGAGAGCAGTGTGCCCTCTTACAGGAAGGAGACAGTGTGTCCGTAAAGAGGCTGAAGTCAGTGTGCCCTGTTACAGGCAGAAGTCAGTGTGTTGTATTACAGGCAGAAGTCAGTGTGACCGGTGTCGAGGCACAGGTCAGTGTGTCCTCTTACAAGGCGAGGGCAGTGTGCCAGTGAAGAGCCGGAGAGCAGTGTGCCCTCTTACAGGAAGGAGACAGTGTGTCCGTAAAGTGGCTGAAGTCAGTGTGTCTTCTTGCAGGCTGGAGGCAGTTGCACGTGCAGGGGCAGAGGTCAGAGTGCCCTCTCACAGGCAGAAGTCAGCACGAGAGGGCTTATATGTCTGAGCTTGGCGTGCAGGAGGGACTCTTTATGTACACACCTGTGGATGGAAGCTCTGCCCGTGTCACAACAAATAACTTACAAAGTGTTTCCTCCTGGCTCCAGGACAATACACGACACAGGAATAAAAACTTACCCCACTGATGGCCATGCTCCATGCCCAGGTCTTTATTGCATACACGATCCTTATTACAGAGGGGAGGCTGAGGCCACCGTCTCACCCGCTACAGTTATAGTCAATCTATTGAAAATGACCCGTCCAAGGCCAGCCAGAGTAGCTGCAGAGAAGCATCACTCCTGACGCATGCAACCCCTCAGCTGCCCACGGGGCCATCCGAAGTGCTCTCCGCTTACTGTAAGGTCATGCAGGCTCCATCCAGCACATCAGGTTCTGCCCATGCACGCCGTACAATTATGTTGCCATTAAGCAGTCATGATCACCCATTATTCAATTTTTTTTAATCAATACATTTCAGTGAGGTTTTGTATGACTCAAAAATACATAATTGATGGAAAGATTCATTTATCATTAACAAAAAGAGGGAAACTCCCCCGACACATTACACCACGTCAATTCCTTTGTTCTTGAAGACTTATCTCAGTAAATGGTTAGACGATATTCGGTGTGGTCCTATTGTCTCCACCGCTATCTCCCGTTTCAGTCACAGTATTGTGTGTCACAGTTAAAGACTGACTATCTTAATCAAAAAACCTTAGTGCCCTCATTCTAGGGGGAACAAAGCAAAACCAAAGGGGATGATGAACGGAGTATTGAACATTGCAAGCACTCGCCCCCCGTCAACTGATCTGGGTTTAATTCATCATCATTCTTTAGCTCACTCCGCCACCCCAGTTCAGACATAGCCATATGCAAATCAGTCTGACCCTGTGCCTCATGGGAACAGTCCAGCCCGAACTGCCAAGCCATGCCTTCCCTGGACCGGAAACAAACATCTTGGGACCGGTTTCTGGCTAATCAGCCATCATCAGCCAGGCTTGCTTGAATCCAGTGGCAAAGTGAGCAAGGGACCCACGTCTGGGCATACCCTGCCAACTTAGGGCGAACAAAGCAAAACCAAAGGGGATGATGGACGGAGTGTTGAACATTCTAGGGGACCTTGTCAGTCCTCCCTGCTATTCTGCCATGCACAGCAGCACCGTTGCTAGACCCTAATAACATTGTGTCTCTGCCTCTGTCTTTGTCCTCGTGGTCAGTGGACTTTTCCAAAGCCACGGTTTCTCAAATGTGCCAGCACCACCCGCGCCATTTCGGGCTTATCGGTTTACTCCAGTGTTTAGCAATAGTCATCCTCGCTATAAGCTGATAAGTCAGTCGCCAGTTACACAATATTTCCCCATGTGAAAATCTACCGGCCGTAGCCCCAGAATCGTCATGTCCGGGTCAGTTGGTACTGATGAGACACCTGTAGTTTCTGTTATGGCAGTCAACACTTCTTTCCAAAATTGTGGTAGCTTTGGACATTCCAATCACTCACCGGGCCACAACCCCTCCAGCACTCATTCGTAGCTGTGTGTAGGACCATCTTGTGTAGCTTTTCAGGTGTTAGATACCACCCTGCCATGATTTTTAACACTCATTCTTTAAGGCGTACTGATAGGTTATATTGATATATACCTCTCTGTAGCTTTTCCCATCTTTTAAAGAGTATGTTATGTTGCAGCGCCTTAGCCCATGTAAGCATATACTATCAGGAGGGCATTATCTGTGGGGACCTTAAAATGTGTAAATGGCTGATATCCACCGGTTGGCACCATGGAAGTGGTGAGCTGTTGTTCCTCTTGTGAAAGTGGCTGCATAGCAGCCTCCTTTATCCGTGATTGCAGAACCCAGTGACGAATCTGCTGATAGCGAACCTTTCCTGTTCAGGGAGGGTATATATGTTCCACCAGTCTACACATGATCTAATCTCTAAGTTTAAAAACATGCCCACTATCACGTGGCAGTCCCCTGCTCTCCAATACAGATGGGAACTCAGTTCTAGTGCTGGTGTAAAGTCTGGGTTAACTAGTATGCATGCACGTCATTTAGGGGTTTGCAAGAGTCGTGGCTGCAACCCCTGGCTTGCCCCTTGCGACCCTGAGACTGCATTTATGACCCCTGGCCTCAGAGGTTGCACAATCAGTGGCAGGAACACAGGAGCATCTCATTCTTATGGACATCTGTTGGGGCTCTTATCTCCTTGAGTTTTTGTCAATTTGTATTACTCTAAAAGTGAATAATAATATATTATTCACTATTAGTGTATTAAAAAATGGAGTACAATTAGCTGCAATAGGACCCTCCCTAGCAGCTGAGGTAAGTAAAAAATGCTTTTAAATGCATGTGTGAGTGAACGTTAAGATCAAATGTGTGACGTCACTTCCTCTACCCTTGGCCTTTTATTGAATAGACGTTCCTGCTTGTATGGGAGTTAGAGGAGAGGGGACTATTGCAATGATATGTTTAAGAGCCACTAAGAATGTACTAGTGATTTGGCTACATTATGCATTCTGCGGCCTCTGTTTACATGACATCTAAATCATATCCCATAAAGATCTAATTATTGGCCTGTCCACATGGAACCAGTTATTAGTTGACTCCCTATTAGACTATAATTCACAGTCGTGCTGCCCTGTAATCATTTTCTATGTGTGGAAAACTAGGCCTCGTTTCTCTCTTGGTGTTAGTAATATTTTCCTAGCTACTCTTGGGGTTTTAGCCTGCCAAACAAACTTTGGGTTCGGAGAGGAACCCACAGTAGTATGACTCTCTGTGTTAGACTGGTGAGGAAGGAGCGGATCCATTCCAGGGCTGTATCGTGGATGCCAGCAACGTGGAGTCATAGGGTGCAGTAAGAGATGGTCTTGAAGGTGGGCGAGAGGTCCTGGAGGATGAGTGCTATGGTCTCACCTCTGTCGAGGAGGGCGGTCTCGGTGCTGTTGTTGCTTCGGAAGCCGGATTGGGAGAGGTCCAGTATGTGGTTCACTTTGATGAAATTGGAAAGTTGGGCATTGGTGGCCTTCTCGATGACCTTGGCTGCGAAGGGGAGAAGTCTGTTGTTCTTGAGGTCCATTGGGTCAGCAGAGGGATTCTTCAGCAAGGGGTTGATCTCTGCATGTTTCCAGTCTTCCGAGAAGGTGGCACAGTAGATGGAGCAGTTGATGGTGCAGCAGAGTTCGGGGGTGATGTTGGTGTCTGCTCTTTTGAAGATGTGATGCGAGCAGGGGTCCAAGGGTGCTCCTGAGTGAATGCTCTTCATGATCTTGAGGGTGTCGTCCGTGCTGAGGGGATTCCAGTTGAGGAAGATTTTTTGAGGTCCGGCGTTGTAGGGTGTGGTGGTTGCAGCTGGGGTGGGAAGGTCTTGGGTAACGATGCTGTCAAAGCTCTCGTATATCTCCTTAATCTTGCAGTGGAAATAGGAGCTGCTGATGTTGCACAGGTCTTGGAAGGGGTGGATGTCTGCTGTCTCTGTGCTGGGTCTGGTGAATTATTTGGCCACGGCTAAAAGTTATTTACTATTGAGTGCATCAGCATTGATTCTTTCTTGCAGGGCTGCTTTCTTCGTTGTTCTGATGAGGTGGTGGTGTTTGGTGACAGTGGTCTTGAATGCTGAGAGGTCTTCCAGGGTCTTGCTGCTCCCCCATCTCTTCTTGAGTCATCTACAGGTGCTTCTGGACTCATTAAGGGCGGGAGAGAACCAGCTGGCTTTCTTGAAGTGTTCCTTTCTTGGGGCAGTCTTGACGGATGCCAAAGAGTTGAAGCAGTTGGAGATCCTTTGGTGGAGGCTGCATGCTGATGTATTCACGTCTGTGGATGTCGTTGGAGGGGTTTTGCTGAGGGAGGTGTTGAGCTGTTCTTCAGTGACCTTGTTCCACCTTCTGTGACAGTAGAGATGGGGTGGTGGTGTACGGTGGGTTTGGTGAAGTAAAAAGTGGACGGAGCGGTAGTTAGTCCACTGGAGCTCGGTGGTGTAGCTGAAGGTGGTGATTTCGCTTGCGGAGAAGACGGGGTCGAGCATGTGTCCTGCTGAGTGGGCTGGAAAGGTGACCAGTTGTTTGAGTCTGATGGTGGCGAGGTTCTCTAGCAGGGACCAGGTGTTTTTACCATTGGAGTTGTCTAGGTGAAAGTTGAGGTTGCAGAGGAGGATGTAGTCTGTAGAGGCGAGGGCGTGGAGTGTGATGAAGTCGATGATGGAATCGCTGAAAGGTGGACGAGGTCTCGGGAGGGTTCTGTAGACAAGGGTGCCGCAAAGGGTGGTGTCCGGGTTGGTCTAGACCTAGAAGTGGAGATGCTCCTTGTTGCTAGAGAGGTCGTCCTCGTGGGTGGTGAGGTGGAGGGTGCTTTTGTTTACGATGGCGATGCCTTCCTCTGGTTTGTTGACGCGGTCCTTGTGGATGATCTTGTAGCCGTCTTGGATGGCAGTGGTGATGTCCGGGGAGGAGGAGGAGGAGTTCATCCAGGTGTCCGTGAGGAATGCGATGTCAGGGTCAACGGAGTCGAGCAGATCCCAGATCTCCACGGCGTGTTTGTGGAGGGAAGGTGCGTGCAGCAGGATGCAGTTGAGGCGGCTGGTGTTTGTCGGTCGTGCGATTGGTGGGACTGGTGTGAGGTGGCAAGTGAAGGAGCAGCTGCAGACCCAGTTGGGTCTGGTGGCTCAGTGGACTAATGTGTCCATTGCAGGGGTCTGTGTTCGACCTCATGGTCACAGGTTCAAATTTCGACGGGTCCACTCAGCCTTTCATCCATCTGAGGTTGATAACATGAGTACCATTGAGTTGGGTAACAATAAACATCTGTTATTTAGCGCCAAGATACCTCCGGGTGAACGTGCGCTTTACAAATACACATGTTATGTTATGTTATGTTCTGGCAGGAGACAGGGCTTTGAGTTCCCATCGGTGATGTCTGGCTGCAGAAGGAGTGGCGTCTGGTGTTGAAGGCATGTAGGATGCTGGCGTTGTAGCGGTGGATGGTCCGAGAACCAGGGTCCATGGCGCTGGGCGCGGTCCAGGTGCAGACTAGTTTGCCTTTGGCACACCAGCGGCAGACCCGCTGCATGCGGACGTGCTGTAGTCGCCATTAAGTAGTTTGCAGGGGTGGGCTGGACAGTTGAGAGGTGGGAAATGTGGGGAGTGGGAAAATGGCACTAGTGGCAGGTAGGGCCGTGGGGGATCGCAACAGAGGGTAAAAAGAAGCAGAGAAGATAAATGACCAAAAAGTGGAAAAATTGCAAAAAAGTGGCAGAGTACACAGCAGAATGGAGGAGGGCCTCGAACTACTGACCAGTGGGTCAACAGCAGCCAAAAGGGCAGCAGCTACTAGGCGGAGCTGTGCAAGGAAGGGAATCGTCCACTGTCAAGATCAGCCAAGAGCCTTTGTAGCAAATCTGTCTAAGCATGGATTTGTGAGAAAACAACTGTGAGTTTTCTCAGATATTTAAAGTTCCATATTTTTCTGATGCATATGGTGGAGGCAACAGAGGGTACATTCTGTGCTCAGATAATGTACTGTGTTTTTCGGTGGCAAACACGTGCATCAGGAACAACTACAGGCTAGTCTGTGTAACAATGCAGCTTAGGAGCAGCAATGTATAAATCTTAGCGTTCAGCAAGTAAATAAAAGTGGCAAATTTGGTTCAGACACGGTGACAGACACACCTTATTATTAAGAGCCTGGCACTGCAAATCTGACTTTCAGGCACCTTATTATAAGAGCCTGACTCTGCAAGTCTGACTTTCAGGCACCTTATTGTCAGAGCCTGACTCTGCAAGTCTGGTCTTTCAGTTGTTTTGTTGCCATTTACTGTTGTTCATTTGTGTTTCCCTAAGGGGTAACATTTTGTACTGTATACCACTTTTGTACTGTATACACATGTAATTTTTAGGTCTCACAAAATGCAAAATGTAATACTGCCACCATTCTTTTCAAGTACCCCTGGAGAACCTACAATAAAATGGAACAAGTGGGAAAAAAGGTTTTTGCATTATGCTAAGGTGTGTGGAACGACTCTTCGCTCAGAAAGAGAAGTTCACTATTGATGCATTGTCTGGGGAGAGAAGGCCTGGACGTTCTGGAAAATTTCCCAGAATTAAGTGGGGTAGAACAGGAATAATTGAATGAATAGGAGGCATGTATTCTTAAACTTGATTGACACTACTTACCTAGAGTGAGACCAATTCTTGAAAGTTACCATTTTGATTTGAGAGAGGAGGGCAAAGATGAGACTGTGGAGGAGTCTTAGAAAACTAGCTTCCACCTGCAAGTTTGGGGAAAATATAGGAGAGAGAATAAGAGATTCATTGGTACTTAGGTGCAGATCTGATAAAATTAGAGAGGAAGTTTGGCTCAAAGATGAATTGCCTTTGAAGGAAGTCATTTTGATTGCAAAAAGAGTTGAGCATATGATGAAATGTGTATATGAATTAAAAATGGTGAAAAACAAAGAAACAGTGCATAATGACGAATAAGAAGAAATTGTGTATGAGGTGAAAAGTAAATTGGGCCTGAAAAATAAAGATGATCGCATGAAAGAGGATCGAGTGAAGTGAGGCATCATGTTCAGAACACAGATACATTGGGTACCACAATGTCTCACCAAAGCCATTATTGCTAACAAAAAGAAACTCCTTAGGTAATATCCTGATCTACCACAGTCACAAGCTATTACTGGATAACAGAATATTGTACCATGAGCTGCATTATCCTAATGCTACAATGATGTATGATGCCAATGCACTAATGTTTTTGTTAGGAAAGATGATACAAAAAATGCCAATAAAAAGATTTAAACAAAAAAAAAAAATGAAAGAAGATCGATTGAAATTTGGTGGGGAGTGTTTTCAGTGTGGTAGGAGTGGTCATAGGGCCAATTCTAGAATTTGCTCGTCATGGAATGTAACATGTCATAATTGTGGTAAAAAAAGTCATTATAGTAAGTGTCGTAGGGGCAAAACAAGGAACGATCAGAGTAAAGACAGAAAGACTGTCACCCATGAAGTTATTTTCCGAATTGAGGTTCACTGGAAGAACATATTAGTCGGGATGTGAATCATATTGGAGATTCACAGGGAGAGAACACCTTAACGGGGATGTGAAGATTGATGGAATCAAGGTGAACATGAAATTTGGTTCATGTTCTCACTTGAATATCATTTCAAACAAAACATACACACAGTGGTTTGAGAAAAAGAATAAATTACATGCTATGGGCATAAAACCAGGTGGATATAGGGGTTAACCCATAAACATGAATGGTTATTTGAGGCATGTACTGAGCTGAAGGATAGATTTGTACTTGGGATAATATGTGTCTCTAAGAAAGGTAATGACTTAATTTAATTGGATGGCATCATCAATGCTTATGAGGTGTTACTCTCAACCCAAATGCTGAACCCCAGGTACGAATTCAAGCTGTAGAAACAAGTTCAGTAGATTTTGTGCCAGAAGTTTCGCACCTTTTAGGGAAGGGTTAGGATGTTTGAAGGGCTACAAACATCAGATAAGACTTAAAAGAGTACTGTACCAGTGGAAGCCAAAATGAGATACATTCCTGTGGCAATTCAGGATAAGGTGGAACAAGAATTGAATACGTTGAATGAACAAAAGATAATATCACCTGTTGAAGCAACAGAGTGGTTCGCTCAAATAGTCATGGGTAAAAAAGGGAATGGAGATATTAGGCTTTGTAATGATTTAAGAGCATTAAACAGGGAGGCCATAGTTGATAGGTTTCCACTCCCTAATATTGATGAAATTGTGTCAACGCTGGCAGAAGCAAAGTACTTTACAACACTTGATCTTACTCCGCATTTCACCAGGTGGAGTTAATTAAAACATCTCAGGAGTTGACATCAATCATCACTCCGATGGAGGCTTTCAAATTTAGATGACTGCCATTTGGATTGGTGTCGGCAGCATCTGTCTTCCAGAGGGTGATCAAAAGACACACAATTGATAGACGGAATGCAGAACAAATCAAAACATTCACCCCCAGTCAAGAGATCTGTGTTAAATCCATCATTCTTTTGCTCACCATGCCACCCCAGTTCAGACATGGCCATATGCAAATCAGTCTTGACCCTGTGCCTCATGGGAACAGTCCAGCCCGAACTGCCAAGCCAGGTCCTCCCTGGACTGGAAACAAGCATCCTAGGACCGGTTTCGGGGTTTCACCACTCTTCAGCCAGGATAGCTTGATTCCAGTGGCACAGTGAGCCCAGGACCCACGTCTGGGCATACCTGGCTCACTTAGGGCGAGAAAGCAAAAGACACACAATTGATGGACGGAATGCAGAACAAATCAAAACAGAGGTTGATGGCATCAATATTTAAAGGAGTTGAGGAAGAGAAATGTTACCAGGAATAATTGTTGATTTATGGGATTAGCATGTCTGAACATAATGCCAGGGTAAGACAGGTTTTACAGAGTCTTCTAGATGCTGGTTTGATGCTAAAATGAGAAAAGTGTACATTTTTTGTAAATGAAGTCAACTATTTAGGGCAAGTAATTTCTGAAGAAGCTGTGGTGTCGAAAAAAGAGTTGGTGAACACCATAGTAGCTCTAACAGAACCATTGTCAAAGGAGGAAATAGTATCTTTTCTTGGTATGGTAGAGTATTATGGGAAAGTTCATGAAAAAAGTGGTGGACAAGTCTGTCCATTTAGGGAGTAAAGAGTTTGTGTGGTCTATGGAGTGACAAGAAGCATTTGTAAGTTTAAAGGAAGAATTGAGAAGAGCACCAACCTACAGGCGTTTAGTCCAGGTAGTGAAACTTACATTGCCACTGATGTGAGTTCAAAAGGTCTTGGAGCGATTTTGAAACAAATAAGAGAGGGTAAGGAATGTTTGTTCACTTGTGCCTCGAGATGTTTACATAGGGCAGAACTGAATTATTTTATAATTGAGAAGGCAGCTTTGGCCATTTTCTGGGCTTTGAAGAAGTGTAGGACTTTTGTGTGGGGAACTGCGTTCAACGTTTGTTTGGATCATAAGCCACCTAAGGAGATTTTCCAGAAGAAAGGGTTGGACTTCATAACGTCTAGAATCAGGGGATAGGTGATTGGTTTACAAGATTTTGAATTTGAAGCAGAACATGTTCCAGGGGTAAATAATGTTACTGCTGACTACTTATCCAGGTGAGTAGATGCACAAAAAACAAGGTACAGTTGGATGACCTCGAAGAAGAAGTAATTAATGTGTGTGAGATAACCATAGGTATTTTGTTTTGACAGAGGATGTCTGGAAGGAGGAGTTAAAGTAGGATGAATAGCGAAGTAGAATTATGCAAATAATTATATCAGGAGAAATCAAGGGTTTGACAAAAATATGGGTTACCATTAAAGATGAGTTGACCATTGGTAGGTAGAAAACAAGTTCATTTAGACAATTGTCCATAAAACATTCTAAAAACACATAAAACGGTTACAATGTAAAATTAATCTAAAACTCATCAGGCCAGCCCATCCCCCTCCACTGTAATCCATCATTAAAACTCTGTTTGACAAAGTAAAAACCTAGCAATTCCTACTGCCACGTCTAAATAAGGCACTTCTGACAGCAACTCAACAGCCTTCATCCTTTATACAATCCTATATTTATAAAAACAAGGGTCCTAAAAACTTAACGTGGCTTGAAAGGTTAAAAGCACAGTCCATACGTAAATGCAACAAAGAGCATTTTGCATTCAGGGAGGAAGGACAAAAAACGTTATTTTCCTGGACCCTGGCCCAACAGGAGCAGGATGAATGGATTGGATTACATCCCAATGTTGTCCTTAAAATTTCACTCCGCAGGCCGGGGATCAGGTACCTGCGTAAAGTGAGGAAAAACAGTATCCAGATCTAGAGAGGGAATTGAAAAGCTGAGCGAAGGTTTCCAACTCAGGTAGGCCAGGTCGAGAGCCCTGGCCACCTCTGCCGCAGGCTCTTACAATAATTGTTTACCTGGAAAAGGTACCACAGTCAGAATGGATGTCCTCAATACCACTTAATCTGTTTCTTACTTACCATGCCGATCTTCTTTCACTGTCTTGAATCTCGTCCCAGCAGGGTTTAAAGAACTTTATCACTTCATCATCCGTAGAGAGTCTATTAAAAAATCTTAAAAGCCGGGTAAATGCCAACAAATTACAGAAAGTAAAACTTCAGCTCCCTTCTTATGCCCTGGACCATGGTGCCTGGTGGAAGTGACATAAGTTTTCTGAGAACTGCCCTTTCTAATCGGTCCCACTCATAGGAGGGGTCAAGGGAAAATACCTCTGCATTGTACAAGCCCATGGGAGGTATTTTCCCTTTGCAGGCTCTCAATAAAGGAATATGAGACAGCCCTCTGTATTTCCAATTAAGTTTGGACACACAACTTGCTTGCAGCAACAACTTCTGTTGAATACAATCCCAGTGTATGTCCCATTTGAAGTTCCTCCTAAATGTAAAACATAAATATTTCTAGTAATCAACTGACTCCATCTCCAAGCGTTTAGATACCAGCCTAAGATTTTTGCTCTTTTACCAAAGACCAACTCCTTAGTCTTCTGTAGATTCATTTTAAGCTGCTGCTGCTTACTATATGTTTCGAGGGCGTAAAATTTCCTCTGCAGACCAATTGGGGGTACAATCCAACAGTACCAGGTCATCTGCATAAAGCAGACCGGCAATGTGCTGTTTCCTGACTTTAGGGCAAAAGGACTTTGTTTTGGATATATAAGTAGGGAGGGCAGCTAAAAATAAACTAAAAAACAGGGGTGCTAAACACACCCCTGCTGAAGGCCATTCTTAATGGGAATTTTCTGGGATAGCCGACCAGTTTATCTAGCTCCCCCTGAGCCCAATTGGCAGAGTGTAGGGATTGCAATACACTAAGGAGGTTCGAAGGGAGCTCCCAGGTGGCACGTTTTCTCCATAGGGTGTCTCTATCCACCGAATCAAAGACTGTCCTGAAGTCTACAAAACAACAGCAAAGCCTTTGATTGACTTCTAGACAGGGGCGGCTCCTCCATGTGGGTGGAGGAGCGTCGCCCCACTGCTTTCTCGCAGTGCGAGAAGCAAAAACATAAAATGGTATTATGAATACCATTTTATGTTCCTGCTTCTCGCACTGCAAGAAAGCAGAAGGCAGGGTTTGGTTGGGGGTGAGCGGGTGGGTGGTCCTGCTCCAAGCAGGGGAGGAGTGGCTAGCCCACTGTTGTGGGCGCTGACTGTTTATTCGGCCTCAGGGCCGACCAAACCAGTCATGCACACTCTGCATTTTCTCTATGGAGGCTGCAGGCAGCCTGCATAGAGAAAATGGCCTCCCCATAGACGCCTGTGGGGTCACACTCTGCCATTGCAGTGTTGTGATTGGCTTAGGGGAGTGGAGGGAGGCTACCTACTTCCTGTGTGGAGAAGAGAGAGGAGACGCGACGCGGGACTGGAGGCGAAGGTAAGTAATTAAAAAAAAAAAAATTAAAACGCACAACCCTCCCCGCACGCCCCCCCCCCCCACCTGCCTCCCACCCGCGAGTTATGCCGGCCGCGACTGCTTCTATAGCCTTCTGAATTGTGGCCCATGAAGCAAGCAATGATCTATGGTGGAATGGGCCTCCCGAAAGCCCCCCCTGCTCAATTGGGATTATCTTGGATTTCCAGGGCCCAGGAGAATACCTTAAAGGAAATGTCTAAAAGGCTAATTAGCCTATAATGTATAGGATCTGAGCCATTCCCCTTTTTTTTTTAAAGATGGGTTTTACTATAGACCCTTTCCTCGATGGAAGATAGAGGCCCGTTGAGGCAATCCAGCAAAATAAGAGAGAGTACATCGTTGCCCCCCCAATCACTATTCAATGTAATTAATACTGCTGAAATGTAGGAAGGACCAGCGGCCCTTGAATGCTTTATTCTGTCAATCACTGCTCTTACCTCCTCTATTGAAAACCAAGGGAGGGGGAGCTTCTTACCAAGAGTTCCCTGGGGTCTAGATGAAACTGAAGAGCCATATAAATCTACCAGATAGGTTGCCCATATATCTTCAGGAATCATAATACTAGAGTACCCCTATTTTGTCCACTGGACTGGTTGACTTTTGCTCAGATCTTTTGTTGATCCCCTGAGAGAATGATTTCCTGCATCTCATCCCACTTACTATGATAAAAGAAGGCCTTTTTCTCTTTAACCAGCTGCTTATATTGGGACTTAAGCTTAACCAACTCCTAGGATACTACAGTGTCTGGGCATCGCCTAGCTCTCTTAGAAGCCCCTCTCACCAAACACTTCAACTCTTGACAGGCTGAGTCAAACAACCCTTCCCTTTTGTGTGATGGGCTGCCTGTGGATAATTGAAAATGAATTACTTTTGAGGAGAACAAGGTTAGTACCAACTTTGAGTTTACCGGAAAAATTAATAAAAGAAGCACATAAGAATCACATAGAAATTGTGACAACTAAAGAGAGAATAAGAACACATTTCTGGTGGCCAGGGATGGATTTGAGCATTGAACATGAGGTGCGAGATTGCGTAGAGTGTAACGTCAGTGAAAAAACTTAACAAACCATCAAATGCCCATGGTATGTACGACACTACCAGAACATCACTGGCAGGAGATTGCTGTTGACATTCCATTCCAAGTCCAATAGGTGGTGAACACAGTACGCCATATTTGATTGTTTTGATGGATTTATACTCCAGATGGGTTGAAGTCACATGAGTACAAGACACAAATACCAATTATGTCATTAAGTTTCTAAGTGAAATTTTCAAGAGGGATAGTTTTCCAGTCTCAATTCTCTCTGACAATGGGCCACAATTTGTGTCAAAAAGTATGGAGGAATTCTTAAATGCTTGTGGGATTGTTCACAAAAGATGTGCGATTTATCATCCAGAAACCAATGGTACCCTGGAGGGATTCCACACAGTAATTAAGGAAAATATACAATTGTCAAAGGTGAATTCATTAAATTGGAAAACGGAACTACAAAACTGTATTATGGCACATCGTATGACATTACATTGCACAACAGGAAAAGCCCTGTTTGAACTATTTAAAGAGCTCCTAAATCTGTTTTATGTCCAGGTTAAATGCAGTGGAACAAAGGTATAAAAAAAATAATGGGGTAGGCGAGTGGAGAGATCGAGAGGTAAGTTTCCACGAAAAAAGGAAAGCGCATTTTGACAAAAGAAAGTGTGCAGAAAAGAATGAGGTAGAGGTAGGAAATCGAGTCTGGATAAATGCAGCAGTTGGTAACATGCCTGAGTCAAAGGTCACAAAACCTACTTGTGTGATCAAATGTTTTAACAATGGTATAAATGGGGAGAGGAGTTGGCCTAACAGCTAGGGCGGTCGACCTTGAATCTGGGGAACTGGGTTCGAGCTTCGGCAATGACGCTGAACCTCCTGTGATTCTGGGCAAATCACTTAATTTCCCTAACATAAAAACAACAAAAAAATGAATGTGTCCTCATGTAACGCAACTGGTGCTATGTAAAGTGCTCTGATACCCGATATCTTCGGGTCAAGTTCGCGCTATATAAAACGCCGTAAAATATAAAATAAATAAACAATAAATACTGAAGATGGCAAACTCTAGAATAAAAGTCTGTAGTGGTGTTAAAGAGAAAAGTAAATGTCGAAGTGGAGAGAAATAGGTAAGACATTGTACAGGGAGAAAATGAGAGAGAAACGACCAAAATGGATGCTTTATTTAGAAGAATGAGTTCTTTTAAATGTAAATATCCTACATATCTTATAGATTATATTTAGTAAGGTGTGACTTTGCAAAGGTTCCAATTCCTCTCAAAATAATATATTGTTAACTAGAGTGGTCTCCTCTTGTTTTTTGTTGTTGCTATTTTTATGATATATATATCAGTCATTTGTATTGTAACTGTTTCACAAGTTTTGTATTATTGTTTTAGTAAATTTTAAGTTAGAACAGTCATGAATAGGAGTGTGTGCGTTTTTTTGTTTAAAAAAGGAGGGAGAAGTGTAGTATATTGTAAATTACATATAACAGAGGATGTGCATGTTATACAGTGTCCAATGTACAGCATTTTGATGAAATACAGAATGTGGAACTTGGACTGTTGAAGGGGATCAGGAGCAAATTGTCAGCTGCTTTAGCTGTTGCTCCTGGTACCTGCAGGGTGAGGTACCTTCATTAAATGCTCCTTTCAATTCAATCAACAAGTTTGTTACACTTACCATGCGTAACAAAATAACTGATCTGTGTAACATAACTGCTGTTCATGGAAAGTGCTCCAATCTTGCAATAGTACCTGAATCAGATTACCAGCGGAAGGATACTAATTAAACTTAAATTTCATCTGTGCTTGGTCCATGTGCCACTAAGAAACAAGCATTGGCATAGCCAATAGGTCTCGCCTTTGGGACCTTATAAGTGTTTAGCCATGCAACAGTTGCATAACTAAATAATTATAAGGTCCCAAAAGCGAGACCTATTGGCTATGCAAAGCGGCCACAAAAGTGAAAGTAATCGCGGTAAAGCGCGGCGCGCGCGCCCGCGCACCTACACTGTAGCTGCAGGCTGGCCTGGTAGCACTTTTTGGAGCCCTCTCAATAAGTCTCGCCAGACCAGCGCATGCGCTGGGTCAGGCGAGACCTAAAAAGGAAGTGACGCGTGGCCAAGCGCTGCCCAATTGGAAGGCAGAAAAATAGAGTGAAAATGCTGCATACAAATGGTAAGCAATGGGCTGGTTCCACACCCATTATAGAACACAACCATCTCGCAAGCGAGAGTCCTTGCGCAAGCGCATGCTCACGCAGGCGAGACCTAAAAACAAAGACCAGAATCACTTTATATCAACCCGTCAATATACTTTGCACTATACATTTTTACAAAGTGTGCTTTTTAAAGAGTGATATAAAGAGTGATATTACAAAGATAACTTCATATAGAATTAAGTTATCACATAGTGACTTTGTTACAAGCTGTAAGATTGTGAGGTTTTTACAGTCTAAATGGATTACGAAGAGAATTTGTTGCAGAGTGAGTTTACTTCAGAGTGAACATCTTACAAAGGAAAGGTATCATAGTGTACCGCTGTTTAAAAAAATATTCCTATCAAAGGGCTTTTGGTACTTAATGAATTTCTACCAAGAGAAGTTTTGAGGCTCTTGAGCATCATCCCGGCTATTGAAAATGAATTCTGCATTCTGTTCTAGATGATGAGTGCCCAGATGCCTTACCGGCGCATGAGAACTGCGAGTTTGATGAGGTGTGCGAAGATGCATCCTGCCAGTATAACGAATATGTGACCTGTCACCTGAATCGATGTGGGACATGTGAGGCCGTCTTCCGGGGTTACGACAACCGCACGGTGAACTGCAAACAATGTAAGTCTGCTTTAAATAATAATCCTAATAAAAATGGTCCCAAGACCAAGGGAATGTAGCCTAAAGTAGTGGCGGCCGCCGCAAACAAAGGCTAGTGGGGCGGGTGGAGGGAACGCTGGAGCGGTCGAGCAGGTGGGTGTGTTAGTAATAATATATATATATATTTTTAAACTTACCTGAGGCCGCTGGCCACCTCCTGCGTTGTGCCTCCTCTCCTCTTCCTAGTCCCAGCAGCCCCCGGGGCAGACTCTCATCTTACCCCTGTTCTGCAAAGCAGCACTGGGATTGGCCTGAGCAAGCTGGAAATACACTCTGCTCAGACCAGGGAGTCTGTGGTGTTTCTCCATCCTGGCAGTTTAATGCAGCCGGGCTGGAAAAAACCTAAGTGCACATGTGTGTGTCGGCCGGTCCATCCTGGCAGTTCAATGCAGCCGGGCTGGAAAAAACCTAAATGCACATGTGTGTGTCGGCCGGTCCATCCTGGCAGTTCAATGCAGCCGGGCTGGAAAAAACCTAAGTGCACATGTGTGTGTCGGCCGGTCCATCCTGGCAGTTCAATGCAGCCGGGCTGGAAAAAACCTAAATGCACATGTGTGTGTCGGCCAGTTTGAGACAGCCAGCCAAACACACATGTGCTCTCAGGGAGTGCACATATCCCCCCTCCTATGCCTCGGCGCCACCCCTCCCTAAAGCGCTGACTCAGAGCCGGCAAATGAAAAATAAAATGATGTTAGAACATAGTTTTATTCTCATTTGCTGGCTCTGAAACAGCCAGTGGGGCGACGCTCCTCCGCCATTGCGGAGGAGCCGCCGCTGGCCTAATGACACTCTATGTTGTCTATCAATATTTTAAGAAATCCATGAGAGTTGGTGATGAAAAGTCTAGTCTTTACGGTTACGATTCTAACACTTTGGTTTCCTAAACATGAAATGGTAATTTTATAGTTCTATTGAAATTAATTGTATGACAGGGGAAGCAGACTGTCTTAGAACTGAGAATGACCACAAGGATGCAAGAGGTACCTCACATTCGAGAGACAATAAGCAAACTTGTGCATCCCCAAAATTATGAATCTCCTTCGTTGCTCAGTCATCGTTTCATATGTTCTGAATTTACACGTCTCGGAGAAGGCTACAATTAACATTTGCTGGGACTGGGCAAGATTCAAGGGATGTGAATCCGAGTTTTTGTCATTCAGAGAGGCATTGTCAGACTTTTCCAATGTAATCAGAATTTCTTCAACTATTTACATTCAGAAACGGGAAACTGTAAGTAATAAGTCTTGTGATAGCATCTATTGTGTTTTCACGGATAGGAAGTGTGGTGTTGATCCCTCATTTCTTGATCTAGACTTGGAAAGTGCCTTCTAGTGTCCCACTGGACGGTTCACAATTATTTTAAGTATATATTTGCAGTCCCATGTTGATGCCCCTTTCATGCTAATGACCCCCCAACTTTATGAAAATTCACAGGGGTGGGAATGCTTTTCCAAAGTAGCAGCCACCCTTTAGATTGTGATTCCTTTCCATCTTGGGGCTATTTAGGGCCAGTGTGTTGATCAGTTTCCCAATTATGTCTGAAATTTGTAGCAGCATCACACAAAGAAGCCAGATTATGATCAAACATAAATGTTTACTATGCATAGAAAAGTAGACAATAACATATAGCATACATAACTCTATGCAAGTATTGGCTTTAAAAGTGTGCTATAGAAACATTCCACCATTGCACAGCAGGTTATTTTCCTATCACACGAAATGGCAACAGCACCTAACCACATACATACAGCACCAAAACCAGAATCCTCACCCATAGCCTTACATGGAAGTCTTGCACATAAAACTCACACCCATTCCCCGATTAAACATTACAAAAACTATGCAGCCCACTACTGCACACTACTTACACATCATAATCCTTAATCAACCCACCAACTCACATACTATCTCCATCACTATCACATATAGCACCGCACATTGCCACCTTAAACACCATGATCACTCTATAGCCCCCTGCCTGCCAATACTATAATACCATACTACCCATCACCCATCACCACATGCAGTCAACTTACATACTACTACTAGACCATACAGTATCTGATACAGCCCACCACTGACCAACACACCTCCCCAACGCAGGCAATAATGTGCACTTCACACACCAACAACACTACAAGCACATCGTGATATGCACAACCACAAACACCACATCTACATATGCAAATCACTTTCCTTTCTCCCCCACTCATTTCGTCATAACGCCAACAGGAACAATTCTACTCATCTGTCTCATTGGTAGGACACTCCGAGTGTATCAGATCTTTCCTTATCATAACACTTCTCATAACCTGAATAGCTTTTAAGTGGCACAAATACTCTAATAATAACAGCTCCCTTATAAGATGTGTCAGAAACATCCTGTTCACACATTGCTGGCCATATTGAGATGTGTATGCACTTATGAAGAAGATGTGCACGTAATGAAAGTGATTTGGCGAACAGCTTTGACACTCAAATGCCTTTTAAATATCTACCTGTATCCTACAATATAACACTAGGCTATGAGATGATTGGCAATGAATGGGGAACAGGAAAAAAGTAAGAAGATGAACGAAGTAAAAGTGAGGAAAAGAGAGGAATGTAGAGAACATATCAGAGATGCATGCTTAGAAAACCCTATGTTGCCCACACTGGATGAGACAAAAAGGCATAGGGAGAAGGAGTCGAGAAAAAGAGTGGCAGACAGAGGAAGCAAGACAACATAGGGTTAGCAGGGAGAAGCAGAGATCAATCAAAGGAACAGACAGAAATAAACAGCAGCTGCAACAGTGAGATCAAGTCAGAAAGATTAACATGTACATAGGCATGAACAAATTAGCAAACATAAACTGTGGTATTTTAGAGTGGCACAGTCAGGATGTAATTAGAGAGACATGCAAAGTCATAGAGATGAAGAGAAACAGAGAGAAAAAGGAATTCAAGTAGAATGAGACTGCTATAAATGTAAAGTAAAAGCTTCAATGGGAAAGAAAGCAATTGAGACAGTGAATCATAATAAACAAACTTCATAAACCAGGCATAGTGAAACTTTAATGGGTATGAACATTGATACTCAATATACACACTAGTTACATTTTGCGACAAAATGGAAAAATGTAGAAAAAGAAGTGCATGCCACTCAAAGCCTTTGAAACCATTCAACCACAAGGAGGGATCAATGATCAAGGCTATTACTTCACTATTTTGTCATTTTTAGGTCTCGCCTATGCAGCGCGCATGTGCTGCATAGGAGGACCTTTAGCCGTCGTTCTGCTCTTTTTCAAAGCACATACTCGTGCTTGTGGCGGTATCCACCTTGCGGAAGCGCGCAGGGGCGCACCACAAGCATGAGTATGTGCTTCCAAAAAAAGCAAACAGCTGCTGCTTCGCGCGGGCGCTTTCGGAAGCATTCCCAGGGCGTCTCTTCTATTCTGTGCACTCCTCCCACCCCTCCCACTTGTTGTTAATTTGTTTCGGGGCAGGAACACTCGCGCTTCTTTTAATTGGCTGTCTATTGTAAAGGAGATCCTCTTTCCAATAGCACTGGTCCTTTGAAGGCATGCCGCCCTCTCCCAGTTCGCAATTGGTCTTCCCTAGATTGTCCCGCCCTGTGTCTTTTTCCTCTTTCATCCGCACTCCTCCTTGCTTTCTCTAGATTGTATACCTTTGTTTCCGTGCGTTTATTTTACTTTATCTCCTCCTCTTTCAATATTTGGTCTGCTCCAGTCTCTTCTCTTTTTGCTCAATCAGTAGCTGTTTTTAATGTGCTTACAAATATGCTTGTGCAATGCGTTTTTTATATCAATAAGGTGGGATTTGTCGGTCCCCGCACAGATGTATCCCTTTGATGCTGCATGTTAGAATAAATTGTCCCTCTATGGCGACCGTCAGCCTAGGCGTTCTTTATGGTCGCTTCCCACCATTGCTTCGTCTCTCAGGCACCTCTTCTCCAATAATATCCCTGCATTTAACAGTCCACGCTGCCCGCTCCCTCCACCCGCAGCCTGTCGGCCGTTCTGCTCTCAGTCACCTCATGGCGTTCATCGTCATCGTGAATGAACAGCGCAGCTCTGGCAGCGGAAATCAGAAGATATTTTTCACTCCTCCTCTTTCTTTCTTCTCTTTACTTCCCAGAATCTGTCTTTATTTATCCTGTCTCTCTTTCTGTCCCTATCTTGCTTGCATTTTTTCCCTCGATTTTCCATCCGCCCTGTTCTTTACAACTACCCTCTAGTCTTTGCTTTTTAAATCCGTTACGTTTATTTCACCTCTTATTTTCCTCAACCACTTTCGGTTTTAAATCCCCCCCACCCCCAGTTGCCGTCTTCCACTCTCCGTCTCATATCCTGCTCTCCTCCGCTCCTGTTTCCCCACAGCCCTCCAATGTATCCCCTGACTCGCCTCCCTGCCCCCTTTCCCCACTTCCCTCCTCGCTGCACATTGCACCAATATAATTAAAGATGCGGGGATTCTGTCGAGGCATGAGGTGCGGGAGCTGATAAATGGCAAACAGGCAGTCTGAAGCTGCTGGGTTTGCAGAAGGCTGGAGTTTTGGGAGATGACGGCCTGAGGGTTTGGCTCGCTTTTCTTCTTGTGTGTTCTTGACTCGTGGGCATCTTGCATTGTAGGCATCCCTGCAGGAAGACTCACCTAACGGTCAATAGATTGCTGGTACAATTACTCTTATCAAATAAATAACCTGACACCTGTGATATATCTCAAAATTATGACCACCCTTTGGCACAATTTGGTGAGGGGCACTGAAATTTCAACTAGGTTAGTTGGGCTAGAGGTGTACAAAGATGGTGGACTGAGATCTACACAATACAGGTCCTAAAATTCTGAACCACACCTTTCAGTGGTATTGTCACAACAGACCCCTGCGCTCTGTAGGGTCAATTACAATCCCCAGAAGTAGGAAGTCAAACTGGTATGGAAGGAGCTTTGTTACTGGTACTACAAAGCTCTGGAACAGTCTCCCGCCTCATATCAGGACCATCCCCTCCCTGCTTCAGTTCAGGAAAGAACTTTAAACATGGCTTTTTAACAACTAGGATTTTTATAAATAATTAGAGTGTTGTGGTTTTAAGCTCCGGTTTCAGCTAGCACCAAGACATCCTTGGGTATTCGTGCGCTGTATAAGTTGCATTAACATGCCATAACTGAGTTATGCCGGGGTGGGGAGGTGAGGCAGGCGTTGCATATACCCCCCCCCACACACACATCAGGCCTATATTTCACTTTTGACATGCTTCTGTGAGGCACATGTTCTGTATAAGGCTTATAGGAGTCTGCCCTAACAGACAGCACAGCTTTTGTGGCCATAGATGATAGCACGTCTCACATGCACGCACAAGTAATACACTCAGGCTGCTCTTAAGGCGTTACACTGATTCATTTATCCAATCCGTAGTGCTCTGTATAACTCCAAGGCAGTACGGCAAAAGGGCCCTTGCTACAGTGTCCCAAGACCTGAGCTCATAGGTACAGACCTGCCGGGGTGATGGGATCTGGATTTGCTAATCTCCTGGTCATCCCTAAAATAAAAACACGGCTGTTGTGGAAATATACATGTTATGACAAAGGTGGACACTAGAATGTCATTGTTCACCTAGATACTGTGAAGGGGAGAGAAAGACCTGTGAATGGTACATATGTCTCATCTTGCTGCCAGCTGACCCTAGCACATATACTCATTACATCCCCCACAGGTGTTGCCTCTCACTCTGCAATCACCTTGAACCCTCCTTTGGGCAGCATCCAGTACACAACGGGTGCCCAAAAGACATTCAGGCACTCTGAAGCAGCCTTTGAGTGGCCATCACTACTTACATAAATTCCCAAAGTTCATACATAAGGGCTGCCGCTACACACCATGCTTCTTGTGATGTCTTCATATTAGAACGCTTAAATGTAATGGCTGTTTGTGATGTCATGAGGTTAGAATGGTGCATATCACTGGCTGTTTGTGATGTCATTAGCTTTGAATGCTTCATTTTAATGCTTGTTTGTGATGTCACGATCTTAACATGCTCCATTCCAACTGGTGCTTGTGATGTCACAAGCTTAGACTGCTTAATTTCCACGCCTGTTTATGATGTCATAAGCTTAGAACGATGCCCTCCATTGCTGTTGGAGATGTCAGAGGAGGCGCATGGTGTATTGTACCGGCAGTTGGGTATTACCCAAACAAAACGTTGCATTACATTGTTTGTGACATCATAGCGGCGCTCACGCAACTTTCACAGCTTGTAAGGTCAAAGAGACAAATACACTGTACTGGCTATTTTTGACATCAGTTGGGGCGTGTACATCCCACAAACAGCTGAGGATGGCAAGGGAAAGGGCAATCACCATGGGCCTCACTAGGGACACATGCTTAAATCTGGGGCTCTCCGTTACCACGGGCTCCCTGTGATGCACCAGGACTTCAAGACACAAGAGTAAGCGCGGCATGGCTAAACACTTATAAGGTCCCAAAGGCGAGACCGATTGACTATGCCAATGCTTGTTACACTTGTTAACACTGCCTAGGCATAGGTTGCACCTTATTAGTACCAGTTTAACACTAAAAAAATAGCCATAAGCAACAGAAAGGTGACCAGTCCACCTCTACTAATGGCCATCCACTGTGCTGCAACACGTGTTGCTGCATTTTTAGCAACGTTTGAACCATTTGAGCTAGAAACAAACATTTTGGGGGGTAAAATCTACAAACTATGCAGCAGATGATGGATTATGTGGTAGAGTGCGGGAGATCCATAACTACACAAAAAACGTAGCAGCCGCACAATCGCCTAATTCCAGTGGCCCTGGTAAAGTTTAAGCTTCTATCTGGAATCACCTCAAGCGCTACTAACCTCCACATACACTTCTTAAAATACCCAATTTCAGCAGGCAACAATGTGTTTTACAGTCTCTGCTCCTAATATGCGGAAGCCATTTCCTCTTCATCTATCCGTGAGATGCCCAAATTCTGAAAACCTGTTTTTTATGTTAAACATTTCTGATTAACTTGGTTCCACAGTTGTTCTTCCCTGAAAGCACCATGACTTAATACCACATGGGTGCACCTGAACTAAATGAATAGCAATTAACATAACACAAAAATAACAGCCATGTCCACTAACCCTACCTAAATATCATGGATGACCACGTCCATCAATAGCTGAGTGATCCTAACGTTTGCTTGTTTTTAGTGACCCCTAAGTGTCGACTCATGCACTTGGAGATGCTCCACAAGAGCAGACGTGGCCGAAGCCACCCTGGCGGTGGACGGCTGGATGTGGACAACATTTACGACCCCGAGTGTGAGGAGAATGGCACCTTCAAGGCCAAGCAGTGTGACGAGGATTCCAACCTCTGTTGGTGCGTGGACAGTGCTGGGGTCAGGGTAACTGATAAAACTGGAGATGACCCCAAATGTGATCATCTTGTTCGTGTGCAGTGAGTACCATTTCTTGGGTAGTCTTTCTGTTTGTGGCATGATGGTTTTTTGGGAGAATGTTATGGACCACATGAGACAGAATAGCTCAGTGAGATGTGGGATTTAGGAAAGATATGAATGAACACAAAGATACACACTTTACCTCACATCTTTGCCCTCTCGTAGTCTTTCTATTTAAGTAAGTTTATCCCATAGGTCATTAAACCTCTTTCCTCACAGGCTTAAAGAACATTCTATTTTACCATGTCACTGTACATGTGATTGTCGCATCTACTGATTACCTCTATCTTAGGTATCTTGAGACAGCATCCTTGATTTCTGGAATCCTCCTCATCTATACTTTAACGCCACTTCTGTACATACAGTGCCCCGTTGAGGCTGAGCTTGTGCAATACAGATTCCCATACATAAGTTCTCATCTGAAATAGGTTTAATACTTAATTATTTCACTGTGAATGGACATAATTATAATTTTTATACCAACATCAAATACTTTTGATCATCACACAAATCATGCTTAAAGTGTAGCGATAAACAACATTTCTCAGAATTGTTATCAACTCCCATTATAATTTGAAAATGTTATACACATTTTAGATAGAATATCTGTTAGTGCACCTCCATTCATCAAAGGAAGTATTCTCTATGATTCATTTCTCTAATGATTCACTCAGAGCTAGCGCATATTTAGAAGCACTCTTTTTATTAAAAGAAATTTAGTGTAAAGCTTAAACTGTGCTATTTTTGCCCAGTTTTTCTAAAATCGACAACCATTTCAATTAAAATCATGCTTATTTTAAAAAGCCGCCTTTTTTAAAGTGCCACTCCAAACCAAGCTTACTTTATCAGATCCGAAGGTAATCATCTTTCAAGGATGAGTGATAAATATTTCAATTTTTCAAACCAAACTAACGAAATTGAAATTAGAAGTGTTTTATTTTTAAATAATATGTTGTGTTCCAACTTAAATATGAACTCTAATAACCTTTCTATGCAGACATGATTATAAAATTGGGTTTAATGCAGTTGGCTAGGTAATGTAATTTGATCATTGAATAAACTATGATGGAGTTATTACATTTGCCTTTTGGCTAGTCATTTATGATGGGTTTAAAACGTCTTTGCCCCCTCCATATTCAACATCTATTTTTCAATCAATAATGATAAATAAACCATTGCTCCTATTTTTTATTAAATATTGATTACATCAAGCTTAGTTTACTGGTGTTTAATAATTTGTCTCCAGTTCTCTTTTGTTTCCATTCCTTTGTTATCACAACCAAGAAGATTTATGTTAAGTTCACATATGATTCTAAGATTAATTACAACTTGGGGACTCGTTCACAAATCTACATCTCAGCATTTTCACAAGATGGACCCTTTTTGATAGCCCTAGAGATTAATGTCCTGATTCACAAAGTAGTACTTCTCCACACTCTGCATTAATCCAATGAATGGGAAAAGATTTACTACTTTTTCTAATTTACAAACATTGGCAGGAGCATGCCTTGAAGCTGTCGATGTGGACATTTCCCTATTGCCGAATTGCATCAACAGTGCAATTATGTGTTGGGAAAAAGGCGCTTGCTGTCCAATTGCATATTTTTAATTCACAGTTAAAACATCTTTCTACATTGAGAAACTCCTTTTCTTACACTTCAATGAAGTTTGGGATGTTCCATTCCCTTTTCTACTGTGGAAGGTGATTCACTGCAGATTTTTGCTGGAGCAAATCTCCAATCATTTCTAGTGTGAGAAAGAGTTAGGGAGGAGTTTGTGGACATTCACAAAGTCTCATGGCAAACTACAATTTGATCCATCCATTCCAAAACACTTGCATAGTTTTACTACAGCGTAGTTGTATGCAGTCATGGCAAACAATTATGCCAACAACAGACTCTTTTTGTATCCTCTTGGTATAAAGTGTTTACATTTTATTCTACATTATGGCTTACTTAATATTACTTTCCGATGTTATTATTTTTCAGGCTAATTCAAATCCACTTCAGCTTCAAAGTAGAGTTCACGCTTCTCAAAGGAAGAGAAGAGATGCTGCGAAGGTCAGTCCCTGCGGGCCCACCTTCCTTCCAGTGGTCATTTCGCCCTGTTTATGTACCTGTTCCATTAAGATCTTGGCCTGATTTTAGAGCTGGTGTTGCTCAGCAGCAGTATTCTACTGTGGGGACACTGAGGGAATACTTAGCTCTCACAGAGGATTTTACTACCGAATATTGACCCTTAGAATATGGTCATTTAAGAATATCGTGGCCAAAATATCGAAGGGTAAGTGCAAATAGGGATATATAGTTTTACTATTCCTAACTCCACATCTATGTACCTTGAAGATATATGTACCATGTAGGTACATATATGTGAAGTTTAGTAAAGTAAATCTAGACTTATCTGTTGATATATATTTTTTCAATATTCTCTTCCCTCGAGATTCAGGGGCCGATATTCAGGGTGCAGACCCTCACAAAGGGTAATACTTTAGCAAATGCGAAAGGGAACTACAAAATACGACTGAATTCAGGCCCAGGCCTTTGGGCTTTGAACAACAGAGGGGCAATGTTATTGTGTGTTTGTGGGTACATTGTGCCATGGGCAATTTAAGTAGAAAACCAAAGGGGGTTCTGGCTCGTATGGCAGCAAGGCCAAACCAATTATAATGAAAAAGCAAAGAACAAGCCAATGCTGCGTGTCGAATTACCTGCAATTCTCGTGACCTGAATGAAACAAGGGCACTGACAACCGATTATTTCGTTGGATTTAATCCTGTGAAAAATCTTTCTAATTCACGTTCAGAAACATTTCGAACTGAAACAGTACATATTCATTGAACAATACATAAAGACATTAACTTGAAGGTGACAATATTGGAAACATTTAGACACCACTGTAATCATTCATACACTTGCCCATGAGGCCAACATTCATACCGTTCATACTGCTCATGCAACCACAGTCACATACACCATAAAACAGAAATCTACAATTAATAATCTTTACAAAAAGGCCATCAAACCACTACTATACATCATGATGGGGCTTAATGCTGTTTTTTACAAGATTGACCGTAGAAAAGACAAGGTCTACGCGTTTCGAATCCCTTAGTTGGCAGGGATTCTCATCAGGACCGACATTAAACTGCAAACAAAGCAGAGAAGAAAGATTTACTAAACTAACCCACTTTGTGAGTGAACAGCCGCATGGTCAAAAAAGGAGGGGGGGAAAAAAAATCTTACCTTGGTCTAAGGGACGGAGAACTCAGCCACAGCTCTAAAGAAAAAGCTCTAAAGAGAAGGGAGAGCCAACTTAGTTACTTATTTATGTGAAGTAAAATCTAATTAGCCACCTTGTTAGTACTAGGCACACCCATGCAACATGGAGACGACACAAACACGTAGAATGGTTATTATTAAAAAGGCTTACGGGTGTGTGGAGCGGTGTATGGTAGACTGAAGGCGATTCTGTCTACAATCAACATAGCCACGGGGTTTTTTTTCCAAGCGTTGTTAGGTTCAAAACAATATCTGAAAGTGAGAGCGGCATGGAATCAAAGGCGCGTCCTATCGCCGACAACGAGTGGATCAGGAATGATTTGAAAAAGGTCTAGGAGAGCTTACCTCCACAGGAGGAGAGGATAGCGGAAAGTGCTACGGCTCGGTCATCTGAAGCCCGAGCGAGGACTCGCGCGGCGCGTAGTTCGCCGGCCGTGTTAAAGTTCGGTCAAGTTATCTGAAAGGAAAGGGAAGGCTGCATCAGGATACTAATACCATGGTGGTCCTATGGGTTTAGTGAGATCTATTAGGCCCGCGAAGCAATGTTACCTGGAGAATCGGCGTTGTCCGTGTCTCTGTGTAGCTGGGAGTAAATCACCCGTTAGGTGGCTATAATCCTATTGGTGCATTTTTAGCCTATCCACAAAGGGGCGTGATCACCAAGGCTTCTGGGAAGCGTAGTCTAACCACCGGTGTTTGGAAAATCGGTAGTTGGGAATAGCAAGGGCGCTAAGGCTAGCGCGTGAATTTGGTAAAGGGCGTTAGTCGGAATGTATCAAGTAAAACGTGTGCGTGAACTGCCTTGCTACATACTGCCACCACTGCGCATGTGACTGGAGTGTATTATAGCAGGGGTGGAGGGGCGGAGTAGAGGGCGCCAGTTGGGCTGGGAAATCAAGTCATTAGTGTGGGCAATCTGCTACTTGGAGAACCCACTGCGCATATAATTTTGAATGTTTCTCATCTGTGGTAAAAGGAAGATAAATGGCTCAGTAGCTGAATAGATGCCACTCATAAGTTGTATATCTCGGAGAGTTCATTTAGTCCGTCTACTGACGTATTAAATTTAATGATGAGCATGGCTTCTCTCTGTAGTAGTTTAGTGTCCAAGTCTCCACCTCTCTGGTCTTGTTCAACTTTTGATATCACTGACCATTTAACATCCATTTCAGTATGCTTTTGAAGCGCCCAATGATTCACTAAGGGTGCATTTAAAACATTTTTGCGAATCCGAGACTTGTGTTGCTGGATTCGAAACCTTATCTCCTGGTTGGTCTTGCCAATGTAGAGTTTATTGCAAGGGCAACTGATGCCATAGACTACGAACTTGGATTTACAATTGGAGAAACTATCATGTTTCCAATAGATCCCATTGTGGGCAAATAGATTTCCTTCAATGGTTGAGTTGCAGCAAATACATGTGCCGCATCTGTGATGTCCTTTGATGGGCGGTAGGCACAACATGTTTCTTATATCGGTGCTTTTGGTCTTAGGTAGTGCGGCTCGCACTACATGATTGGCTATGTTTTTATCTTTCCGGAATGCAAATAGCGGTCTCTCATTGAATGTGTTGTCCAGGTTTTTTATCAGATGCCAATTTTGAATAATAGTTTTCTTAAACCAATTTGATGTTGGATTGAATGTGGAGACACAAACCATTCTCTCCGTTTGTGATTTTTCACGTCTTTCCAGTAATGTTTCTCTTGGAGTCCACCATGCTCTTTTGATAGCCCTTTTCAAAAGTTTTTTCGGGTAACCTCTAGCCAGAAGGTTCGCCTTAAGCTTCTCCGCATGTGAAAAATATTCGTCTTTAAATGAGCAATTCCTGCGGATACGCAGGAATTGCCCATAGGGCAAGTTCTCTCTTAGGCTACGTGGGTGGTTGCTGGAATAGTGTAGCGCTCGATTTCGGTCAGTTTCTTTTTTGTATAGCGTCGTCATTAGACGTCCATTAGTCGGGTACACCTCAACGTCCAGGAAAGGCATTTTGGTTTTGGAGCTGTTCATACTGAATTTTATGTCTGGAGTCCTGTTGTTGAGCCAATTGACAAAGGATTGTAGTTTTTGCTCATCACCTGACCATACCATGAAAACATCGTCGATGTATCGGACCCAGTTACTGATACAATCAGCGAATGGGTTATTATTATGGACAAATTTGTCTTCGTATTTGGACATGTAGAGGATCCAATATTGTCACCTTCAAGTTAATGTCTTTATGTATTGTTCAATGAATATGTACTGTTTCAGTTCGAAATGTTTCTGAACGTGAATTAGAAAGATTTTTCACAGGATTAAATCCAACGAAATAATCGGTTGTCAGTGCCCTTGTTTCATTCAGGTCACGAGAATTGCAGGTAATTCGACACGCAGCATTGGCTTGTTCTTTGCTTTTTCATGGGCAGTTTAAGGGCATTGATGATGTTTGATGTGACCTCTTCATTCCAACAGAAACCTGGTGAACAAATTATTGTCTGACTACACTGTGAAGACGCCGCGGATTCTGAGTATAGCTGTGAGTACTTTCATTCCGTCTAAGTTTGTATTGTGGTTTGTTTCCTTTGTAATATCCAACCTGGTACATTGTGATTCCTTTTACTGTCCATTGTATCCTTTGTATATTCTGGCCTCTGGACCAATACTTTGAGTGCAGGGGTCTTAGTTTGCCCCCCATGGTCACAGGTTCGAATTCCTGCTCGTCTCCCCAGCCTTGCGTCCTTCTGAGGTTGCACAAATAAGTACCATTGAGCTGGGTAACAGTATACATACACCTGTTATCTGCCAATAGTGCTGAGAGACCCCCCTGATGGTGAATGTGTGCTCACCAAATATGTAAAATTGAATTTGTGCCTCTTAACCAAGTCACCAATATCCATAGACTAATGGGGAACCTTGTAGGGGGGTCTCCTGTTCACAACAACCATAGATATTCTGACATATTATGAGATGATCACATGCTTTTCCTTTGTCCTAGGTTCATGAACTGAGCCATGAAATCACCATTAAGCTCTGCAAAAATGTAACCAAGGAACCGGTTGACATCGCCACCGTGGCCTATTATATAGAAAGGGACGTAAGTAGCAATACTACTGCCAGCATACTACATTCAGCCTGACCACTCTACATGGCCACCTCAGCTCCTGTGATTTATTTTTTTTATAATTCTGATTTTCTTGTTTTGACATAATACAACATTAAAATACACAATGTGATCATGTTACCAAGATTAATTTGAAGCAACAGTGCACAATGTCACAGCATATTTGTAATTGATCATGCCGTGGTAATCCCACTGTCTCCCCTAGATTTTGTGGTACTTTTGTTTTCAGCCTCCAGCCTTGTAGATATATATTATGCTGTTCTTGCACAGATTTTCATGGCGTTCCTCCATTCGGTGTAGGAGGGATGGTAGGAGATTTCCAAAATTGGATGATGTCTCTTTCTGCCACCACTGGCCCAATACCAGTTAGCCTAGGGTACACTTCTCTCAGTTGCCTCCTAAATCCTACCGGATACCCAAGATGGCAATAAGAGGAGAATGATCTATGAGCCTGCCCATTATTCTAGACAGTGTAGTGAGGATTGTGGACCAGTACTTTGCTATGACAGAGCATCTCCAGACATAGAAAAAATCACAGTCAGACGCATTGCATCGAAAGCCTGAGGGCGAAACAATCACACCAGCGTGACTTAACTTCTTGGAGGTGAAATAGGCAGCATGCAGACTGTATGAGGAGCCGCCTTGATGCAATAACACATTCCTTTGGGGCCATTTCTGCAGCCCTCCAATCACTTTTATCCAAAGGTCCCACCCAGCCTTGCCACTTTCCTTAAGCTTCATGAACAAGTTGGGGGCTTTGATAATGAGAGATTTATATGTAAGCGATACATCCCCATCCCCTTCCCCAGTAAGCCAAGGGCAACATTGGCTTCTAACATGATGCATTCAGTGAGATCAATCAAAGCAGACTGCTGGTAGGCTAGCACATGCTCGACTTGCAAATATTTATAAACTTAGGTTTTGTGCAGGTCGGACACATTTTGTAGGGTCTGGAACAACTTTGTCTGTTTGCCTTACCAAATGTCCCTCAACTTAAAAATGCCAATAAGATCCCAACGCTTAAAACCCTCTGACTGTATCCTCAGCCAAAGAGGCGACTAAGGCGTGGGTAACTGGTCCCCGCCAATCCAGCAAAGGGTGGACCACCAGAAAAGCATGGTCACAGTAGTTACATCTGGGAGTGAATGTGTGATGTGGCACCTGTATAGCAAACCCAGTATTTTATCACAGCCAACCAGGGAAATTTCAGTTTGGGCTGTGCTGTTGTACTCTCCGTACACTAATCAAAGAAGAGTGGGCAAACTAGCAAATTCCTTAAAGATGTACCTCACACAGAGTGTGAAACAAATGTCTTTAGATTTTTTTAAAAGACCCCTCACCAGCCAACCTAGTCGGTGGCATGCTTCATCATTGGGGTCGCACCCGAGACACCTAGCGCATCACAGGTGTTTCTTTACCTCAAATGAGACGAGGGAGTGAATTAAGATTGTCTTCTGGGTTACCCATCAACGTGAAACCTGGGTGCTTCCTGCTTCGTTCAGGCCGGAAGAACTGCCAAGAGATGACCGAGGAGGGACACAGGGAAAAGTTAAGTGATTTTTTTATTTTTCTCTCCCACGCACCCGCCACCTTGATCCATGCCAGCTGCCACTGCGTGTGCTGCAGAATGAAGCTTAAGTAGAAAGAGGAAAAAACGAGGAGAAATAAAAGATATTTCACCTTGTTATGCCTCACCTGGGGAGGCGTAGCATTTTGACGCATTCCCAGGTCTTCTACTAATGGTAAATCTGGGAATGCGCCAAAATCCATGGGTGGATGTGAGGGAAAACCCACGTTTCACCCATGCAACGCATCCCTATCGCAAAGTGACACAAGGCAGAGATTTGCACTGCCTTGCATTACTCCCGATTTATCTAGCCATGCAGGACCACTTGATAAATCTTGCGTGGTGCAAGGGTAATGCAAAACTTTGATAAATGTGCCCCTTAGTTTATGAATGCAAAGGCAGGATTGCCACTTAACCTGCCCCGAATGTGGACAAGAAGCGAGTTTGTCCATGTGACCTACAGGCTGAAGCCTTAGCCATACAACTCCAGAATGTTGATCAGCTGTGGCAGAGAATCTTTAGGGTGACCTACAAATAGTAGCAAATCACAGGTATACAGCATAAAGCAGTCTTCCAACTCTACTGTCCAATGAAACCCCTATACCTGTCCATCACATTTAACCCACATTTTCAGGGGCTCCATCACCAAGGCAAAAAGGAGAGCCGAAAGGGAGCAGCCCTGGCTAGTCCCTCTATGGACCTGAAACATAGGTGATAAAGTGACGTTCACTTTCAGCTGGACCTGGGATTGAGCTTAGAGAGCTCTAACGAAGGAGTGTGTGGGCTTGTGCGAGGGTGACAGGCATTCTAGGAATTCAATTTTGGTTGCTACAAAGGGGAATTAAGCCACAGTGGTCTGGATGTGTTAGGGAGGGGACTACCTGCAAAGCCTCTTGGCCAGGATTTAGGCATAGAGCTTGAGCTCTGTATTCTTACGGGAAATTGGGTGATTTGAGAGAAATTGTTCTAGTGAGTGCCCAGGTTTATGAATCCCCACAGTTGTTGCTAGATCAAGTTCCTTTCCCTATGCCCCCCTACTACATATTTAGTAGGTTGGGAGGGAGGACCGACTTAAATTTGCTATAATATTAAAGCGAGAATATGTATGACCCAGGTGTTTTGCCTAGGAGCATATCACTAATAGCCACCTCAATCTCCTCTACGGCGGTGGTCTGCTCAAACTTCTATCTATCCAAGGTGCTCAATGTTGCTAAAGGAAGCTCGTCAATGAGGAGAGTTGAACGCTCACAATAAGAGCATTCCAGTCATACATACAGGTTTTGGTAGCAAGGCAAAGTTGGAGAAAATCTCCATGGCTGTGTTGCCCATCGTCCCCTCTGAGTCCTCTATATTGGGAATCACACAGAAAGCAATCCCTCTGTTTGCCAGCCAGTAGACAGCTTCCCGGATTCCTCTCTTATTTTGCGAACCCATCAGAGGCAATCCAGCACTGCCTAGCTTCATCTAAGTAAACGCACTGCAAGGAGGCCCTATTGGTTGCTAGTTGTTACCGGAACCAATCTTCATGCTTGGTTAGATAATCTTGTTCAAGTTTGAGAATTCTTGCCTCCAGCTCAGCGACCAGTTGTTTTTTCTCCTTCTTTCCCTTTGAAAAATACTTTGGCTTTACCACACAGGGTGGTTTTCCATGTTGCACTGAAGCCACTTTGACCTTGAAATATGTTTTCAGTACCTGTGCCAGGAACTGAGTGCACTGTTTATCAGTCAAACTCATGCATTCAAACTACACATTGCGCTGTTACGTGCCATAGGAATCATAATTTAATTGCTACCGGGGAGTGACCAAATATCCTTTGAGGGAGAATGTGTGTTGCAGTCTTGCGCAGCATGTCTACTGCTGACACAAACAGGAACTAGATTCTAGATATGGTTTGTGGGCGGCAGAGATACGAGTATATTCTTTGGCGTAACAGTTCCATACCAGCCACATGTCACATAATCCCTGGGAGGTCACCCAATCAGCTATGCGACGTTTTCCTAGGGCTTTGCAGCACAGGCACTTGTATCTCACATGGAATCCAAAACTGTATTAAAATTCGCTCCTACAATGGTTAGACCTTGTGCTAGCCCTATCACTGTCTTTAGGTCTTTATGGGTGGATTTACAAATCTAAGGCAAAATGTAAACGCTAATAAAGTTTTATTGCCTCCCTTCGAGCCAACTCTCTATCGCCACAAACCTATGCTGGGCATTAACAGTGACCTGCAAGATGGACAGGGGGGGGGCGTTTTGTGCAATACTATTGGAGTGCACTGCGAGCTTTTAGCACGACCTGCATGGGACACTATCGTAACCAAACCCGGTCAGGAAGGGGCAATGTGAGCCAAAGAGATGGGTTTCTTGAAGAAATAGTATTGTCTGGGAATGACATTTGGCAAACCTAAGGACCTTCCCTCTCTTAATACAGTTTATTGAGGCCATTAACGTTCCAGGACATCACACTGAAGGAGGTCATACGGGCCATGCTAACAGAGAAAAGGCTTCACTCTGCTGAAGAGTGCCAGGACAGGATGCACATAATGCACTGCAGGTGACCCTATGCTGGAGTAACTATGGATCATGTACCACAGAGCAACATTGAAACAGAACATAATGAAACATATAATTAACGAATTTACTTACCCCAATCCACCAAACAAACCTCCTCCTCAGTAAATACAGTAAGAGCGAGACCTCCCCTATATAGTAAAAGAGGATGGCTTGTTGCTTGCAAATGTAAAGGCATGGAAGGGAAAAGTTGAGGCAGCGGATTCCCCAACCCCTTCTCAGGGGAGTATGGAGTTTGCCAGCCAGCTTGATGGGTTTATTCTGGGGATGAGACCCTCACTGGAAGCATATTCTGGGAGCCAATGAGACCAGGCGATAGATCCTCTATCGCCGATGTCTCTTTCAATGCGTGACCACCTTCTGTGTCAAAGGAGTCTGGTGTCTCCGGGGGAGTGAAGGTACCATAGCCACAGACATTCCTTCCTCTCAGTCCTCTGCTACCAAAAGGGCTCCCCCTTCATCCACTCTGGGCAGTCTTTCCTACAATTTGAGTGCAATGTCGCTTTAAATCTTTTTTCTCTGCCGCCCAGCTCCAAACCACCTCAGGTGAGTCAAAGAAGGAGTGAGAATTATAGATGGCTTTGAGTCCAGCAAGAAATATGAGCATGCATTTAAGGTCCATTGCTTGCATCTTCTGTTTGGTGGCAACAAAGGACTTTGTTTTTGAAGTGTCCCGGTATAGTCGGAGAGGATCAAGATTCGGCCAGATTAAAATTATAAATTCTAGACTGCCCTTGCACCCCTAAGGATTGCTTGGATTAGATGATTCAGGAGGCTGTTGACCAGGAGGTACCCTTCCAGTACAAAACCTATGGTAGACTCATTCACACACCCTAGCGCATTGGTGCTAAGGTGTGTGCCTGGCTCACGGCAGCTGAAATCAGCGCTGGTCCTAGGGAGAGGGAGGAGAGAGCCATATGTCTGTTAATATGGCGCTCTCCTGCTCTCTCCTTGTCACACAACGCAGTGCAGCCGTTTTGTGTGCTGCACTGCATTGCGTGACACCTTTCAGAATCTAGGCCTTACTTCAAGAGGGATGGGGGTGGTATGAGCGAACATCTAAGGGATCGTGTTCTGTTTTGGGAAGACATTCATAATTGCTTCTATCATAGACTGCGGTAAGGCTCCCTTTGGCCTGGCTGCTTGATACAGATTTAGTAGTCCAGGGGATAACTGAGTTCTATAAGTATCGTACAGTTGCATCCCTTGATAACTGATCAATTACTGAGTTAATTTCTTCAGTCATCAGTGGGGGGGGGACAGGCGATGTTCTGGGGTAAGGGTCATATCTATCGCATCTAAATATGCTTGAATCTGGGCATCTGACATTTCAGGAGCATCGCTGTATAGTTGTGCAAAATATTCAGTAAATGTAGCATTAATCTCCATCTATTTATTACATATATCCCCGTTCTTGTGCCAAGCAAGCAGATATGAGCCAAGCCAGCACCTTTCCAGTCCTGTCTCTTTCCGCGAGTTGTCTAGATATGTACTCCTTTGTGTCAATATTGGATACCCAGGAGACCAGCTTTAAGTACCCAGCCTTGGCCTCTGCTAGGTGTTGGGCAGCTGCCTGATCAAAAGGTGGACTGTTCCCATGAGGAGCAGGGTCATGACTGATTTGCATATGCCTGGGTCCTAACTGGGGTGGCATGGTGAGCAAAAGAACAATGGATTCAACCCAGATCTCTTGAATGGGGGTGAGTGGTTGGAAAGTTTCAGCACTCCGTCCATCATCTTCTTGTGCTTGCTTTGATTAGTAGGTGCAGCAGTTTTAAGGACATGTATGCAATGGTTTTTATCAGTCAGTTCACGTAGCAAAGCACTCTTTACAATCATATATAACATTCTTAATATTATAATGTTCTGTTCTCATCAATGTAATCTACAACCCCCTGCCTCCAAAAATATTTTTATTTTAACATATAAAATATAGCAAAGACGAATAACACTATATCAAGACATGGTCACACATTGGATGAGAGCGCCACGTGCTCAAACAAATTGATTGTGACTCACCGATGCTCTTAGCAAGAAAAGGACACACACCAAAGTAAAAGCCAGAGCGTAACATGAGGGTGGAAGCAGGTGGGCGGCGTCCCTCTGTTCTTTTTAGAGAGGCGGATGCACCCCATGAAGGCCATGTGACGGTGTGGGCCTCTTGGCGTCTCTCTATAGCTTCTACAATGTCTCATAATTTCATTATACTGCACAAATTTTAATATAATCTCAGAGAGTGCTTTTAACCCACTCCTCGCCCCGGCTGCATCGCATTGCTTCTTTTAAAGGCAAAGAGGAAACTCGGGGCTCTTGTAAGCTATTAATTTCAGAGGGAACCCCCCCAATATTACCGTTTGATCAATGTGTTCAAGCCTGATAGAGATTACACTTCAGCTCAGATTCAAAAGCACACAGGAAACCAACGTGTAGTATTTCACGGTCTAGTTGTTTGAGACAGCCCCACTACATCCGCGGAGCAGGCGTGGCCTGCGGGGAGGTAATGAAAGGAGCCGCCCGCTCGGGGGCGAGGTCTCCAATCACAGTACGCATGTGGCCTGAATCTGTTCCCGGCGCTGCGGCACTTAGCGCGCCAATACCCCCAAGGGCCCCGGGTAACGCACACTACACTGGCGACGAGCGGGAGATCAAAGACCCGCGCACCAGCTGCCGCGCACCTGCCGCACACCGAAAAGGAAATCGGAGCGTTGAGGATCGGCGCGCGCGCACGTGCACCAGGCCCAGCGGAGTGCACCCGGCCGGGCAGCATCACTGCAATCAGCAAAGGGGAACACGGTGAGTGCAATCTCACGCGCTCATCCCACGGGGGCAGCCAGCACAACAAACAAGAGAGCTGCACATGAGGCCAGCAAATGGGGAAATAGACACCCTGATAGCGAGTATAGGGCCAAAACCAGCCCCTGTGCAAGGCTCTACATAGTGATTTGGTTCCCAGGGGAGCTGCTGACAAACACATATGCCCACAGCACAGCCCCCTGAAGAGCCACTGCCGCCTCTACTGCAACAGGCCCACAGCAACACAGAGTTACACAGCAATAGGCCTAGTCACTCACTCTGGGCCATCACCGCCAATATAATCAGCAGGCAAGTGAGGAGCAAAGCACCTGCCCCAGGAGGACAAGTTAGCGGCTGACACTAAGCGCAATGGGAGACAATGACCAGGCGGCAGCACCAGGCCAAGTGGCAGCACCGGCCCACGCACCGTTCCAACACGCGGCATCAGGAGTCCGACCCCCATTCAGTGAACTGGAGGACCCCGCGACAGCCTCTCTCGATGGAAAATTTGGATAGAACGGCTCAATCACTACTTCATCGCAACCCGGGAGAAAGACGAAGCAGTAAAAAGATCCCTGCTCCTGCATTACGCGGGAGACGAAATCTTCAAACTATTCAAGCACTTGCCCAACACAGGAGCAGCAGCCGACTATAACGCAGCGGTGGCCGCGCTCGACGCCCATTTTGATCCACAGTTGAACCCAGATTTAGAACGGTTCAAATTGCGCCAAGCCCGGCAGAGAGAGGGGGAGTCAATGGACATATTCTATGCCCGACTTCGTGAATTCGCCAGCACATGCACAGAAGATGACCAGCCAAAGGAGATCCACACACAACTGATCCAGGGGTGTCGAGACAAGACGTTGAGAGGGCTCATCCTGCGCCAACCGAAGATCGCGCTCAAAGACATGCTAGTACTGGCAAGGTCACACGACCTGGCGGCAGCCAGAGCAAACGAGATGGACCAGGGACGGTCCGACAACATTAAAACAGAACGTGCCGACGCCCCCCGAGCCAAGCCAAAAGGAGACTCACTCAGAGTCCAAAGCCGGAAATGGCCAAGCCAAGGTGTGGATCGTGTGGACATGAACCACATGCCGTGAAAGACTGCCCCGCGCAAGGAAAAACGTGCACCAACTTCAGGATACCCAACCACTTTGCCTCCGTATGCCGAAGGCGTACCAGAGGTCGTGAGTTCCGGAACCGAAGGCCCCCGACAAGGGCGGTACGACAACTGTCGGTGACAGAGGTGACGCCACCGGAGGACACGAAAAGGAAAGGCAGGAGATACCAAGAATCGAGTGAAGACTCTTCAGACGATGATGACGGAGTGGCGTACCTGATCTAATTCGCGCGGGAACACAAACAACGCTGCAGGCCTCAGCCAACGTGCATGATCCACGTGGCGGGAACGGAAGTAAAAGCAGTCATCGACACTGGTGCCACAGTTAACGTTATGGGCCTTCAGCAATATCGACGCCTACGGCCATGCCCTCCAGTGAAGCCATCCAAAACCAGAATCTACGCCTATGGAGCGGACACCCCCCTTCCACTAAAAGGAAAAATCATAGTTCCCATCAAGGCAGACGACCTTGAAGTAACAACGACAATTCACATCATCGACAGGGAGGCGGACACCTTACTGAGCAGCCACACCGCAGAGGACCTTGGACTAATTTCTTTTGCAAGAAGAATCCAGACTCACCAAGTAGAGGAGCTATTCAGTCAGTTCCCTGAGCTGTTCCAAGGACTCGGACGCATCAGGTGCGATCCTGTCAAACTACATATCGACAAAACAGTCGTCCCAGTCGCTTTGCAACACAGGAGAGTCCCATTTCACCTGCGGCCACTGGTAGAAAAAGAGCTAGAGACTCTGGAAAAGCAAGGCTTCATTGAAAAAGTGTCGGGACCAACACCCTGGGTGTCCCCAATGGTTATCGCGGAAAAGCCTAAGCAGCCGGGAGCCATACAACTCTGTGTCGATATGAGGCTGCCAAATAAAGCTATATGAAGGGAACGTCACATCACGCCAACAATGGATGATATCATCGCCGATGTGAACGGGTCAAAATGGTTCTCAAAGATCGACTTGAATGCAGGATACCACCAGCTCCCATTATGAAAGGAAAGCCGTTACATCACCACGTTCAGCACCCATCTTGAGCTACGAAGATATAAAAGACTCAACTTCGGGATGTCTTCAGCGGCTGAACTGTTCCAAAATACGATACTGGAAATGTTATCAGGTTTACCCGGTGTGTTAAACGTCAGTGACAATATCTTAATCCACTCAGCGACGGCCGCGGATCACTACAAACATCTTCGCAACACGCCTCAAAGAACATGGGGCGACCCTACACAAGGACAAGTGCCAGTTCTTCCAGCCTTCCCTTGAATTCTTTGGGTACGTGTTCAACCAAGAAGATATCCAGGTAGACCCAAGGAAATCACAGGCCATCAAGGACGCGCCCGCACCGACAACACCAACGGAAGTGCGTAGTTTTCTATGCATGGCAACATACTGCGGGAGATTCATCCCAGGACTAGCCACCCGAGCGGAACCCCTGCGGGCCCTCACAAGAACAGGCGCAAAGTGGCAATGGGGGCAGAAAGAAGAAGAGGCGTTCCAAGGAATAAAGGATGCCCTTCTGGGAGAAGCCACGGTGGCATACTTTGATCCAACAAAACGAACGGAAGTACTCCTGGACGCAAGCCCAGTAGGGCTCGGCGCTGTGCTGGCCCAAGAACATGAACCGGGTCACTGGGCAGCGCTATCATTCGCCAGTAAGTCCCTGACACCTACAGAAACCAGATACGCTCAAATCGAGCGAGAAGCATTGGCCATCGAGTGGGCCTGCAACCACTTCCATCTATACCTAAAAGGGCAACCATTCACGATGGTCACGGACCATCAACCACTCGTTCCACTCTTCAAAGGGACGGCGCCTCACCCACCTCCGCGTATCGAGAGATGGGTAGTTCAGCTGCAACCGTACGAAATGGAGGTGGTATACCGGCCAGGAGCCAAAAATCCCACAGATTTCCTGTCCAGACACCCCGTTCCGATCGAGGCACAGGAGGACACTGAAGACGTTGAACATTACTTTCACCTAGTATCCACAGCGGCCTGTCCCCTGAACATGACCCTGGATGATGTCAAAGAGGCGGCCACCACAGATGCGGTATACAACAAGACTCTGAAAGCAGTCCAGGAAGGGTCGTGGACAAACTACCTGCGGCAAGCTAACTCCTGGAGTCCGGAAGAGCAGGAACAGATGGCAAAGATGTGGCAAATACGAAACGAACTCAGCGCCACAAGCGACGGGGTCCTGCTCAGAGGGCTCAGGTTGGTGATACCGCGAGCCCTGAGACACAGAGCGACACAGTTAGCCCATGGAGGGCATCAAGGAATCACCAAAATGAAAGCAAGAATGAGGGAGAAAGTCTGGTTCCCGAAACTAGAAAAGATGGTGGAGGAATATGTCCGGCGTTGCCCGTTGTGCCAGATGACAAGCAGCCTAGAAAGACCAGCTCCGGTGATCACCGAAGACGCTTGCACCGTCCCATGGTCAAGAGTAAGCATAGACTTCGGGAGTTTCCCCAGAGGGAAACACACGCTGGTGCTCGTGGATGCATTCTCGTAGTACCCCATAGTAGAGCCAGTGGCATCCACGGCGTTCACCCACGTAGGGCCCATCCTAGAAAAAGTATTTGCCATGTTCGGGTTCCCACACGAGATTCGCAGCAACAATGGACCACCATTTCAGGGAGCCGAGTTTTCCACCTTTCTAAGACAAAGAGGAATACATCACCGACGGATAACCCCGCAGGGGCCGCAAGCCAATGGCGATGTTGAACGTTTTATGCGCACTCTAAACAAGATGTTTCGCATAGCGGGAGTGGAACAAGCGGACCCGGAGAAGCGGCTCCATGAATTCTTGCGGGAATACCGGAGCTCGCCACACTGCACCACCCAGAGGAGTCCATGGGCACTGATGCTTCATGGCCCAAGGAGAGATCTGCTTCCACCTGCCCGGGGTGGTCACCACCCCCACTGGAGGCCAAGGACGCGCAAGACCGGAGAGTCTGCCGAAACCAACAAGTAAGCCACCGTCGCCGGGCCACACAGAGGACACTCCACACGGGGGCCACTGTCCTCCTGCGGGACCGTCGCCCTGGAGGAAAATTCAAAACTAACTACGAACCAGGGACCTGGACAGTCACTGCGAACCGCGGGACCATGATAACCGCCCAAAGGGGAGGAGAGGAGGTGTCCCGAAATGTGTCATGGTTCAAGGAAGTACCCCCAGAACACCCCGGGAGGCACACCGAGGGACCACCAGTTGGTGCATCCAACCAAACACCAGAGACCACGGAGACCATCACTGTGCCACTGTCCAGCCCAGCCCCAGAGAGCGGACCTCCCACCAGTCCGCCGCTGCAGGGCTCTCCGCAACGGTATAGTCTGAAGCCGAATCCTCGCCCAAGCCAGCGTCTGAAGGACTTCGCCTGCTGAGAACATCCAGATGCTGCAGGCAGAAGACACGCAAGTACCACCACCTATGTGGTTGAACTGTCTGAACTATTTGAGTTGTGGTGTTTTTGTTTTCATTGACCAAGTTGGATAGGGATGTAGTATTTCATGATCTAGTTGTTTGAGACCGCCCCACTACATCCGCGGGCCAGGCGCGGCCTGAGGGGAGGTAATAAAAGGAGACGCCCGCTCGGGGGCTAGGTCTCCAATCACAGTACGCGTGTGGCCTGAATCTGTTCCCTGCGCCGCGGCACTTAGCGCGCCAATACCCCCAAGGGCCCCGGGTAACACACACTACACAACGCATCACATGTTCATGGCGGAGAGAATGAGTCAATTTTTTAAATAATAAAATACATTTCTTAAATAGCCCTTAACACTTACAAACAACATTTTGTATGCAATTATTGTCATCCAATGCAACACGTTGCTTATTTCCCACACCCTGGAAAGAGCAAATGCTGATGAGACTGGCTGAGATTTAAACATGAGTAGCAGGTCACACGGTTACCTTCACGACTATTCATTTTCAACGAGATGCATTTTTAAATTGCACGCATTTACATCGCATACATTTCATATACATGATCATTGACTATTAATTATCATATGTAGTTGACAGTGTGTAGTTAAAATAATGCCAGTACAAAGCTAAGCTAACAGTGCGTACAGGTAAAATGCTCGCACAAATGGACTATGTGGTTAATGTGTTGATTCCTTTTTTTAAAAATCTATCCTCGTTAGTTCATGAAAACAATGTAAAGCAAGTTAAAGGCGTACGATAAATCTAATTTCGGCGTAAATCAGGAGAATGAAAATATTTTAATCTTCATTTAAAGTTATGTTCATATTACTGAAATCAGAAACTATTTTGAAGAAATTGTTTAAGCAAATGATTATGTTAAATTTAAGGTTAATTTACATTTAAAAAAGGCAATGAAGATGATGAGCATACTTTTAAAAATGTTTCTATAAACTGAATTCTAGTGCATTTTCTAGTCAAAGGCGACAAAAAAGACCAATTCCCCTTAAATTCGAGGTGTGAGAAGTTTGCAATGTCGTGTGATGTCATGGCATATCACATTCTATGTTACAGAGATTTATATTCAACTCAGTCCCCGAACTTATATTTAGGACTCGTGCTCTGATGTCTGGGAGACGCAGAGAGGTAGGAGCAGGAAAGGCGGGAAACCAAAATCAGCTTTGGCAAAAATGTTCAAACTATCCCCGCTCTGCTCTGAAAGCAGATCCCTGGCCTACAGCCGCCGGGAAATTGGCGAGAGGGGCAAAATGGTCATCCCACGTCTGAATGCGACAAGCACACATATATATACATGCACTTTGGAACAGGCAAACTCTGCGACACCTAAGAGCAGCACCATCTCTGCCTTAAATCACTAGACCATTCATGGCAGCCTCCTACACCTTACCATCCCACCCTACATTGTAGAATTGTCTAGCATGGAACCAGGTGTAGAGATACAAGTATTCAACACATTGTGTGGTCTCCCTCACACAACCTTGACTACCCACAGAACTACACGACACGGATGGCAGAAGTATGCTAATCTTCCTTATTTTGTCTGCTGGCATTGAACACAATCATGCTGTCTGTACTGTAGCGCGCTAATCCTAAAATAGCCACTAGATGGTAGTGTGTACCCACATATAAACTTTATTGACACGACTGCAGTTTGCTGGATCCTGCAAAAGTTTGGAATTTGCCGGTGAAAGGCAGGCTGCCCCCTCCCACACACACACACATACTGGAAGGGTTGGTGAAAAAAGGAAAGTAGATGCAAATGTATACCATACGAGAGTATCCTCATCTCAGTTGTAGAGTCTTGCCTGCTTTGAAGACTGATAGGGTGCTACTGATATTGACAGCAGACAGGGGCCTATTTAATGCGAATGTGTTTTATATATCGTGAAAGAATAATTTGGGAAATACATATTTACAAGGGTCCTGTATGTAGAGATCACAAGCCATGAATTTGTTGTCACCTCTGCAGTCCAGGATCGATTTTTTCCTCTTAGTTTGGTTGTTAAGAGCAAAAAGACAACCGCACCTGGGATCAGTCGGCAGCTGTGGATTCTCACACCTCTGGGACCCTGGACACTACAGCCGCTGCACCACCCATCGATATGCTGCTTCTTTTTCTCTTACGACTACCACTCATTTCTCATTCACCCCAGGATCTGCTCCCGCGTCCCCAGTGCGAGCCATGTCTAAAGACAATTCATTTAATAGTGTGTCTTGCCCCCCACATCACATCACCATCACTCCACCGCTGACGGGTGTAGGTCCATACAGTTATGTGCCTTTCTCTGAAGAACTCCTATTTTTACCTCTGTGATCAGAGGTTTGTCTCTCATGGCCCCTTTTTCCTTTTGGGAATTAATTATCTTTTCTGTTCCTTTCCCCCCTCATCCCAGATGATATATGTTTTCTAGCTTGGATCTTCCTCCTCTTCAATAAGTCTGACACCTGTGCATTTTGTGAAAACAAGTATCTCTGGATCATCTACAGTTTTCAAACTAATGACCAATTTCTAACATCCCTTTCTCCTTAAAGATGCTAGAAAACTGGGAAGACAGTAATCACCAGGCCTTTCTTGAAGTCTCCATGCCCTTGGCTATCAGTAATCAGCAGGGTACAAATCCTAAAAAAGAAGTAAGGGGACTAACCATGTTAGACAATATGCAAGGGACATCATGGCTTATGACACCATAGTGGCATAACAAGAAGTGACATCAGAAGAAGTGACATCAGATCTTAAGACCAGGGCCGGTTCTAGGATTTTTGGAACTCTGGCCAGAAGGGGTATGTGTGAGGTGCCTCTAATTTGCATAAACTTGACCCTTTCATGACTGTTTGCATCTTAATAGATGCCCCTGCTCCTGAAGCTGTAGCCCCTCTCTCTCAGCCACCTACAAGCACCTCTTAACAGCTCATAAAGGGCTGAAGGCAAGAGGATTGCTTATCTCCAGAGAGGGTTAATACTGCCAGGGAGCTAAACAGCCTGGCAATAGTCCTCCCGCTGTGCCTCTGCATGGGTAGGGGGTGGAGGCCTAATTGCAGGACAAAACTGAGCAATGTGCCTTCTTGGAACTGGGACTGCCTCCCCACCCCTGGGTTTGCCCCCCTGCACCATAGCAGTGAGGCCGGGGAGGGGCCCTCCTAAGGTGGAGCACTTGCAAGGTGGCACTTTCATGCCTTGGCCTACCTATGCTGCATTGGTGCGAGGCCCCAAGTTGGAGGACTGACTGCGGGGCTCTGGGCAGCAGCCCACACTGCCCATGCCCAGCGCCGGCCCTGCTTTAGACCTCACACATATGTTTAGCAGGTCTATCATGAGTACATTTGAGCACATTACAATATTTAACGAATTAGATTTTACGTTGGGGTTGTTCCAAAAAAGTGACGCAACCCTGACACAAAATCTGGGACAAACTTATACATTTACTTTTTAAAACCCTGCCACAAGGAAATTGGCAACAGGGAGAAATGTGGCAGTAAATCTGTTCTGCTTAACTGGTTGCAAAGTCTGCATTTTAAAATATCTTATGGGGTTAACGCTCCTGCTGCAGAGATCTTTGTGTGCCAACTAAATCTCATGGAATAATAACAATTGTAAGATACCTCTAGAGGTTAACATATTTGCTGGAAATATCTGTTTTATGTCTAGTCCTAGTTTTGAATCAAAGTAGCATAGAGGGTTAATATGTCTCCTGCAAAGCTCATTATGTATAACGCAGATGACAGATTTTGATTATTTTATGTAAATAGGTAAGTGGGTTACTACTTTTAACACAGAGATAATGTTTGTATTTGCAGTTCATAAATTATAATCCTTCTAATATAACAAAGTGACCTATGAAGGACATGCGGCTCCTATACCTTCTAACCCTCAATGCCTTATGTAACACAACCTGTCCATGGATTTACACACATATGATTTATTGTCAATGTAAAATGTGTATGTATGATGTAAAGCACTCTAACACCCTGCAATGGGATGAGTAGGACTATAGCGCTACAAAAGAAATCAAACAAAATAGTGGTATTTAACTTGTTATTTGTGAAAATACTTGGACAGACCAACACATCTGACATTATTATTACTAAAGGAAATGCAAAATCTCTTATATACGAGACTGAACAAAGTCAAAAGCATGCCTCTCTTAAGTACCTGTGTAGTGTTAAGCTGTGAGCCTTTATTTCCCCTCCATTGCATCTAGGTGTGAGGCTCCCACTAGCTCCCAGCCAGGAACTACAAAAGGAGGCGATGATGGCCCCTTAACTTTGGTCTTTGTTATGGGCTCACCTGGAATCTGATAAGCCCCCTTCCTGCCTGCACATTGCTGCTCAGAACGAAAGCAGACAATGTGCTGGGACTGCTGAATGCGTCCTGGTATCTGAAAATCACACCGGGTCAAGTTTACGATATTTCTGTGTGGGCCAACCTCTTTGCCAGGTAGACGGCATCCAACTTGTGAAAATAGTGGGTAGATGCCGCCTACCCGCGTGTACCCTCGACATGTGCCCTGGTAAGGAGAGACAGTGAGATGGGTTAGATTAACATCCAAACTAGCCTCTTGGGGGCTCTGGATCAGAGAGGGGCAGCCATATTGATTTTGCTTGACTTCTTGACGCCTTTGACACCCATGGCGATATATATATAAATGGTAAGCCTGCGTCATGTGGAAAGCTTGAGTGGGGTCTGCGAGAGTGGCTTGCCTCCTTTCTTGTAAATCAGAGTGTGGTGTGGAGCATTGTTGGGTTTTTAATCTCTGTGGCCTCGAGTCACTTGTTGCTGTGTCACAGGAACCATACCTCTCTTTCTCTCGCTCTCAGCTTCTCTCTATTAAATGGCTGTGTTCACCCTCTGTATTATTTACTTGTGTATCAGGGACTGCAGTTCCACACATTAAATAGTGATTACTAGGGGAACTTGACACTAACTGGACACTGTGCCGCTGATCTCGCAGGGTTGCATTTCATAGATCCACAAAAAATAGATTGTTACCCCAGTAAGACCAAAAGGGACCGGGCAGTTATCACTTATAAAAAATAAGATTCCCTTATGTGCCATGTTACTGATCTCAAGTAGTATACACTGAATCAAATCACACAATCCAATACTGAATATCTAACAAGTCTATCTAATTAAAATAATTTTTAATTCATACAGTACAAAAGATCTTTTTAATTTCGATATTTAAAATGTGTTAAAAACCATCATAATAATTCGTCTGATTATCCACAATATGGAACCAGAGGGCCGTCATATCGAATCGCTGACAACAAAAAGGGAAAGAAGTATCTTTGGGTCTGATCAATTGAAAAGGATTGGCTCTGAAGTACAAAAGCGAATAAGAAAGGACCATATGTAATTAATTAAACTACCTCCAAAATTGGAACAGGAGAGTAAACAGATAAAACTGAGGGTGAATACACTTTTACTAATTTTAGATTGCATCCCAAGGGGTCCTACTTAATCCAATTTTCTCAAGATATCATAAAGGATAATATTTGAAGAAAACATATCCTCGAAAAGGTGCAACATGATTTAAATATGTCTGCACTTTTGGAATTTCCCTGCTAAAACAAATTTAGATGTATTGTCTGATTTTATTATGAAATTCTAGTCCTGAAGAAGGTGGCAAGAAAATAAAAAGACACACCGAAACGCTGCAGCGACACATTGTTCTTTGACACATTGTTATTCGATACAATCCATGGACACATTGTTGCTTGATACAATTTTTTCTATGTTTATAAAATTGATGTGGTAATTAGACAATTGTAGTGTTTCAAGAAAAGTTTTGATTAATACGTATTGTGGATAATCAGATGAATTGTTATGATGGTTTTTAACAAATTTTAAATATCGAAATTAAAAAGATATTTTTTGTACTGGATGAAATAAAAATGATTTTAATTAAATAGACTTGTTAGATATTCAGTATTGGATTGTGTGATTTGGTTCAGTGTATACTACTTGAGGTAAGTAACATGGCACATAAGGGAATCTTGTTTTTTATAATTTGCATTTCATAGCTGACAACATTTAGGTGTATAGGAAGACAACATTTTAACACGTCCCAGACAGATTTGCTTCTCTCTTTACCTGCTCATATCATCATCGTTTTGATGGACTAAGACCCAATTATCCCACTCTAACAATTCAAGATTCCTATGGGTGCAAGGGTTATAAGGTTTTGGGTAGATATTTAAAGCTGTTAAGGTTAAAGCTGCTGTTGGCATCTCTTATCTCCACCACTTCAAGCCTTCCTCAGGATCAGATCATTTATATGCAGAAGCTTCTGGCCATGGCATCATGGGCTGCAGTAGAGACAAACATCAACCACTGCAGCTCTCCCTGAGCTGGTCTGCCTCAAGGCTCTTCATGTTACTTGCTGAATATTCAGAATCAAGCTACATACATTGTAGTTAAGTAATGCAAGGGGATCCATGTGGTACCAGTTTTGCATCAGCTTCTCTCACTCCCTGTTTCTCTCGCTGCCTGTAGAATCACTTATCGTCTTCTGAGTAGTATCCGCCACAGGTGACACATTGTTGGTTCATGGCAACGCTCTTGGTACCTAAAATATAATGTTATGTTTCGTCAGCTGGAGAGGCTGCTCTGTTATGAGTAGAAACTTCTCATGATACTTCCCAAGGTAAAGAGAGTGAGGCGTATAAGAAGGCTATGGTACTAGAATGTCGTGAATTAAATCTGGTTTCATGAAAATAGAGTGTCCTAATTATTGTTTACCTTATCATCCCTTTGGAGTTAACAATAGAGTATCTACCCCCAAGACGGTGGTATATTTGTAAACGCACGCAATATTTATTTCACACAATATGTTTGTCCAAGTTATTCTGACACACAACCCTGGGAAGACGGTTCTTTTGTTGTCAGGAAGTGAATTATTGACAAGGCCAACCTGGAGCACGGAAGGAGTGATGACATTTTACGGAAATGGTTAAAGATTTAGTTGTTTTTAAGTTGCTTTGGTATTTGGTTTTTACATCTTTAGTTCTGGGATTCGGTTGGACTGGATGTTTGTTTCTGAATTGAAGACTTTGCAACACTTTACTTTGGTTTTCGTACAATATGTCTTGCTCTTCTCTGGATAATTGCTCTTTTCAGGACAGTCTCTAGATGTGTTTCAATTTTTTAGATGTGTAGGCTTCAAAACTCCCATAATAGTCGTAGTGGGATCTCAGCCTTGATTTAAACAGTGGCTACACACATATTTTCTTTATTCTGGTTAACCCTCCTAATTTGACCTATTTTTGACAAATAGGTTCCATAACAGAATACTTATTACTAGGCCTGGGTGTGAAACTCTGTTCCGCTTGTGGAGTATGAGGAGTTTTTCCCACTCCGCGTAGTGCACGGAGATCCAAATGCGGAGCGGTGCAAGTTTTTCCCTCGCTTGCCAACATTACGTTGGTGAGCACGAACAGGGAAGCTTAGTCCAGACCACCTCCCGACAAGATTCCTCTATGCGGGCGGTTGTGGATGCCTGCCACGGCTCGCTTTGAGAAACTTTCCGTTCGCGTTGAGGAAGCTGGCGCTCGAGTAGAACATCTATTCAAGCAGCAGAAAGAGGCAGCGCCCTCTTGTGCTGCACATGGTATCATTCGTGAAGATTTTTCAGTGCTGCACAAACACCCGGCACTAAAAGTCAGCGTGAACGGCGCAACCTAGCGCACTCCGCCGCTTGCAGAACTCTGCGTATCGCAGCAGAGGTTTTTGGTCATTTCGCGGAGTGCCACGTACCTGTGAACTCTGCCCAGGCCTACTTACTACAAAAGAAGATTCTGTATGAGAAAGTGGTATAGCTTGTTGTAAATGTTACTGGGAGCAAATACTTGGACCTCAATAGCATCGAAGGAAATTACATCACATAAAGTATAATATAATAATGGGGTGTTTCTAAACAATCTTGTATAAAAGATCGAGACTGCAGAGTGTTAATAAACAGTTATTGATAACAGGCATAAGCACAACGCTATTAAAATGAACAAAACTGAAGGTTATGATAAGGTCAGTAGAAAGAATGGTTACAGCACTGCAAAGCAGTAACCTAGAGGTAATAATAGCCATCCCTATCTACCCTCAGTTATTGCCTGTTCATTAATGGGCAAGTAATGTGATTTCATGTGTTGAAGATTTGTCTCTATTAGAGCATCCTTAGTAGAGTATCAGGAGTAGCCTTGCGGATGGTGGTCAATAGTCAGGCATGGGGTTTGTGATGAAGACTTGAGGATGTACACTGACATCACAGCCATTGGTCTTTTTCAGCTAAAGAACAGCAAGTTTGCAGTCACCTTGGATGGTCGTAGCCTGGACATAGACATGGATTCTATCCGTGTACTGTTTTTCGACAACGAGCCTCCGCGCATCAACATGAAGACCATCTCCCCTGGCTTTGCGGCTATCATCAGCGTCATCGCTTTGGCCATTCTGACCGGAATCGCTGTGTTTGTAAGTACCTGCCGTACTTCTAAATACTGTGAATGGCTGCAGCACAGGTGACCTAGTCAACCTCAGATGAGAAATTTAGTGAAATAGTTTACTGTCTGTCCCAGGCACTTTTCTTGCCATTTGATTTAACGTGGACCTTTTTCCTAGATGCAATGAATCACTTCAAGATAACTTTACTATTGTAGCAAAAGCATCTAAAAAAAGACAGATAATACATAGAGCAGCATCATTTATTTTTGTCTACTGGGACCAGATTACAAATCCGGATGGGATGATATGGAGACAAGGTGCTGGGCAGATCGGAGCATGTAATTGGGCCTGTGCACTATACAGGTGGTTTTTACAAATTTATATTTCAAATGTTACAATTTGTATTTAATTTGTATTTAAGGGATTTGTCCAAAGTCGAAATTGTATTTAAAATCTTAGAGCAAATTTCCACTTAAGGACTAGATTGCTACACAATAGGTATTTCTTTGAACTCAAAGTTTGACGCAGGCCTACTTCAAATTAAAGCTAATAAATGAAGAGAAATATATTTCAAGGGAAGATGCCGACCAAGATACTGCACGTTAAGATTGTATTCCGATATGAAGGCAACCATGCTTCAAGGAAAGAAGAATATAGGGGTGCTTTCACCTAAGGCCGACGAATGAAGGCAGGCGATCTTCAAACAAAGGTCAATAAAGGAAGGCAGACACTATTGTCTTATGACCCACTGCCAAGGGCTGTACCAGGTATTAAAGACCCTGAACCAAAGTTATAGCCTCAAGCAACAGATACATTGTGTTCTCTAACGGGTGGGCCCCTTGTCTCTGGTGGCTTTGCACCTACTTTTCAGATTTTGTGAAATAATCCATCAGATGGCTCTTTTCAATTTTTTTTTGTTTTTCAAATCTACAAATCGTCCACAGCACCAATGAAACAATGTTATGGTGCCGTGGCACACTCTTGGGATCTGGAAGGCAAGACTTACTTTCCAGGTAACAGAAAACCAAACAGAAAAGGAGGCTAGCTAGGATTTTGCTGCACTTTCTTTTTTGTGTGAATAGGAAACCTTTTTAGGTCTCGCCTACGCAGCGCGCAAGCGTTGCTTAGGAAGGAGTTCTCTTGAAATCGCTCCGGGCTTTTATGGAAACTCGTGCATGTTCTGCACTGTTTCCAATGGGCACTCGTGCATGTGCGGCGTTTGCCTTGCGGGAGCGAGCAGCGGCGCCATCTATTAGCAATTATCGTGCTCGCTCCTGGAATGTAAACGCTGTACATGCAGGACTTTAACTTTCGCGGCTGCGGGGCCGTGCTTGTCTTTCACCGCTTGACTTACTTTCTATAACCGAGACGGTCACGCTCGTCATGAGTGTTTGCAGTTCTTAAGTGCGATTCTCTTTAATACTTCAAGATGTCACTGTCGCTCTAGTTTGGATGTTGTAATCTTCCTATAAAGCAATAGTATCCAGGCCAGGATTTTTAGGAGAACCGCTGCCTCCATTAATTGTTTCCGTACATATACGTTGGCTTTAAACGTGTTTTAGGAGAATATTCTGAAATTCTGGACTGGAATTGGCCCTTCTGTAAGAGGATGTAAAAGTGCACTACATTACGTCCCTGTGCATGGCTTTGTGAATCAGGCTAGGTGCGAGCCAGCAGCCATGGTGTCAACACTCTACACTGATAACAGAGGACATTGATGCTTGCAGACACAGTCTGCATTGTGGAAATCCCCCAAAAATACTTATTATATTAGATAGGTCATTGAGATTAGACTGAGTTTTTCCGCGCTGCTCGGAAATTATGTCAGCATTAGTTATGTCACGACCACGCATGAGCAGTTTAAGATCCATTTTGCATTGAGTGTGCTTCTCTGAAGCTTTTTCCAATGTTTACTTATCCGGTCCCCAGGCCCTGCAGACTGATTATTGAGATGCAGCTAGCAGGGACCTTTTTATTCGAGATGAGCAGTCGGGATCCTATTTCAGTACCTTGTCAAATACTTTTTTTCACTTCACGCAGCAACATTTGCGCGCTTGTAAAAAGATTGTTTGGCCCCCCCCCCCAGATATGCTTCTTGGGGCAAAGAATACATTAATAAGTACAGAATAATGATGCACAGCTTTAAAACCTAATCATAACGCTGCAATATTATTTGCACCCTACATTAATAGCATCTTCTATTGGACTAATGAATATCTAAGCTATGACTATCCTGGTACAAGAATATCGTTGACAAAACATTAAAGACCAAGAAGTCGAAAGTGCGTAGAGGGAAGTGTAGATTAAGAGAGGAGAGATGTGGCACAGCGGCCAGTGCGGATGACTCCAGAGCGCTGGTCTCACGGTCCTTTCTCTGGCGCTGCCAGCAGCTCAGCATCATGTGACTCTGAGCAATAGCTCATTTAATTTCCCCCATGGCCCGCAGTGCCTGGATACATTTAGGAGTGATAGGTTTGCGCTTTACAAATGTGGAATTATTATTATCATTATTCCTAACTTCACATCTCTGTACCTTGAAGATAGACACCATCAAGGTACATATATTTGCAGTTGGGTGGTTTTGATATTTTGAGTTCAATATTTTGTCCTCAGTATGTGTGTACCTCGATGTTCTAGATTTGATATCCAGGGGCATACTGCATCATCCGTTGTGGCTTAGAGTCTCAGTAATGGTTGATGTGATGTTCATCACTCACACTGGACACTGATACTGGGGCTGAATCAAGGACATTATTTAGAACGTCCAAAATTTACACACATCACAGAGGGGACCCTAATGCGATAGCCCCTTGAGTATGCATATAAAACTATGCACATCGTAGATTTCAAAATATACTCTACCGCCTCTGTTTCCAATTCTCAAGCGTCAGCATTACAGAGGTGCATTGCTGCCAAGCTTTAAAGGGGGTTATTGTATAACCTTTTCCTCTCTGAAATCCCACTTAAACCCATCATTAGTAGTAGCAAATGTTTGTTTTCTTATTGTAAAATATTTTTAAATACCAGCAAGGATTTATCTTTCTGGGTGTTCGAAGCAGTTTTGCATGACGGGCAAGCATGTTCCACTCCAATCATAGTCTTAATGCTGCAGAAAATCTGACACACTACCAGATTCCCCCAGATAGTAAGTGAAATTCCCTGGCATACAAAATTTGTTATTGGTTCTTCTATGAACTGGTATTCGGGATCTTCTAAAAAAATCCACCTTTTGATCCTAAATTGAACTTGGCTGCATAAACGTTTGTGGGGTTAGTCTTTCATTGTGGGCTTGTAGATCACCTAATTAAAGTGTTTGCATGTGGCATTTGTTATCACATTATTTTGAAGCATTCAGTAAATGTAAAATCAATTTTCCGGTATTTCTATGACATTGATTTTAGTAAATATGGGGCAAAAAAATACCACAAAGTAAAAGCTGACACCACGGAGTTTATTTTTCAAACGACTCTTAATGTGTGATGCTTCAAATATGCTTCTGATTGTATACATAGTTCTTGGCAACATGTCTACATACGAAAACAGCCATCTAACACCATCATGGTAATGCAGAATGTCTGTTTCGAGTTTTTGTGACTGAAGAGTAATTGCACGCTGTGGATAATATCCGTGGAGATGTAAGCCTCAGATGCAGTGAACAAACACTGTGTCACAGGGACAATATGTCTCCAGTCTTGGAATTTGATTTAAAACAAATTTTAAAAAAGGTGAATTTTACAAGTAGGCTGGAGTCTTGGTTGTTTCCTCCAATTGGATCAGTAGCACTAACACACCCAACATTTGTAATAGGAATGCTTAAAACAGGGAATGTCCTGCTGAAGGAAAGATCTTGATAAAAACAAACATGCACTCCCACTCCAACACGCATAT